>NC_141813.1:6713601-7033373 GCF_057944985.1 Cucurbita pepo subsp. pepo
CTCACTAGGTGCCCTTCAAACACTTTAGCCGTGAGGGGCTTTGTAAATGGATTAGCAATGCTGTGCTCTGAAGCTATCTGTGTGACGATCACATCTCCTCGTTGCACAATCTCCCTTATGAGATGATATTTGTGCTCAATATGTTTTCCTCGCTTATGGCTTCTTGGTTCTTTTGAATTTGAAACTGCTCCACTGTTATCACAATAAAGAGTGACGGGAAGATGCATATTTAGAACGACTTCCAAATCAGTTAAGAACTTCCTAAGCCATACAGATTCTTTCGCTGCTTCACAAGCAGCAACATACTTAGCCTCCATGGTGGAATCAGCAATGCAACCTTGCTTTATGCTTCTCCATATTATTGCTCCTCCGTTCAGAGTGAAGACAGATCATGATGTCGATTTTCTCGAATCTACTTCGGTCTGAAAATCTGAGTCAGTGTACCCTGTAAGGATCAGATCCTTAGCACCGTACATTAGCATATAGTCCCTCGTTCTCCTAAGATGCTTGAGGATATTCTTAACGGCAGTCCAATGAGCACGTCCTGGATTGGACTGATATCTGCTGACAATTCCCACAGCATAGCATATGTCGGGTCGGGTACATAGCATGGCATACATCAGACTGCCGACCGCTGATGCATACGGAATGTGTCTCATATCCTCAACTTCTTGAGGTGTCTTAGGACTTTGTTCCTTCGACAAATGAACTCCATGCCTGAAAGGTAATAATTCTTTCTTGGAGTCCTACATCTTATATCGAATCAACATTTTGTCGATGTACGATGCCTGAGACAATGCTAGTGTTTTGTTCTTGTGTTTCCGAACAATTTGGATTCCAAGAACAAACTGAGCCTCTCCCAAATCTTTCATTTGGAATTGTGTCGCTAGCCAATGCTTAATGTCAGTCAGAAATCCCACATCATTTCCAATGAGTAGGATATCGTCAACGTACAACACCAGAAAAGCTACTGTAGAGTTGACTATCCTTTTATAAACACGAGGTTCGTCAACATTCTGTTTAAAGCCATAAGATTTGATCGCAGTATCAAACTTTATATTCAAGGATCGAGATGCTTGCTTCAACTCATAAATGGATCTTTTAAGCTTGCAAACCCTTTGCTTGTGATCCTGTTCAATGAACCCCTCTGGTTGAGCCATATAGATACTCTCTTCAAGATTTCCGTTTAGAAAGGCTATCTTAACATCCATTTGCCAAATTTCATAATCATAAAATGTGGCAATAGACAAGAGTATTCTAATCGATTTAAGCCTAGCAACGGGAGAGAAGGTTTCTTCATAGTCAACCCCCTCTCTTTGGGTATAACCCTTTGCTACTAGTCGAGCTTTAAAGGTCTGTACCTTACCAGTTTGGTCTCATTTCCTCTTATAGATCCATTTGCAACCAATAGGTTTTACCCCATCTGGTTGATCTACAAGTTCCCAGATTGAATTGAAGTACATTGACTCCATTTCAAGATTCATGGCTTTAATCCACAGATCTCTATCTTCATCATTCATTGCCTGTTTATAGGTCAATGGATCCTCAATGCCATCATCAGGTATGATGACTTGAGTTTCTGCTAAACCCAAGTAACGATCGGGTTGAGTTATAACCCTCTCACTACGTCGAGGCATTCTCAACTCTTGAGAAGGATGTGATTGACCAGAAGTGTCAGCTCCATCAACAACTCTAGTTGAAGGACCAGCTTGATCAACAACTCTCGTTCTTTTATCAGTAGCTTCTTTAGAAATCTCACTTAATACTAGTTTGCTACGAGGTTGATGATTTCATACGTGGTCTTCCTCTAAGAATGTAACGTTTGTTGATATAAACACTCTATTTTCTTGAGGGTCATAAAACAAACCACTTTTCGTCTCTTTGGGGTATCCTACGAATAGACATAATTTTGAACGATGTTCTAATTTCTTGGGGTTTTGCAACAACACGTGCTGGACACCCCCAAATTCTGAAGTGACGTAAACTACCTTTACGCCCTTTCCATAACTCATAAGGTGTTTCTGAAACACTCTTAGTAGGAACCATGTTCAAAATGTATGTAGCAGTCTCCACTGCATATCCCCAAAACGGATCGGGTAATTGAGCGAAACTCATCATAGACCAAACCATGTCTAATAGAGTTCTATTTCTCCTTTCTGATACACCATTTTGTTGAGGCATACCAGGGGCTGAGAGTTGAGACCTTATTCCATGTTCTATCATATAGTCCTGAAATCTTAAGTCCATGTACTCTCCTTCTCGATCTGATCGAAGTGTTTTAATAGTTTTACCTAATAGATTCTCAACCTCAGTCTTATACTCTCTAAATTTTTCAAGAGCTTTGAACTTGTGATGCATTAGGTAAAGATAGTTTCATACCTTGAATAATCATCAATAAAACTGGTGAAATATTCATACCCTCCTCGTGCTTTGACATTCATTGGACCACAGAGATCTGTATGCACGAGTTCTAAGGTTTTTTTGGTTCTATAACCTTTTTCGGAAAATGATCGTTTAGTCATTTTACCCTCAAGACAAGACTCACATGGAGGTAAAGAGTTGTCTTCTAACTCATTTAGAAGTCCTCTTTTAACCAATCTCTCAATCCTATTGAGATTAATGTGGCCTAGTCTTAAGTGCCAAAGATAGGTATTAGGAGAAATCTTTTGTCGTTTATTTTGAGTTTCAGCTGTTTTAAACATCTCGGTATTTAAAATAGCTTTTGTTTCGCTCGGTTTTAACATATATAAGTTGTTTTCTAGTTTTGCAGAACAAATATGAATACCTCTTTTGCAAATGAACACTTCATTGATTTCAAAAGATACTTTATACAATTGTTCTAATAAACAAGAGATAGATATTAGATTTCTTTTCATTTCAGGAACAAAAAGTACATTATCTAATATATGAATCTATCTCCAAAAAACAACTTTAAATTTCCTACTGATCTTGCTGAGACAACCTCTCCTGTTCCAACCCGTTGTGTTATCTCGTCGTCCGCAAGCATTCTCCAGGAGCTAGTTTCCTGGTAAAAGAACAAATATGATTAGTCGCCCCTGAATCTAGTATCCAAGTGGAGTTGTCATACTCTACTAAACATATGTCTACAACGAGTAAATCATATTTACCTTGTTGTGTCTTTTCGGCTTTCTTCTCTACAAGGTATTTTGGGCAGTTTCTTTTCCAGTGCCCGTTTTCGTTGCAATGGAAACATTTTCCTTTATCTTCTTTTTGAACCTTGTGTTTGCGGTCAGTAGGAATCTTATTTTTCCCTTTACCCTTCTTCTTCATCAAAACACTTTTAGAAGTTGAAGGTCCAGACTTATTGTTGGAGGACGATCCTCGTAGTAATTTCTTGGAGATAGCAACATTTGCTTCTCCTGTTTGTCCCTTGTTCGTTAAGAGGGACTGATAAGTCTGTACCTCATTGAGAAGAGCAGTCAAGTTATATTCTATTTTATTCATTACCACATTGGTGCGGAACTGGAAGAAGCTCTTCGGAAGAGACATCATGATAAAACTGACTTGACTCTTCTCATCAATGACAGCTTCATTTTCTTCTACCACATTGAAATGGACCATCATGTCCAGGACATGTTCTCTAACTGAGGTCCCTTCTTTTGTACGACAGTTGTAAATGTATTTTATGGCTTCATGTCTAAGGGAGAAGGACGGTTGTCCAAACATCCCTTTTAGAGATTCCATAATCTCTTTAGCAGTACCCATAACATCGTGTTTCTTAGCCAAAACATCAGATATGCTGGCTAGAATGTACACTCGGGCTTTTGTCATTTGCCTATATCCATCTGCCATATGCATCCCGAACTGTTCGGTTTGCATTTGAGATGGGGTTTGGAGGACACTCCTCAGTTAAAACAAACTTTAAATCATCAATAACCACTATTGTGTTTAGGTTTGATTTCCAAGTTGTGTAATTGTCGCCGTTTAATTTCTCAGAAGCGAGTAATCATACTATTGAGTTTGTCATGCTGTGATATAAAGAAAATTCTATTAGTGATTTGACTTAATCCTGTTTAATCCAATTAATTTTAGCAAATGTAATAATGTACCCAAATCATTATTAATTTGCAACGATACTTTAGTGAGTTAGAGCAACTGCTACCGAGGGGCAGTCAATCACTCATTCATTAAACCAAGACATTCTGGACTTAAACACTAATCCCAGAATAACTCTTGTTCCTATAGTGTTCTTAGTTATCGCTGTTTTGGTCAAGAATATACCAACTCTTAGTATTTCTTCGTAAGTGTGACCCGCCATTTTCAGACCTCATAGATCGGTCCGAACAATGTTATCGAATGAAAAAGCCAAAGTTGGGAACGGACCTAAGAAATGCTATCCATTTCTGGAGTTTGCATTGTTTCGACTCCCATGTTACGACCCTCCGAATGGGTAGTTGCTCTAGGGCAACATGCAGTGGAACATGGGAATCTCACGGTGCAACCTAGTGGTGGAGACCATAGGACGTATTTGATATACTTTCTTCTCCTACTTACTATAAATACTTTCTCTATTCACCTTGTTATTGACTCATGCAAATACCTTCCGAATGGAGGACTCTCCCAGGGCGACACGAGGCCGAGCATGAATCTCACTGTGTGAATTTTACAGAGAGCGTAAAAAGAAAACGATGTATCTTATACACCTTTTTCCTCCCACTAAGTATTTTAGATGGTTGGGTATACTCATTACTTAAGTATATTCTGGCTAATTAAATATAACTTAAGTCTAGGTGATTTTTCTAAATTTTACATCACTTAAGCATGCTCATAAAACTGGGCTAACTAAGCTCAAGTACTGGTCCGATCTCCAGGTAGTAGGTGTTCCGTAAACCGTCAACTTAAGTACCTCCAACCTTAGACAAGATCGTGCCAGGTGAGCTTCCTCGTAACCGCAATTTTGTAAGACATCGACCTATTTTAACTATTAAAATTGATCGTGCTCGGTTCTTAACCCTAAGTGAGCATGCACTTATCTTTATTATAGATTTTAATGTCTATCTCGTTTTATGACGTTGAAAATAACCTATAACATGCATCTAACATGCTTTATATAACAATTATATGATCATCCATTCCATGCAATAATATAACAATTTATATCTATCACTCATGGAACCCTAAACATGCATACTATACATTATAACACTTATAACATACTTGGAATGCATGAAACATGCTTAGCCTATGGTGGGATTTTAAATCTATATGACATACTTTATGCATATAAATTTTCTATTTAATTAAAACATACATTCATAATGCATAATTAATTAAACACACCAAAGTGGGTTGGTTTTTGGGCATTTTAAAGCAAGCAATTAACTAAATTATTTCATTAATAATTAAAAATAACTTGAGCCACTCCCGAGGATCACGAACTGGGCGAACCAACCCTTAAAAACGTTGAATCGGACCCCAACGGCAGAAAAAACACCCGAACCGCCTCTTCCATCTTCTTCGGTTCAGCTTGCTATCTCTTCCATTTTTGATCAATTACAACCTAAAATGGACTCTAATGACTCCATAAAAATTACAGACCTTTCTTCATTCATTAAAGCTCATACACATTAGGCTTATTACAATAATTGTATCAAATGGAAGCATAAAAAAAATGCCAAAACCAAAACCATCCACTTTAGCGACCACAAATTTCATTCATGAAATGGTACCCACCATGATCAAATTAATGTAAATAAAGTGCCTAAAACTTGCTCTGATACCAATTGATGGTGTTAATATAACACATGCGGAAGCAATTTGGATCTTAGGCACTTTTAGAACATCAATTATAGTAAATAACTAGCATGTTCATAAGTATTAAAACTTAATGAGTTTAGATACTAACCTTTTGTAGTTCAAACTCCTTTTTCCTCACGAACCGGTTTCGAACCACCACTAGTGTCTTCTCCACTATCCTCCGGCCTTAGAACGGGATTGTGGAATCCGGTGAGTGACTAAACTTGGAAGGGATTTTGTATATATGAAGAGAGTGTTTGTGAGAGGTTTTTTCTCATGGTTTTTCACCAAGAAGAAGAAGACCTTCCATGTATCATGATCACTCTATTTAAAGAGTCATGTTTGCATGTTAATGCAAATTTGAGTTCACCAAATTTTGACACTCATAATTCCACTCAAATGTTTGCGATTATGTGGCAAGCATGCATGTCTAAGTGGTATGATTATCGTTTTGGGTGTGAGACGTCTCAAGTTCGATTCTCAAAATGCCCCCAACAATATTATATCAAAATGAATTATGCAGAATAATTTGATTTAAAATGTGGTTTTTAAACATTGAACCAAGAATATGAGAAGATAATATGATTTAAAATGTGGTTTTTAAACAATGAACCAAGAATGTGAGCATAGAGAATGAAACATATTCTAGGAAGAATAAAGATCGTCTCGAGCCGCTCTTCAAAAATAGCATTACACAAATTGTTCTATTGTATTCTTTCTAGGAACTTTTCAGTCAAATAGGTCATCTGTTGTCACAATCCTTTTAAGGAAGATGCGCCGAAATAACCGATGAAGAAGTTTCAGAGAGCCATAGGTTCGAATCCTGTCACCTTGATGTGTTATTCTTAGGGGCCGAAGTGCAAAGCCCCGTAGTCTATCCGTGGTTAGGAAGGCTGATGGTGTTAATATAACACATGCGGAAGCAATTTGGACCTTAGGCACTTTTAGAACATCAACTATAGTAAATAACTAGCATGTTCATAAGTATTAAAACTTAATGAGTTTAGATACTAACTTTTTGCAGTTCAAACTCCTTTTTCCTCACGAACCGGTTTCGAACCACCACTAGTGTTTTCTCCACTATCCTCCGGCCTTAGAACGGGATTGTGGAATCCGGTGAGTGACTAAACTTGGGAAGGATTTTGTATATGTGAAGAGAGTGTTTGTGAAGAAGAAGCCCTTCCATGTACCATGATCATTCTATTTAAAGAGTTATGTTTGCATGTTCATGCAAATTTGAGATCACCAAATTTTGACATTTAAAATTCCACTCAAATGTTTGGGATTATGTGGCAAGCATGCATGTTTGAGTTAACAAAATTTTGACACTCAAAATTCTACTCAAACTTGTGGGGTTTATTTGGAAAGCATGCAAGTTTGGTTAAACCAAATTTTGACACCTCAAAATTCCACTAACATGGATTTTTCCATTAAATGAAGTCAACATTTTGACTTTCTTCATTTTAATTCAACAATTCATTTGAATAATGAATTTCAAATTAAAGTAACATTAAATGATTAATTAAACTATTTAATTAATATTTAATATTAATTCAAATGTCAATCCCAATCAATTCCGACACATAATTGATTAAGATATTTAAATCTTATTTAAATATCTCATATTCTCTTTTTTTGTTTAATTCGTAAATAAAACAAAAATGCGGTTAAATATATCATATATATGTAGCGCAATTCCCTAATTTGAATTCGAACACTTCGAACTCACTCGTCACACTGTTCTATGGTTTTGTCCGATATGAGCTAGCATAGGGACCTAATGGACCTATAGATCATGGGCTCCAATGATCTAAGATTAACCGGTTAAACTCATTAACCTTGTTAACCAACATTCGTTAACTACTAGGACGCTCCACTATAGCCTAGTAGTTGCACTCCTCTCACTATAGATATATTTATGTCCATTTGATATAACCATGATTAGTAAGTCGATCCTTCACAGGTTGTTAGAGCTGGGTCAATTTACCATTCTATCCCTAAAGTTACTTCTTGTTCCTTATGTCTCACTGATTCTCTAATGAACAATTGGTTTGTGGTCCAACCAGTAAACCGAATCCCTCTAAGGCCAATGAGAGGGTGGGGCCCCTTGTTCAAGACCTGGAGTCCATGCTTAAGGGAACTACCTCTCTTCTATCACTAAAAGTGGGTAGGAGTGAATTCCATCTTGCACCCCACGTCCCCAGCCATTCACCCAGTCTTACCCCTGAAATGGGAGGCCTATTGAGTCGACGAACTAGAGCCACTCTCACCCATGCAAATCTAAGGATAATTCTGAATAAACAGGAGTTCATGGTTAGCTTAGGATTAAAACCGAGTTACCTAGGTTATCGAATGAAAAGAAAATCAGTCTCAACAGTAAACGACATTATAAAGTGAGAGTGGTTTTCTTCATGGTCCGATCTTATGCAATACTCATTGCATAGGACGCCCTCACTCACATGTCTCCACATGTCCATAGTGTCCCCAGAATAAGGTACTCAGCCTTATCCTTATACTATAGATCATTTTGACTATATATACTTGAACTTGATCCACTCTTATGTCTCTACATATAGTTCAAGTAATCATACTATAGTCAGAGTGTTCTTATTTTATTGGATTTAGATTAATGATCGTAAAGTTAATTTTATTCAATAACAATCTTCACTGAATAAACAACAATAAGAACTTCATTGAAAATAGAACATATTTTTGTTTACAAACTATGAGTTTTAGGACATATAACCCAACAAAGGCAGGCATGTTGTCCACTGTCGTCAAATAGGTCATCTGTCGTCACAATTCTTTTAAGAAAGATGCGCCCAAATAACTGATGAAGAAGTTTCAGAGAGCCATAGGTTCAAATCCTGTCACTTTGACGTGGTATTCTCAAGGGCCGAAGTGCAAAGCCCCATAGCCTATCCTTGGTCAGGAAGGCAAGAAGATTCAGAGAGCCATAGGTTCGAATCCTGTCACCTTGATGTGGTATTCTCAGTGGTCGAAGTGCAAAGCCCCATAGCCTATCCATGGTCAGGAAGGCAGGCAAACCGCGCACACTAAAAAAAAAAGAAGATCTCCTTTTCTAACATACGTAGAATTGTCATTCTTTTGTCTTTTGAAACCCCTTACCTTATCAGTCATCAGGCAGGTTTTTGGTATCATATATCAAGATAATTATTATGAAAAAGCTATTCCACTAGTGTGACTTAGATACCCTTTCTCTGTGGTATTGGTCATGCTATTTGAATAGCCTGAAGTCATCATAGCCTCTCCACCGGTTCCGAAGACTCCTTCGGCATCAATGTGCTCCAATGAAAGAGATCAGACCCTTTCCTGAACTAGAACCGGGCACAAAACACCGAGGAGAAAGTCGAAAGCGAGCTCTTTTCGCGTATACGCAATCTCGAAACCCAATTTGCTCAGGGACTGTCTCCTCAACCCTGGCGAGTAGGAGTGCTTGGTAAGAGAGAATGTCGAATGAGAGAGACATTCGATTACGGCAACATTCGCAACTACCAAAGTGCACTAAACCTAGTAGAGATCTTCGACCTAATGATAATGAAACTTCAAGCCCATTTAATCAATCCGCTTTGTACCTTATTGTTGACCGAATCGGATGCACGCCAGGCCTAAATTCTCTCTCAGTCACCCGGAGACGAAAGGAAGATCAAATCCGAAGTTTACGAATCGAAGAGAAAGTGGATCTGAGTTTTACATGCTTTCATTTTAAAAAGCTTCGCTTGCCTACGGTACTTTATTCAGGATGTGCAACAATACGGTCATCTCTCAGCCGTGTGTAGAGAATTCCTTGATCATTTCCTTGGCAGGTAGCACAAATGAAATCGCTTCCCTGACCGCCATTCTTATGGGTCCATTCTAGTCTTGTTGGTTTGTTGTACTATTCTATACCTCTCTCGATTGATAGAAATACGTTCGGGAGCTGGGAGGGCCTATCGTGAGGGAACTTTCCTTTTTACGGTAGGCAAAGGTAAAGTGGGAGCTGCATATGTCCACGGTGATCAAGGCAGAGCGACTCCTTCTTTAAAAGATGTTGGTTTTATCGAAACTGTTAGATCAGCTTTCGTTAAAGAAAAAATAGGAGCTCTTGGTTTGGCCGATGTCGATTCGTATGGCAATGTGGACTCGACTAAGGATGAGGATTTCGCTTTTCATATTGCTACTATGAGCCGAAAGAGCTGGTAAGCTATCTCGCTAAACAAAAGGAAAAAGCACGTATGCGTTGACCTTGTTACAAGGGGCGGGGGCCAGCCAAAGAAGGTCAGTCGGACTAGGTTAGGACCCTTGATCCGGTTCAGCTAGGTTCTTCCATGCAAGAATGTATGCGTATCGGTATCCTCTTTAGGACTAGTTGCTTCCTCTTTTTGTTTATACATTTGGAGAAACCTGCTAAGCCCGCCTTTCTTATCAGGTGTGATTCAATCTTTCAGCTCAAACTATCCTATCGTCCGACGGAAAAGGTAGGAGTATGACTACCTTTTCCTTTTCTTTCCCGAGCCAAGGGATCATTCAGTTTCTACCAAAAAGTTCACTATCTATTAGTTGCCGTAATCGAATGTATTTCTCATTTCACGTTAGCTCCTCCAAGAGTTTCCTGGTCCATAGTAGACGAAACCTTGGACTTCTATCGGACTTATAGCATTGCCGGGTGAGCTCGCCGTTGAGGGTTGGCCTTACAGGAGATCGAGCAGCCTTTCTTTCCCTACCTGGTATGCTTTCCCGCTTATTGTGCAACTAGCCAACTAGCCAAAGAGAGAGGGAGAGGGATCATGTCAATCAATTTGTATGTGCATTTTGTCCCTCCTGTACTTGCCTGCTTAGCTTTCTTAGCCAACATCTCCGGTTTCTCCCGAACCAAGAGGTCCTGCTTATCCATACCCAAAAGTCACACTTTCAGCCGAAAGACTGATTTTTTTCATAAAGTCGGTTCATAGATCAAGAAAGAATGAAGCTGCTTACAGGGACAGTCATGCGATAAGTCTTTTCATACTCGCCTTTTCTTTAACCCTACTATCAACCTAGCCATTCTCGCTTGTTGCTTTAAGGGGTCTCCCCACTGTAGATTACTCGGATTGGTTCTCGCGTCCCTGTGCCAAAAAGGATGGGCAAGTTTGGATTGAGTGTTCATCAATTGGGTGGATCCATATGCTCCGGGGGGGGGGGGGGTCAGACGAGGTGTAGCGAAGTCTAGTCAGCGCATCTGTTTTGGGTATGTTGTCCGCTAAAGGTTTTAGGAAAGGGGGTACAAATTTTCTACATAGGTCATCTGTGGTCACAATCCTTTTAAAGAAGATGCTCCCAAATAATCGATGAACAATAGCCTTTAAAGAAGTTTCAGAGAGCAAGAAGAAGGAGAAAAGAGAATAGGAGTGAGTCGTGCAAGGAAGAAGGAATTAGTAGGTTTAATTTGGGTTCGTTTGAACTAAAAAACGAACAAAAGTTTTTCAAACGAACTCAAATTTAAGACTCACTAGCCCAAAGTCCATATGTGGTAAAAAAAAAAAAAACCTTCCGTTGTCCAACCCTTATTCGGAGTCTGCATCGAACCATTTCTTTTTCAACCTACACGTATGCTCCAGGCCAAACTCACGTAACTAGTTAGAAGATGCGGCCCACAACTAAACGGAAGACAAGTGTCACAATCGCACTCTTGCAGTAGTGAGACAATGATTATGTGACATTTGTTCTAATCCAATGAACAAGTCAACCATGCAAAATTTAGACTAAATGAACAATAGTAGTGTATGCTCGAATCACGTTTAGAAGAAATAGTTTAGAAAACTTGAGCGAGGAAATACATTAAAAACAATTTCAAATAAAGCAATGTTATAAACTAAAAGTGAAGAAACAACAACTGGTCACGTTCTCCTATAGTACATTTTGAGACATTTTAGTCCTGATGGGTGTAGATATGATTTTGAGGACTAATCATACACCCCGTATTGGCACAACAATAATAGTAAAGGCCTATCTAAGATGAAAGCAAGTAAAACGTGTTTGGAATGAGCATGCCACCATGAACCACAAATCGTTTACAGGAATAGCTGAGACATCTAACATGCAGCCACAGGCAACATGCCTCGGCCAATCATGACCGCGACATCTGCCCTTACACAATTTGTCAATATCTCTATCAACCGGCTCTTCATAAACTCAATGTTGTAGGATGAGGCTGACTTTAGGTCTCGCGACGCGCTTCTAGTTGATCTCAGTATTGAGGAGTCTTTTCCAACCTACTAGGAGCTATTGAAAATCACTTCTCGGTTTGTTAACTCTTCAAGTCTTCTCTGTTGGTGTATTTCCTACTTTTTTCGCTTGAAACAATTTCTTCTTTGCATGACGTCATACCACCTGCTTTTACTTGATGTTTTCTTGGTCCAAATAATAACATTTCAAGTTACTGACGTGGACAACAGGGTTAGTCTGTATCCATAGGAGCAATTGGATCCTATATGATGTCTTCCTAATCTTGTGGATAACTTCGACTAGTCCATAGAATTTTCGCACCAGTCTTTGGTTCTTGTTGCTTTGAACTCAAAGTTGATCTAACCTTAACTTATCATAACTCTCTATTTGCTTTGAAATTATTGTGGTCGACCCTTCTCTTCATCCGTCTGGATGGTATTTTTGCGTGAACATGTGTTGCTTTAGTGGTTTGTTTTTGTCTCCCTTCTTCAGTAGAGGTGTTGGCTTGGTGTCTTTGCCAAGCATTTGAGTGATCAGTGACAAGAGCCTTTGGAGGTCAAATAAACCCGACTGTGAACATGCCATTTTTCTATTTGTAGAATTCAACTAGCTCAGGCTGAGCCGCATGACATCTATCATAAAACTAATCTTGTGATTTATCTCTCTTGGTGGGGTTAAACACAATATCTGACCTTCTTGTTTTGGGTCGTGGTATTCATGTAGTGGCAAAAAAAATTTTGTTGAGGTTGGCACACTTGAGCTCCCCCTTTTCAAATACAACAATGGCAGCAAGTGTAGATTCATCATGCCTAAGATTCTTTCTCAATTGTACTATCGTCATCATTTTCACCCCTCTTAGTTGATGGATGTTTGTCTGAATGATCGTTGGGTTAGACTCCGTTACTACTATGCATTTTGCTAGGGGCATGTAAATGATTTTGTGTTCTAGCAGAATGTCAATCCCTGACTATTTGGGCTCTAGAATGTTGGATATGAAGGCTGACTATTTATAGTAAAAATCTGATAGAGATATATATACTAAATAATTATATATAGTAGGTGGCTACATGTAGTGAAGTTATATATAATAAACTGAAATCATATGTATACCCATTAGTTAGTGCTTCCTAAATGTACATTTCTCATTCTCCATATCCTCTCTTTGCATACCTGAAGTCATTAATACAAAACCATTAGTCAATATTTCTTCTTACATATTCTCTATCATGTTTTTTGTGTTCATTTAGATCAAGTGTGTGCGTTGTTGTGTTATTCTAATAACTGGTATCAGAGCGAGGAGAGATTCACCACGATCTGTTAATATAGAAAGTTCAAAGACTGGAATTGAAAAGTTTGATGGATTCGATATCAGTTTCTAGAAGATGCAGATTGAAGATTATCTATACGAGAAAGATATTCAGGAACCCATTTTGGGGGTGAAGCTGGATACCATGACCACGGAGGAGTGGAAGCTCAAGGATTGTCACGCCGTAGGGTTAATCTGGTTGACACTGCCAAGGAACCAAAGAAAGTGCGATTGGAAATTGTCCATACAGACGTTTCGAGACCGTCTCCAGTATTGTCTTATATAGTTAACGTTCACTCTTTAACGTCCAAGGACATTTTATAACTACCACGAAAATCATAACATACAATAAATTCATACAAGTTTTACAATATATCATATACTACAAAATAGGGTTAGACTGCTTACTTGGTCACGGAGAGACGTGTCATCGAGTTGAGTCATAGAGATATACGACTCTTTATCCTAAGAAAAAATCTATATAATTTAAAATCTAGCTGCTCTGATACCAATCTGTCACAACCCAAATTTCAAGGGTTCAAAACTCAAATAGAAACTAAAATTGAGAGTGAAAACAAATAAAAATAAAAGTAAATTAATATAAAATAAGAAAATGTTGTAAAATTAAAATGAGATTGAGAAAAAAACACAACATTAAATATAAAATTAAATTAAATTATAAGACGGTGTTGTTCAAATTTATCCAAACAAAAAAAAAAGTGTTTCGGATACAATTAAAAAAAAAAAAGTACAAAAAAACTCAAACGCAAAGACAGACTAACGCTACATACAACCCCATCTGTGAGTGCACAACCTTTGAAGGCTCCCTCATCTCAACGATAAGTTCTATTACGAACCCATCCAAAATAATCACACCTTGTTTATTTGATAACCCTTGTATATTATAACAATTCAACTTTTCGTTTTATAGCCCTCCAACTACTAAGAGGAAAATATATTTGAGTAGAAGCTAAAAATATTGGGTGTTCACGAAAAGTCATTTGGTTTAGTGGTATGATTCTCACTTGGGGTGCAAGAGGTTTTGAGTTCAATTCTTGAAATGCCCCTATGTCTAAGTCTTTTCTTATCTAAGGACTTCATATTCGAATTTTATACTTACCATCATGCTCTTAATACTCATAGTCTTTCTTAACATCCCATCCTTAATACTCATAGTCTTTCTTAACATCCCATCCCAAGGCTTTATTCTCCAAGACAAATTCTACATCTGAAGACTTTTATACTTACCATCATGCTCTTAATACTCATAGTCTTTCTTAACATCCCATCCCAACAAATTCTACATCCGAGGACTTCACGTGTTTCCTGCAATACGACCTGAATACCTAGGCCTAAGGCTTCATACATACATTTCAAACAAATTCTACATCCGAGGACTTCACGTGTTTCCTGCAATACGACCTGAATACCTAGGCCTAAGGCTTCGTACATACATTTCAAGTGGTATAACAAGGGCATTTGGTCTAGTGGTATGAAAGTTCGATTCTCAAAATGCCCCTTCAAGATTGTAGTGTGAAAGACATTTACCAAGTAAATAAATACATTAAAATAACACAAGTGACACATATGTAAACTATGTTATTAATATTTTATTTCTATTACATCTTTCCTTATTTATGAAACAATGAGCGGAGATATTTTTCATTTTTACTCTATTACATCTTTCCTTATTTATGAAATAATGAGCGGAGATATTTTTCATTTTCACAATTACTGATGACGGGAGGTTTAGGATTTTTTAATGTAAGAATCGTGGGGATGTAGCTCAGATGGTAGAGCGCCGCTTCCGATGCGGAAAGTACGAAGATCGATACCTTGCATCTCCAAATGAATCGATCACTAAAGTTATGAAATAATGAGCGGAGATATTTTTTCATTATCACTAAATATATTATTCCATCTTTCCTTATTTACGAAATAATGAGCGTAGATATTTTTTCATTTTTACAATTATTGTGACGGGAGGTTTATGGTTTTCTGATGTAAGAATCGTGGGGATGTAGTTCAGACAGTAGAGCGCTCACTTCTGATGTGGAAAGTACGGGGTTGATACCTTGCATCTCCAAATGAATCGATCACTAAATATATTATTTCTTTTCAATTTTTTCTTATTTACGACATAATGAGCATGGATAGTTTTTCATGTCACTATTATTGATGACGAGACGTTTAGGATTTTGTGACATAAGAATCGTGGGGATGTAGCTCAAATGGTAGACCGCTTGCTTTGCATGCGAGAGTTACGGGGATAGATACCACGCATCTCCAAAATAAAACTATCTATTGTTAAATATATTATTAAAAATTATTTCTTTTCAATTTTTCCTTATTCGTGACAGGTTGAGTAGTGATATTTCTTCATTTTCACTATTATTGATGATAGAAAATTTAGGGTTTTGTGATGCAACAATTGTGGGGATGTAGCTTCGCTTAGCATGCGAGAGGTACGACTTAGCATACGAGAGGTACGAGGATCGATACCTTGCATCTCCAAAAGAAACTATTTATTATTAATATTTTATTTCTATTCAATATTATCTTATTTATGACATAATATGCAGAGATACTTTTTTATTTTCACAAATATTGATGAAGGGACGTTTAGGGTTTTCTGATGTAAGAATCGTAGGGATGTAGTTCAAATGGTAGAGCGTTCATTTCCCATGTGAAAAGTATGGGGATCAATACCTTGAAGGGACGTTTAGGGTTTTCTGATGTAAGAATCGTAGGGATGTAGTTCAAATGCTAGAGTGTTCATTTCCCATGTGAAAAGTATGGGGATCAATACCTTGCATCTCCAATTGAATCGATTACTAAATATATTATTTCTTTTCAATTTTTTCTTATTTAGGACATAATGAGGCGGGATAGTTTTTCATTTTCACTATTACTGATGACGAGATGTTTAGGACTTTGTGACATAAGAATTGTGGGGATATAGCTTAGATGGTAGAGCACTCGCTTTGCTTGTGAGAGGTATGGGGATCGATACCCTGCATCTCTAGAATTTTCTTCATTTTCACTATTATTGATGATGGGAATTTGAGGGTTTTATGATGCAAGATGTAGCTTAGATGGTAGAGCTCATTTACCAAGAGCTCATTGTTCACTAGAATTGATGACGGGACATTTAGGGTTTCTGATATAAGTATTGTGGGTATTGTGGGAATGTAGCTTAGATGGTAGATTGCTTACTTAGCATGCGAGAGGTACGGGGATCGGATTGATACCCCATATCTCCAAAAAGAAACTATTCGTTATTACTATTTTATTTCTATTCAATTTTTCCTTATTTATGACATAATCAATAGCTTTATTTTTTTATTTTCACTATTATTGATGACGAGATGTTTAGGATTTTGTGACATAAGAATCTTGAGGATGTAGCTTACAATTTACATGTTTTCATTTTTCTACTTTGTCTGCCTACATTTAGAAATGAAGCAAAATTAGTCCGAGGGTTTTTAGGCAGATTGTTATAATTCAAATTTTTAACTAAAAAACAAAATTAGTCTCGTTGTCACGCTTAAAACTACACTATAGGTATAATCGACCTATTATTCTTCCACCAATAGGAGTAAAAAGCAACGTTACTATGTAAAACTAGTTTCATGGACGATGCATCTCATGGACGATGCAAAACTATGGTGGCGCTTGAAGGTGAATTGTATAAATAACTGGTCATGCACCAAAAGATTATGGGAAGACCATTGATGGAATTGAAGCACTCGACGCTCCCCTGTATGGGTTTCCAATCAAAAACCTAATGTTTGATGTTGACTCTTTTGAAGAAAGAGCCACTTATCGAACAACAAGAAACGTGGCGGTATCTCTGAGAACTCTATCACACACATAAAAAAAACGTGTCCAAAAGTTAGACATTACACAGAAGATCTGGCTTTCATCGAGGAGACCCGAGTTTAATTCTCGACAATGAAATTTTATTTTCTTATTTCTTTTATTTTATAGTTTCATCTTTTGTCACCAATTATATTTAAACTTTACCTAGAGAAGCACTATAATGGATGAGTTCAATAATATCTTAAATTCAAAAGACTTTTATGAAGTTGGTTTGAGAGGCAGTATAATGGTCAAGTTCAATAGTATCTTAGATTAAAAAGACTTTTATGAACTTTGAACCTTTAATAGTGTTATGTCATAGATATTTGATTCGATTTCAACAAGTGAGGTTGAGGTCATTCAAATGGTTAATGTGACAAGGTCATTTTCAAGGTCTCTTTTGTTGAACGCCATCATGGCTGAGATGACTGAGATGAGCACCAGAGTGAGTTTGACAAGGAGAGTCGTAGAGAACCACACCCCAAGCCAAGCTCATGTTGGGCTTAACAAACTGAAAATCCAAAAACACAAACTCTTAAATGGGAACCAGGATGGTAAGGAATTAAAAAAACTTTATTTTTGACGTTGAACAATACTTGAAGGTTACAGGAACTTGCTCATAGGACCTAAGAGTTACGTTGGCCACAATGCATCTCATGGAGGGTGGCGCTCGAAGGTGGATGATATAAAAAATGGGTCATGCACCATAAACTCATGGGAAGACCGTTGATGGAATCGATGCAATCGACTCTCCCCTTGATGGGTTGCCAATTAAAGACTTGACGTTTGATGTTGACTCTTTTGAAGAAAAAGTCACACGATCGAATACCTCGAAATGTCATGGCAGCTCTAAGAACTCTATCATACGACCTGAGAGTTGAGTGCTACAGGAACTTTCTCATACGACCTGAGAGTTACGTTAGCCGCAATGCATCTCATGGACGATGCAAAACTATGGTAGTGCTCGAAGGTGAATGGTATAAAAAATGGGTCATGCACCATAAACTCATGGGAAGATCGTTGATGGAATTGATGCAATCAACGCTCCCCTGGATGGGTTGCCAATCAAAGACCTAACATTTGATATTGACTCTTTTGAAGAAAGAGCCACACAATCGAACAGCTCGAAACGTCGCGGTAGCCCTGAGAACTCTAACACACACAGGGAAGGACGTGTCGAAGAGTTACTCAATAAGAAAAAGATCGTGCTAAAACTCTTCAGCGATCTGACAAAAGACTTCAGGACATCTACACCAAAAATCCATTGTCGTCTAGCGGTCAAGATATCTGGCTTTCACCCAGGAGATTCAAGTTCGATTATGGGCAATGGAATAGAGTTATGTTATAGATATTTTGTTCCATTCAAATGGTTAATGCGATAATCCAGTCGTTTTCGAGGTCTCTCTTGTTGAACGACATCATGGTTGAGATGAGCACTCGAGTGAGTTTGACAAGTTGGGCTGTAGAGAACCACACCTCAAGCCAAGTTCATGTGGGCTTAAGAAACTTAAAATCCAAGAACACAACCCCTTAAATGGAATTTGGGATGCTAAGGAATTAAAAAGCTTTATTTTTGACGTAGAACAATGCTTGAAGGTTACAGGAACTTGCTCATAGGACCTAAGAGTTACGTTGGTCGCAATGCATCTCATGGACGATGCAAAACTATGGTGGCACTCAAAGGTGAATTGTTTAAAAAATGGGAAATGCAACATAAACTCATGGCGCTCGAAGGTGAATGGAATCGATGCAATCGACGCTCCTCTGGATGGGTTGACAATCAAAGACCTGTTGTTTGATGTTGACCCTGTTGAAGAAAGAGCCACACGATCGAACAGCTCGAAACGTCGCGGTAATTCTGAGAACTCTATCACACACATGAAAGGACATGTCGAAGAGTTAGACATTACCCAAAACATCATAGTAAAACTCTTGAGCGATTAGACAAAAGACTTTAGGACAACTACACAAAAAAATTCATTGTTGTCCAACGGTTTGGATATTTGGCTTTCACCTAGGAGATTCTGGTTTGATTCTCTGAAATTGAATATTATTTTCTTATTTCTTTTTATTTTATAGTTTCATCTTTTGTCACCAATTATATTTAAACTTTACCTCATTTTGAGAGGCACTTTAATGGTCAAGTTCAATAGTATCGTAGATTAAAGACTTTTATGAACATCGTACCTATGTTAGTGTTATGTTATAGATATTTGTTTCAATTTCAACAAGTGGGGTTGAGGTGATTCAAATGGTTAATGCGATAATCCGGCTATTTTCGAGGTCTCTCTTGTTGAACGCCATCATGGTTGAGATGAGCACCCGAGTGAGTTTGACAAGGAGACTTGAATTTAAACTTTACCTACGTTTGAGAGGCACTATAATGGTCAAGTTCAATGGTATTTTAGATTAAAAAGACTTTTATGAACTTTGTACCTTTGTTAGTGTTACTTTGTACCTTTGTTAGTGTTATGTTATAGACATTTGGTCAAGTTTAACAAGTGGGGTTGAGGTGATTCAAATGGTTAATGTCACTTTATTTGATTTAAATTGTTAATGTGATAATCCAGTTGAATAGTTACAGGTTATTTCCAAGGACTCTCTTATTGAACGCCAACAGGGTTGAAATGATTGAGATGAGCACCGGATTGAGTTTGACAAAATTGAAATAAAATCAAATAAAATTACTAAAAAAAATCGATAAAATTGAAAAAAATTGAAAAAAAACTAGCCTTATGACACTTCCTTCAACTAGAAGGGCGGTAAATCAAGGATTCCTTCGCCCAAGACCCATGATCCAACTCCCAACATGGAAATGATAAGCTATAGAATCATTCCAGAACCTCAATAGATGGGTTACAAACTCACATTACCAATCTCGACAACTGGACATGTCATCGGCGTTAGAAGAACGACCGCATCAGAGCAAGTCATGGGGATAGAAGATCCCGTTGAAGGATGATAGACCAATCGTAATCTTCAGCCCAATGAGCCAAGCTTTTGTAGAAGTAAGAACCCTTGTTCTAAATTGAGTCAAAGCTAAAATTAGATAATGAGATCGAAGATTGAGAAACAAGATTTGGAACTTTATTCTAAATTGAGTCATTTCACAATCTAACTTGATCAAGGCTTGATTGAATGAGTAAGATGCAATCTACCACAAGAATTGCATGAAACTTAGAAATGACAAAGATATGCTCAGATTTCTATGAGGGGGATCGTCTCAACTTGAGAGATCAATTTCATTGATCACAAATATGCTTTTACATAATAATTTGTGGGTATTTATAGTCTCCCAACAAAGAAGTTAGTGTTCGTGATTTAATCTCGATCCCTTTAAATCTCCATAGAAAACGAAGTTAATTTGAGCATTACAAACTTTATGAAATTAAAATAATAAATAAAGTTTTCTAACCACTCATGAAATGATGATTGCAACTTCATCCACTACTTCAACCGTGCAAATATTTACTTTTGAATCCCCAAATGGTCTTGACTCAAACGAATCAGCTTGTAACACATGAAATGATGGTTGAACCTAGCCTATCCAATTTTGTAGATGAAGTATGAATGCTTGTTGAATCTTCTTGGCCTTGGGTTGTGTAATAGGTCCAGTTGGAATACCGTGATTCTTATTATCATCCCCTTCTTCAAAAGGATTCGTCCTCGAATCAGAAAAATCATCACCTACGGGAACATAAATTTTATTGTTCCATGCAATAAGATGAGTCATTTTACTAAATATCTTACAGAGCATTTATAGTCAAATAAAGAATTCTTATAGAGCATTTATAGTGAAATAAAGAATTAGGAATCCACGCTATCTTTAGATCTACAGACCCACTCCCACTTCAGCTATCCAGGCTAACATTAAAATAAAAATTCATGAGTAAAATTATTTACGCTAATTCATTGAAATTTTAAACTACAGACCCACTCCCACTCCCAATTCAGCTATTCACGCTAACATTAAAATGAAAATTCTGAAATTCTAAAAAGAAATAATCACTAAATTTAGATTTCACTATTTATTGAGATTTTAAAAAGAAATAGTCACTAATTTTAGATTGAATAGTCGGGTTATACAACTTAGTTAACTTGAATCACGTGGGGTGAACGTGGATCAAACACGTGACTCTGAGATCTACAGTGACGCTTTCCCAACTAAGCTATCCCGGCAAACATTAAAAATGAAAACTCATTGATATTTTAAAAAGAAATAATCACTAATTTTAAATTGAATAGTCAGGAGTCAAGTTATGTGACGTGAATCAGGTTTGGTGAACGTGGATTCGAACACGTGACCTTCAGATTTTCAGTCTGACGCTCTCAAAACTGTGTTATCTTCGCTAATATTTGAAAAAAAAAATCATAAGTAAAGGTATTTCTGCTAATTCATTATATTTTAAAAATAAATAATAACTAATTCTTTATTGAATAGTCAGCTTATGCAAATGGAAATAGGTGCAGTGAACGTGGAGATTAAACACGTGACCTTCAAATCTTTAGTTTGACACTCTCCCAACTGAGCTATCCCTGCTAACATTAAAAGTAAAAATTCATAAGTAAAGCTATTTCCACTAATTCATTATATTTTAAAAAGAAATAATAATAAACTAAACTATAAGGTGCAATGAATAATGCAGATCAAACACAAGACCTTCCAATATTCAATCTAATGCTCTCCCAACTAAGCCATCCCAGATAACATAAAAAATGAATAATGGTCAACCTATGCCAGTTGGATCGAACACGTGACCTTCAAATCTTCAATCTGACGCTCTCCCAACTGAGCTAAACCCGCAATCATTAGAAATAAAAATTCATGAGTAAAGATATTTTTGCTGATTCATTGAGATTTTAAAAAGAAATAATGACTAATTTTTTATTGAATAGTCAGGTTATGCAAATAGAAACATGTGCGGTGAACGTAGAGATCGAACACGGGACATTCAAATCTTAAATCTGACGCTCTCCAAACTAAGCTATCCCCGCTAACATTAAAAATGAAAGTTTTTAAGTAAAGGTATTTCCGCTAATTAATTGAAATTTTAGAAAGAAATGATCACTAATTTTAGATTGAATAGTCAAATTGTGCAACGTGAACCATGTGTGGTGAACGTGGATCAAACACGAGAACTTCAAATCTTCAATCTAACGCTCTCTCAACTGAACTATCCACACTAACGTAAAAAAAATGAAAATTCATCAGTAAAGGTATTTTCGCTACTTCATTGAAATTTTAAATAGAAATAATCACTAATTTTTAATAAGATATTCAAGTTATCCAACTTGTATAAGGTGCGGTGAACTAGAACACGTTAGGTATTTTCGATAATTCATTGAGATTTCATAAAGGAACAATGACTAATTTTAGATTGAATAGTCGGGTTATGCAACTAGAATCAGGTGTGGTGAACGTGGAGATCAAACACGTGACCTTCAAGTCTTCAGTCTGACGCTCTCCCAACAGAGCTATCCCCGCTAATATTAAAAATGAAAATTCTTAAGGTATTTTCGCTAATTCATTATGTTTAAGAAAGAAATAATCACTAATTTTAGATTGAATAAACAAGTTATGTTTTTAGATTGTATAGTCAAGTAATAAACTTGTATTAGGTGCGTTGAATGTGGATAAAACACGTGTGACCTTCAAATCTTCAGTCTAACAATCTCCCAACTTAGCTACTCTTGCTAACATTAAAAATGAATATTCATCCGTAAAGGTATTGGGTACACTTCTGGAAATTCAACAAAAGGCAATAGTATTAGACTGAGATGCCAGATTTAAATCTTGCTTCTGGAAAATTAAACAAAAGGAATTTGGTACGCAGTTATAGTATGACATTCCACCCATAAACAGATGGTCAAACAGAAATGCTCAAGTAAATATTGAAAGACATGTTGAGGGTATATGTGATGGATTTTGTAGGAAGCTCGAATAAGTACCTACCCCTTATGAAATTCGCTTATAATAATACTTGTCAAGCCACCATACAAATGGTCACATACGAGGTTCTTTATGGACGAAGATTTCGATCCCCTATCTTTTCGGAAGAAGGGGGGCAAACGACAACTATTGGGCTAGAGCTGGTGCAAATTACCAACGCCGCAGTCCAGAAGATTAAAGCTAGGATACAAACCGTACAAAGCTGAGAGAAAAGCAATGCAGACCTAAGGCGCAAGGACATGGAATTGTAGGTAGGGGATCATATATACCTAAAAGTAGCACCCCATGAGAGGGGTGCTCAGGTAGGGTAAAAAGGGGAAGCTAAGCCCTAGGTTTATCCCTCCCTTTGAGATATTAGTAACCATTATCTGCATTACGATGTGTACTAAAATGCCCCTATTCTTCTTTAGGTAGGATGTCCTGCAATATGTATCATGAGCTGGATGTTATGATAGGCCTACCTTTCCCATCAGCTAAACGAGATGTCCTACACAACGATTTACCAGTAGGCTTACATGATTGTGACGACACCACTCATGTGTTCCTGGGGAGAAAATTGAAGATTATTTTAGGGGAAGGTTTTCAGGATCATTATATGATACATGACACGATGACCTCTAAGTTATAAGATCCTGAAAACATAACAAGAAGTAATATCCTAGCTTAAGGTCGCGATTAAGAACTTACTAGTAGGCTACTGACTAAGTTTTACACACTCCATGTTTATCATTTTTTTTCAAGTAACTAAGAGTTGGTCGTGGATGACTAGACTTTGGAGTGCGGGCCATGTACTAACTTCTATTTTTAATCTAGTATTTTTTGTTCTTCTTTTGAGTCTGCTTCTTATTTTGTGTTTGTAACGAATATGTATATGTAACACCCAAAAATGAAGAAAATTAGCTCCCATAAGAATAAGCCACTCATGAAAGACCCAAAGGATAGAAAGGAAAAAAATTAAAGGAGTAAGCAAGAACAAAGGACTTAGTTAAGTCACTCGTGTACCACCCTTTTGAAAAGGATTGGAAAGGAAAAAGTAAATCAAAAGGGCAAAAAAGTCATTTTATCAATTATCAAGAATCTTTCTGGATTTGTAATTCCTTGTCTAAAAGGAATCTCAAGATTATAAAAAAGCTAAAAATGATCAAAAAGCGATGAGCAATTTGTAGAAAAATTATAATTTTTCGAGAAAAATAATAATAAAATATTTGGAAAGTGGCAAATTACCAAAATACCTCTAGAAGAATGGATAATTACAGAAATGCCAGTTAATTAGAATCAGAGCATCTACCGTGACCATCCGAGCAAAATCCTTCGAACTCAAATTTCAACCGTCGGATCTCCTCCAAACTTTGATATGATCTAGAACGAACACGCACGGATCACCACATCCAACGACTAGTATTCAAAGCCATGGTCGGTAAGGGTATGATCAGAGTTGATATCTCCGAAAAATTATCCAAAAAGTTTGATCTCTAAATAACGATTCTGGAGCTCTCTATGTCGGTTTAAGCTCCTCCTATAAAGTCTTAAGTAGGAGCAACAATACGGAATAAGAATCGAGAAA
This sequence comes from Cucurbita pepo subsp. pepo, assembly GCF_057944985.1. Lineage (NCBI taxonomy): Eukaryota > Viridiplantae > Streptophyta > Magnoliopsida > Cucurbitales > Cucurbitaceae > Cucurbita > Cucurbita pepo. The sequence goes on from NC_141813.1 coordinate 6,738,244, forward strand.
GGTCGATCCCCCAATCAAAGGCAATAAGCGTTTAGATTGTGGGTCTCCTACTCTCAGGTTTCTTCCAAATTCGAGAGCAATCCTCCACCATTTCTCTTCAAACTTCTACATAACGAAGAATCTGGAGCTCTCACTGTCGGTTTAAGCTCCTCCTATAAAGTCTGAAGTAGGAGCAACAATACGGAATAAGAATCGAGAAAGGTCAATCCCCTAATCGAAGATAATAAACGTTTAGATTATTTGTCTCCTACTCTCAGATTTCTTCCAAATTCGAGAGCAATCCTCCACCATTTCTCTTTAAACTTATTCCAACCGTTTCTCAATAAGATTACCCACAAGTTCTATGAAGAAATAGAGTGCTGAAAGTGCCTAGAAACCATGCCCCCAATTCAATCAGCCATTGAAGAACTTCAAGAAAATCTTGAAAATCCAATCCGAGGATACATGATGATTCGTCGAGCAAGAATGATTCCAATAAGTTTCTGCACCTACAAGGAATGCTTCCATAGAAGACCACGAAGAAAAATAACCTCGAGAGCATGCCGAATTGAAGGAAATAGGTTTCAAAATTAAATTGGGGATAAGAGTCGAATTCCTATCTACGATCTCTTTTCCTTCAAATTAAGGATTCCTCTAACTTCAGAGGAAGAAGTTGAGTAAACTTGAGGAAGGAATCGAGAGATGAAACATCGTAGAACAAGCTACCCAAGAGATCGAAAATTTGGCGTTTTGAGTGAGTTGCATACCGAGAACGATTTTTTGAAATTAAGGTCTTACACTCAAAGACGTTCCTCCAAACCACTTCCTTTGGCCTGAAGAAAGGATATGGAAGAGGTTCAATGAAGAAATAGGGCCTTGAAATCCCTAGAATCGGCTACCCAATAAGAAATCCTTTGTTTTATCTCCAACGATAAATCAGATTTTGGATGAACTTTGGAACCGAATATCTTAGGCTACTATCCACGAGAAGGTATCAAATCAAATCCCTAGCCTTTCCTTGTAACATCCATCTTTAAGTTTCACGAAGAAATCGAGGAGAGAAACGCTGTAATATGGCTGTACAGGCTGAGTTTCAGATGGCGGCGACGCGAAAAATGCGCATCTTCTTCCTATTCAGAGGAAGAAAACGATGATACGGCCAGTTCAACTGAACTGTCCAAGTCAACTCAAAATTTGATCTTTTCTCGGGTTTTCTCAGTAGATCTTATTTTATGAAATGTTGTATGAATCCTTATCCCGAGAGGTTATATAAGGTAATGAAGTTTGGGAGTTATTAGAAAACTGTAGTTAGCGAAACCAAGATATGGGAGAAAATGCTCATCACGATCCATATAACTTTACCTCCTAGGATAACTAAAGTGGTATCCCTGAAATAATAGATTCCCCAGATGTACCTTTGGTCTCTAATAGATACTACGTGCACAATATCATGCTGGGCTATTCCTAAGAACTTATAAGTTCCAAGCTTGACCCAAGACGTTATGCATAAACCTAGGATCACCAAGAATCCAAGAAAACACCTAGGTTAATGCAAACATCATGCTTAACAAGTTGCTAGGATCCATGCCTGAAGTAACCATTATCCCACTTCACGAAGTGTACCGCTAGGCCCCTATTTCTCTTTAGGTGGGATGCTATGGTATATGTACCATGAGCAGGATTCCATGATGAACTTATTATCTCCCTCACCTAAATGAGATTCCCTGCACCACGATTTGCTAGCAGGATGCCACGATTATGACAACGCCACCTATGCACTCATGGGGAGAAAATTAAGAGTTACTTCGGAAGAGTTTTCATGGTTAAAATACGATGCATGACATGACAACCTCTAAGGTTTAGTTCCTAAAAACGAAACAAGAAGTCATATCCTAGCTCAGGGCTTAGACATGCTCCAAATTACCAACTATTTTCTGTAAGGCCTATTTTATATGACATGAGAATAAATTCAATTCAAGTTGGTTGGAGCAAGTTCGGAACCTAAAACTCATGCTAGTTATTATGGGTTCAAATGATTATGGAGGTCATGTTCATGAAGCCTTGGAAGGCATTGGAAGGCATGAAGCGCAGCAAGTTCGAAATAACTCAAGAAAGTTACACTTTATGCCTCAAGAAAATTTGTGTTTTCGCATCGAATGCTAGGTAACACCCTTTTGTTTTAAAATGTCTTGTGTTGTTGTTCCTTATTCTGTGTTTTCGCATCAAGGTCATTTCATAAAGGTCCTACTAGGAGTTGAATCTAGGTCGTTGGATTCAAAGTCCAAAGTGCTAACTACTGCACCATAGAATCCCTTATAAAAATTTATTTTAGAATGGTTTTCCTATTTTATGCAGATTCCACAAGAAGAGAGATCCTATCACGAGTCAAACTCAAGTTATTGGATTCAAAGTTCTAGAGCTGTTTTATCTAACTTGTTGTGATCTTGAGCACCTTTAGAGTGGTTGCAGAAGTATCCCTCCAATGTTGATTGAAGCTCTTGGAGAACATGTAATTTTATATATTTCTTATAGTTAATTTATATATTGTTGTATATTACAAACAAATTGAAATAATACTTTACATCCCAGTCTTTCTTTCTTCCGTGCAAAACTTAACATGAAAACTATATTATTTCAATATTCACTCGAGAAACAAGGGGTGAAAACTATATTATTAAAAACCCTCCATTATTGCTTCTACTTTGCGTGAAAATGCTTCCACTAAATCATGTTGCTAACTAGGTTGTTTGATTTGGTTCAATTCTTGGGTCCACTAGATTGAATCGACCTAGCTCAATTAAACTCTTGATAATATAAAAATCATAAGTTTCTTAAATTACCTTAACTTAAAAGTTTAACCCCTAATTTTTTTTAGAATGTTTAGCTTTGTTTCTAGTTGATCTCTAAATGCTTAGAAGTATCTAATAAGACTTCTATTCATGGAACTTCTCTCTATAAAAGATGTAAGACTTCAGGTTTATTATTAAGGAATTTCAAATGCGTGATTTGATATATCATATAGGACAAAAATATTTATTTGTTTCAAATATCTTATGTTGACCATTCTTTTTTGTCAAGTATTTTGAATATTATCATTGTGAATTACTAATGGCATTAGATTGAATCTCATTAATAACAATATCCCAAAACTCAGGTTAAGATGACATCAAAATTAATACTTTAATTTCATCTTCAAAATTTATTTCCACTTGACTAGATTGACATGTAATCATAATAGTCACCCGTGCACAAAAATTTACAACCTTAAAAGGTAGAAATTATAAGGAGTACAAGAGAAGAGTGCTTAAAATAGTTTCAAAATATAGAAAAAAAAATAGTAGGAATTGGTCAAAGTCAACATCCATTAATCACTTATGGCACAGCACAACACAGATGAGGGTAACATTTTTTTTATTTCTCTACTATATTAGGCCCTTTGGTTTATTGGCCTTACAAGATGGAGACATGAAGTTTTCTATGTTTGAAATAAATTTGGTTTGATTGTTTTCGGGTTAGCATTGGTACCATCAAAACTTATTTATTTCTTTGAAATGTTCGAGTTTACAATTTACATGTTTTCATTTTTCTACTTTGTCTGCCTGCATTTAGAAATGAAGCAAAATTAGTCTGAGGGTTTTAGGCAGATTGTTATAATTCTAATTTTTAACTAAAAAAAAATTAGTCTCGTTGTCACCCTTAAAACTACCCTATAGGTATAATCGACCTATTATCTGTTGGCTTTTTTTCCTTAATCTTTTGATGATAACAAACCTACCTTCAATTATTAACAATTCTCAGTATTTTTGTCTATAGTGTAAGGTTGGGAACAACGATTTCAACGTCTTTTTTGGTTCACTCAAATTAGAGATAAAACGAAGAAGTTCCAGTCAAAACAAATACCCGACGTGATGATGTGGTGGCAAAATTGACACTATGGACCAATCAAATTCAAAACAAGATACCTGACGTGATGACATTTATAAATTTGGTGGAGTAATAAGGTGGAGTTTTCAATTACATTTATAAAAGTTTTCCATTACTTTTAAATTATAAAATCATTTCAATTACATTTATAAAAGTTTTCGGTTACCTTTTAAATGGCAAGAAATTATAAAGATTTCGTTTACATTTATGAAAACTAGTTGTTACTTTTAAATGAAAAAAAAATTATAATGATTTTATTTATGAAAACAAGTTATTACTTTTAAATGGAAAGAAATTATAATGATTTCATTTAGTTTTGATAAAGATAATTATTTGAATTACAAAATCATTTCAACTTCATTTAGATTTATAAAACTTTTAATTATTTTTAAAATGGTACTCACAGTTTTCATTAACATGTATTACATTTAAATATGTTATATATATATATATATATATATATATATATAAATGAAACATGTGGTCTATAATTTTTTTATGATAAATTTAAAAATAAATAAATATTATTTTTCGTGTTGCACGTTTCGGTTCACGTTTTAGTGGTCCGTATCAATTCCTATTTTTACAACTTGATCGCTATTTAAACTCATCACCTCTTAGTATTTTTCACAGCACAACACACAGAACATTTGTTTCCTTGATCTAAATTTTTTTTTAAAAAGCCTCCATTGTTGCTCCCTACAAAACTTCCAATTCTATTTTTTTTTATCTTATTCCTGAGAGAGATGTTTTTTTTATCTTATTCCTGAGAGAGATGTCTATTATTTAAAAGTGTTGTGGTGTGTTTCTATAAGATTTCAGACAATTGTACTGGTTTGATCCTAAGCCATTGAAAGGATTGAGTTTGCTCTTGAACTCGTAAAAAGAGCGGTATACCGGTTTGATCCTGAGTCGTGGAAAGGATTGAGTTTGCTCTTGAACTCGTAAAAAGAGCGGTGTACCGGTTTGATCCTGAGCCGTGGAAAGGATTGAGTTTTCTCTTGAACTCGTAAAAAGAGCGGTGTACCGGTTTGATCCTGAGTCGTGGAAAGGATTGAGTTTACTCTTGCAGTCGTAAAAAGAGCGGTGTAGCAGTTGGGCTCTGATCCGAGGAAAGAGTCCGAAAGTTTTATTCAAATTCCCACTATAAAACTATGGTGTTATATTTTCTAACCCTCTTCCTATTTAAGTTCTAAATTATTGTTAAGTTTTATTGCATGGTATCAAGTTTGATTGTTATTAAAAAAAAAATTAATAATTAGATTGTTGAAACCCTATTCACCCCCTCTAGGGTTGTCATATCGATCCAACATTATCCTTCCACCAATAGGAGCAAAGGCAACGTTACTATGTGAAAGTTTCATGTCATTTATTCAACAATAAGGGTGTTAGCATGCATTTGGAAATGAACCCATATTTAAAAAATTTAGATAAAATAGAGAAGAATTGTTATCTCAAAGACAATGATACTATGTGAAACTAGCCTCAAGATGCTTCCTTAACTCTTAGAGGCGGTAAACCAACGGTTCCTTCACCCAAGACCCATGGCCCAACTCCCAACATGGAAGGGATAATCTAGAGAATCATTCCAAGAACCCTAACGGATGGGTTACAAACTCACATTATCAAGCTCGACAACAAACAATGTCGCCGGCAAACTTAGGAAGACTACATGAAATTACGAATATATCAATGTAGGATTTTTTAATTTACCGATTTTTAAAATGTTAAATTATGTGAAATTACTGGCAAAGAAGAATATTTTAGAGAGCTATTCCTTTTTATTTAAGATTTTGATATTTAAGAAAAGAGAAAATGAATAAAAATAGGAGACATTTTATAGATTTAGGAGGAGTAAGTGAAAACAAAAAGGGAGTCATGACCCATTTTCGGTGGGTTCTCGAGGCACGGATTGCAAGTTAAAACAGGTTGAAAACAAAGTAAAATGTTTTCTCGAAATAAAAAAAAATTAAAATATAATGAACATATATATTTACATTATATTCGAAATAGAGTTTATAGGTTCATAGTACAAAATAAGGGAAATAATAAGGGAAATGTTGAAAAAAATAATTTTAAAACATAAAAAATAGTTGGTGTTGTTTAATTGTAAGATGGGCAACTACTCTTAGTTAAATGAAAGATATGGAAAACATGGAGTGAGTAAGTTTTTAACCATGTTCATAGTGGGTGCTTGGTTTTGCATGATTAAATGAAAGGTAAGGGGTTTCAAAAGGCAAAAGAATGACAATTCTACGTGTGTTAGAAAAGGAGATCTTCTTTTTTTTTTTTTCAGTGTGCGTGGTTTGCTTGCCTTCCTGACCACGGATAGGCTATGGGGCTTTGCACTTTGGCCACTGAGAATACCACATCAAAGTGACAGGATTCGAACCTATGGCTCTCTGAATCTTCTTGCCTTCCTGACCAAGGATAGGCTATGGGGCTTTGCACTTCGGCCCCTGAGAATACCACGTCAAAGTGACAGGATTCGAACCTATGGCTCTCTGAAACTTCTTCATCGGTTATTTGGGCGCATCTTTCTTAAAAGAATTGTGACGACAGATGACCTATTTGACGACAGTGGACAACTTGCCTGCCTTTGTTGGGTTATATGTCCTAAAACTCATAGTTTGTAAACAAAAACATGTTCTATTTTCAATGAAGTTATTATTATTATTTATTCAGTAAAGATTGTTTTTGAATAAAGTGAACTTTACGATCATTAATCTAAATCCAATAAAATAAGAACACTCTGGCTATAGTATGATTACTTGAACTATATGTAGAGACATAAGAGTGGATCAAGTTCAAGTATATATAGTCAAAATGATCTATAGTATAAGGATAAGGCTGAGTACCTTATTCTGGGGACACTATGGATGCGGCCCACTTTTGTATATGATATAAACAATGTGATCACTAAATTGTACATGTGGAGACATGTGAGTGGGGGCGTCCTATGCAATGAGTATTGCATAAGATCGGACCATGAAGAAAGCCACTCTCACTTTATAATGTCGTTTACTGTTGAGACTGATTTTCTTTTCATTCGATAACCTAGGTAACTCGGTTTTAATCCTAAGCTAACCATGAACTCCTGTTTATTCAGAATTATCCTTAGATTTGCATGGGTGAGAGTGGCTCTAGTTCGCCGACTCAATAGGCCTCCGATTTCAGGGGTAAGACTGGGTGAATGGCTGGGGACGTGGGGTGCAAGATGGAATTCACTCCTACCCACTTTTAGGGATAGAAGAGAGGTAGTTCCCTTAAGCACGGACTCCAGGTCTTGAACAAGAGGCCCCACCCTCTCATTGGCCTGAGAGGGATTCGGTTTACTGGTTGGACCACAAACCAATTGTTCATTAGAGAATCAGTGAGACATAAGGAACAAGAAGTAACTTTAGGGGTAGAACGGTAAACTGACCCAGGTCTAGTTACGAACAACCTGTGAAGGATCGACTTACTAATCATGGTTATATCAAATGGACAAAAATATATCTATAGTGGAGGAGTGCAACTACTAGGCTATAGTGGAGTGTCCTAGTAGTTAACGAATGTTGGTTAACAAGGTTAATGAGTTTAACCGGTTAATCTTAGATCATTGAAGCCCATGCTCTATAGGTCCATTAGATCCCTATGCTAGCTCATATCGGACTAAACCATAGAACAGTGTGACGAGTGAGTTCGAAGTGTTCGAATTCAAATTAGGGAATTGCGCTACATATATATGATATATTTAACCGCATTTTTGTTTTATTTACGAATTAAACAAAAAAATAGAATCTGAGATATTTAAATAAGATTTAAATATCTTAATCAATTATGTGTCGGAATTGATTGGGATTGACATTTGAATTAATATTAAATATTAATTAAATAGTTTAATTAATCATTTAATGTTACTTTAATTTGAAATTCATTATTCAAATTAATTGTTGAATTAAAATGAAGAAAGTCAAAATGTTGACTTCATTTAATGGAAATATCCATGTTAGTGGAATTTTGAGGTGTCAAAATTTGGTTTAACCAAACTTGCATGCTTTCCAAATAAACCCCACAAGTTTGAGTAGAATTTTGAGTGTTAAAATTTTGTTAACTCAAACATGCATGCTTGCCACATGATCCCAAACATTTGAGTGGAATTTTGAATGTCAAAATTTGGTGATCTCAAATTTGCATGAACATGGAAACATAACTCTTTAAATAAAGTGATCATGGTACATGGAAGGGCTTCTTCTTCACAAACACACTCTTCACATATACAAAATCCTTCCCAAGTTTAGTCACTCACCGAATTCCACAATCCCGTTCTAAGGCCGGAGGATAGTGTTGAAATCACTAGTGGTGGTTCGAAATCGGTTCGTGAGGAAAAAGGAGTTTGAACTACAAAAAGTTGTATCTAAACTCATTAAGTTTTAATACTTATGAACATGCTAGTTATTTACTATAATTGATGTTCTAAAAGTGCCTAAAGTTCAAATTGCTTCCGCATGTGTTATATTAATAACACATCAACAGATTCGAATCTATGGCTCTCTGAAACTACGGATAGACTACGGGGCTTTGCACTTGGGCCCCTGAGAATAACACATCAAGGTGACAGGATTCGAACCTATGGCTCTCTGAAACTTCTTCATCGGTTATTTCGGCGCATCTTCCTTAAAAGGATTGTGACAACAGATGATCTATTTGATTGAAAAGTTCCTAGAAAGAATACAATAGAACAATTTGTGTAATGCTCTTTTTGAAGAGCGGCTCGAAACGATCTTTATTCTTCCTAGAATATGTTTCATTCTCTATTCTCATATTCTTGGTTCAATGTTTAAAAACCACATTTTAAATCATATTATCTGGCATAATTCATTTTGATATAATATAGTTGGGGGCATTTTGAGAATCGAACTTGAGACGTCTCACACCCAAAACGATAATCATACCACTTAGACATGCATGCTTGCCACATAATCCCAAACATTTGAGTGGAATTATGAGTGTCAAAATTTGGTGAACTCAAATTTGCATTAACATGCAAACATGACTCTTTAAATAGAGTGATCATGGTACATGGAAGGTCTTCTTCTTCTTGGTGAAAAACCTTGAGAAAAAACCTCTCACAAACACTCTCTTCATATATACAAAATCCCTTCCAAGTTTAGTCACTCACCAGATTCCACAATCCCGTTCTAAGGCCGGAGGATAGTGGAGAAGACACTAGTGGTGGTTCGAAACCGGTTCGTGAGGAAAAAGGAGTTTGAACTACAAAAGGTTAGTATCTAAACTCATTAAGTTTTAATACTTATGAACATGCTAGTTATTTACTATAATTGATGTTCTAAAAGTGCTTAAGATCCAAATTGCTTCCGCATGTGTTATATTAACACCATCAATTGGTATCAGAGCAAGTTTTAGGCACTTTATTTACATTAATTTGATCATGGTGGGTACCATTTCATGAATGAAATTTGTGGTTGCTAAAGTGGATGGTTTTAGTTTTGGTTTTGGCATTTTTTTATGCTTCCATTTGATTCAATTATTGTAATAAGCCTAATGTGTATGGGCTTTAATGAATGAAGAAAGGTCTGTAATTTTTATGGAGTCATTAGACTCCATTTTAGGTTGTAATTGATCAAAAATGGAAGAGATATCAAGCTGAACCGAAGAAGATGGAAGAGGCGGTTCGGGTGTTTTTTCTGCCGTTGGGGTTCGATTCAACGTTTTTAAGGGTTGGTTCGCCCAGTTCTTGATCCTCGGGAATGGCTCAAGTTATTTTTAATTATTAATGAAATAATTTAGTTAATTGCTTGCTTTAAAATGCCAAAACCAACCCACTTTAGTGTGTTTAATTAATTATGCATTATGAATGTATGTTTTAATTAAATAGAAAATTTATATGCATAAAGTATGTCATATAGATTTAAAATCCCACCATAGGCTAAGCATTTCATGCATTCCAAGTATGTTATAAGTGTTATAATGTATAGTATGCATGTTTAGGGTTTCATGAGTGATAGATATAAATTGTTATATTATTGCATGGAATGGATGATTATATAATTGTTATATAAAGCATGTTGGATGCATGTTATAGGTTATTTTCAACGTCATAAAACGAGATAGACATTAAAATCTATAATAAAGATAAGTGCATGCTCACTTAGGGTTAAGAACCGAGCACGATCAATTTTAATAGTTAAAATAGGTCGATGTCTTACAAAATTGCGGTTACAAGAAAGCTCACCTGGCACGATCTTGTCTAAGGCTGGAGGTACTTAAGTTGACGGTTTACGGAACACCTATTACCTGGAGATCGGACCAGTACTTGAGCTTAGTTAGCCCAGTTTTATGAGCATGCTTAAGTGATGTAAAATTTAGAAAAATCACCTAGACTTAAGTTATATTTAATTAGCCAGAATATACTTAAGTAATGAGTATACCCAACCATCTATAATACTTAGTGGGAGGAAAAAGGTGTATAAGATACATCGTTTTCTTTTTACGCTCTCTGTAAAATTCACACAGTGAGATTCATGCTCGGCCTCGTGTCGCCCTGGGAGCGTCCTCCATTCGGAAGGTATTTGCATGAGTCAATAACAAGGTGAATAGAGAAAGTATTTATAGTAAGTGGGAGAAGGAAGTATATCAAATACGTCCTATGGTCTCCACCACTAGGTTGCACCGTGAGATTCCCATGTTCCACCTGCATGTTGACCTAGAGCAACTACCCATTCGGAGGGTCGTAACATGGGAGTGAAACAACGCAAAGTACAGAAATGGATAGGATTTCTTAGGTCCGTTCCCAACTTTGGCTTTTTCATTCGATAGCATTGTTGGGATCAATCTATGAGGTCTGAAAATGGCGGGTCACACTTACGAAGAAATACTAAGAGTTGGTATATTCTTGACCAAAACAGCGATAACTAAGAACGCTATAGGAACAAGAGTTATTCTGGGATTAGTGTTTAAGTCAAGAATGTCTTGGTTTGATGAATGAGTGATTGACTGCCCCTCGGTTGCAGTTGTTCTAACTCACTAAAGTATCTTTGCAAATTAATAATGATTTGGGTACATTCTTACATTTGCTAAAACTAATTGGATTAAATAGGATTAAGTCAAATCACTAATAGAATTTTCTTTATATCACAGCATGACAAACTCAATAGTATGATTACTCGCTTCTGAGAAATTAAACGGCGACAATTACACAACTTGGAAATCAAACCTAAACACAATAGTGGTCATTGATGATTTAAAGTTTGTTTTAACTGAGGAGTGTCCTCCAAACCCCAGCTCAAATGCAAACCGAACAGTTCGGGATGCATATGGCAGATGGATATAGGCAAATGACAAAAGCCCGAGTGTACATTCTAGCCAGTATATCTGATGTTTTGGCTAAGAAACACGATGTTATGGGTACTACTAAAGTGATTATGGAATCTCTAAAAGGGATGTTTGGACAACCTTCCTTCTCCCTTAGACATGAAGCCATAAAATACATTTACAACTGCCGTACGAAAGAAGGGACCTCAGTTAGAGAACATGTCCTGGACATGATGGTCCATTTCAATGTGGCAGAAGAAAATGAAGTTGTCATTGATGAGAAGAGTCAAGTCAGTTTTATCATGATGTCTCTTCCGAAGAGCTTCTTCCAGTTCCGCACCAATGTGGTAATGAATAAAATAGAATATAACTTGACTGCTCTTCTCAATGAGCTACAGACTTACCAGTCCCTCTTAACGAACAAGGGACAAACAGGAGAAGCAAATGTTGCTATCTCCAAGAAATTACTACGAGGATCGTCCTCCAAAAATAAGTCTGGACCTTCAACTTCTAAAAGTGTTTTGATGAAGAAGAAGGGTAAAGGGAAAAATAAGATTCCTACTGACAGCAAACACAAGGTTCAAAAAGAAGATAAAGGAAAATGTTTCCATTGCAACGAAAACGGGCACTGGAAAAGAAACTGCCCAAAATACCTTGCAGAGAAGAAAGCCGAAAAGACACAACAAGGTAAATATGATTTACTCGTTGTAGACATATGTTTAGTAGAGTATGACAACTCAACTTGGATACTAGATTCAGGGGCGACTAATCATATTTGTTCTTTTTACCAGGAAACTAGCTCCTGGAGAATGCTTGCGGACGACGAGATAACACTCCGGGTTGGAACAGGAGAGGTTGTCTCAGCAAGATCAGTAGGAAATTTAAAGTTGTTTTTTGGAGATAGATTCATTATATTAGATAATGTACTTTTTGTTCCTGAAATGAAAAGAAATCTAATATCTATCTCTTGTTTATTAGAACAATTGTATAAAGTATCTTTTGAAATCAATGAAGTGTTCATTTGCAAAAGAGGTATTCATATTTGTTCTGCAAAACTAGAAAACAACTTATATATGTTAAAACCGAGCGAAACAAAAGCTATTTTAAATACCGAGATGTTTAAAACAGCTGAAACTCAAAATAAACGACAAAAGATTTCTCCTAATACCTATCTTTGGCACTTAAGACTAGGCCACATTAATCTCAATAGGATTGAGAGATTGGTTAAAAGAGGACTTCTAAATGAGTTAGAAGACAACTCTTTACCTCCATGTCAGTCTTGTCTTGAGGGTAAAATGACTAAACGATCATTTTCCGAAAAAGGTTATAGAGCCAAAAAAACCTTAGAACTCGTGCATACAGATCTCTGTGGTCCAATGAATGTCAAAGCACGAAGAGGGTATGAATATTTCATCAGTTTTATTGATGATTATTCAAGGTATGAGACTATCTTTACCTAATGCATCACAAGTTCGAAGCTCTTGAAAAATTTAGAGAGTATAAGGCTGAGGTTGAGAATCTATTAGGTAAAACTATTAAAACACTTCGATCAGATCGAGAAGGAGAGTACATGGACTTAAGATTTCTGGACTATATGATAGAACATGGAATAAGGTCTCAACTCTCAGCCCCTGGTATGCCTCAACAAAATGGTGTATCATAAAGGAGAAATAGAACTCTATTAGACATGGTTCGGTCTATGATTAGTTTCGCTCAATTACCCGATCCGTTTTAGGGATATGCAGTGGAGACTGCTACATACATTTTGAACATGGTTCCTACTAAGAGTGTTTCAGAAACACCTTATGAGTTATGGAAAGGGCGTAAAAGTAGTTTACGTCACTTCAAAATTTGGGGATGTCCAGCACATGTGTTGTTGCAAAACCCCAAGAAATTAGAACGTCGTTCAAAATTATGTCTATTCGTAGGATACCCCAAAGAGACGAAAAGTAGTTTGTTTTATGACCCTCAAGAAAATAGAGTGTTTGTATCAACAAACGCTACATTCTTAGAGGAAGACCACGTAAGAAATCATCAACCTCGTAGCAAACTAGTATTAAGTGAGATTTCTAAAGAAGCTACTGATAAAAGAACAAGAGTTGTTGATCAAGCTGATCCTTCAACTAGAGTTGTTGATGGAGCTGGCACTTCTGGTCAATCACATCCTTCTCAAGAGTTGAGAATGCCTCGACGTAGTGGGAGGGTTATAACTCAACCCGATCGTTACTTGGGTTTAGAAGAAACTCAAGTCATCATACCTGATGATGGCGTTGAGGATCCATTGACCTATAAACAGGCAATGAATGATGAAGATAGAGATAAGTGGATTAAAGCCATGAATCTTGAAATGGAGTCAATGTACTTCAATTCAGTCTGGGAACTTGTAGATCAACCAGATGGGGTAAAACCTATTGGTTGCAAATGGATCTATAAGAGGAAACGAGACCAAAACGGTAAGGTACAGACCTTTAAAGCTCGACTAGTAGCAAAGGGTTATACCCAAAGAGAGGGGGTGGACTATGAAGAAACCTTCTCTCCTGTTGCTAGGCTTAAATCGATTAGCATACTCTTGTCTATTGCCACATTTTATGATTATGAAATTTGGCAAATGGATGTTAAGACAGCCTTTCTAAACGGAAATCTTGAAGAGAGTATCTATATGGCTCAACCAGAGGGGTTCATTGAACAGGATCACAAGCAAAGAGTTTGCAAGCTTAAAAGATCCATTTATGAGTTGAAGCAAGCATCTCGATCCTTGAATATAAAGTTTGATACTGCGATCAAATCTTATGGCTTTAAACAGAATGTTGACGAACCTCGTGTTTATAAAAGAATAGTCAACTCTACAGTAGCTTTCCTAGTGTTGTAAGTTGACGATATCCTACTCATTGTTAATGATGTGGGATTTCTGACTGACATTAAGCATTGGCTAGCGACACAATTCCAAATGAAAGATTTGGGAGAGGCTCAGTTTGTTCTTGGAATCCAAATTGTTCGGAATCGCAAGAACAAAACACTAGCATTGTCTCAGGCATCGTACATCGACAAAATGTTGATTCGATATAAGATGCAGGACTCCAAGAAAGAATTATTACCTTTCAGGCATGGAGTTCATTTGTCGAAGGAACAAAGTCCTAAGACACCTCAAGAAGTTGAGGATATGAGACACATTCCCTATGCATCAGCGGTCGGCAGTCTGATGTATGCCATGCTATGTACCCGACCCGACATATGCTATGCTGTGGGAATTGTCAGCAGATATCAGTCCAATCCAGGACGTGCTCATTGGACTGCCGTTAAGAATATCCTCAAGTATCTTAGGAGAACGAGGGACTATATGCTAATGTACGGTGCTAAGGATCTGATCCTTACAGGGTACACTGTCTCAGATTTTCAGACCGATGTAGATTCGAGAAAATCGACATCATGATCTGTCTTCACTCTGAACGGAGGAGCAATAATATGGAGAAGCATAAAGCAAGGTTGCATTGCTGATTCCACCATGGAGGCTAAGTATGTTGCTGCTTGTGAAGCAGCGAAAGAATCTGTATGGCTTAGGAAGTTCTTAACTGATTTGGAAGTCGTTCCAAATATGCATCTTCCCGTCACTCTTTATTGTGATAACAGTGGAGCAGTTGCAAATTCAAAAGAACCAAGAAGCCATAAGCGAGAAAAACATATTGAGCGCAAATATCATCTCATAAGGGAGATTGTGCAACGAGGAGATGTGATCGTCACACAGATAGCTTCAGGGCACAACATTGCTAATCCATTTACAAAGCCCCTCACGGCTAAAGTGTTTGAAGGGCACCTAGTGAGTCTAGGACTACGAGTTATGTAATCTAGGGCAAGTGGGAGAAATGGCATGAGTATGTGATGCCCTAGTTTATTGTATTTCTCTCTACTCAACGTTATAAAACCCCACTAGAGTTTTAGTCCAAGTGGGAGTTTGTTGGGTTTGATGTCCTAAAACTCATAGTTTGTAAACAAAAAGATATTCTATTTTCAAGAAAGTTATTATTGTTGTTTATTCAGTAAAGATTGTTATTGAATAAAGTGAATTTTACGATCATTAATCTAAATCAAATTAACTAAGAACACTCTGGCTATAGTATGATTACTTGAACTATATGTAGAGACATAAGAGTGGATCAAGTTCAAGTATATAGTCAAAATGATCTATAGTATAAGGATAAGGCTGAGTATCTTATTCTGGGGACACTATGGATGCGACCCACTTTTGTATATGATATAAACAATGTGATCACTAAATTGTACATGTGGAGACATGTGAGTGGGGGCGTCCTATGCAATGAGTATTGCATAAGATCGGACCATGAAGAAAACCACTCTCACTTTATAATGTCGTTTACTATTGTGACTGATTTTCTTTTCATTCGATAACCTAGGTAACTCGATTTTAATCCTGAGCTAACCATGAACTCCTGTTTATTCGGAATTATCCTTAGATTTTCATGGGTGAGAGTGACTCTAGTTCGTCGACTCAATAGGCCTCCCATTTCAGGGGTAAGACTGGGTGAATGGCTGGGGACGTGGGGTGCAAGATGGAATTCACTCCTACCCACTTTTAGGGATAGAAGAGAGGTAGTTCCCTTAAGCACTAACTCCAGGTCTTGAACAAGGGGCCCCACCCTCCCATTGGCCTAAGAGGGATTCGGTTTACTGGTTGGACCACAAACCAATTGTTCATTAGAGGATCAGTGAGACAAAAGGAACAAGAAGTAACTTTAGGGGTAAAACGATAAATTGACCCAGGTCTAGTTACGAACAACCTGTGAAGGATCGACTTACTAATCATGGTTGTATCAAATGGACAGAAATATATCTATAGTGAAGGGAGTGCAACTACTAGGCTATAGTGGAGTGTCCTAGTAGTTAACGAATGTTGGTTAACTAGGTTAATGAGTTTAACCTGTTAATCTTGGATCGTTGGAGCCCATGATCTACAGGTCCATTAGGTCCCTCTGCTAGCTCATATCGGACTAAACCATAGAACAGTGTGACGAGTGAGTTCGAAGTGTTCGAATTCAAATTAGGAAATATGCGCTACATATATACGATATATTTAACTGCATTTTTGTTTTATTTACGAATTAAACAAAAAGAGGTAATATGAGATATTTAAATAAGATTTAAATATCTTAATCAATTATGTGTCGGAATTGATTGGGATTGGCATTTGAATTAATATTAAATATTAATTAAATAGTTTAATTAATCATTTAATGTTACTTTAATTTGAAATTAATTATTCAAATTAATGGTTGAATTAAAATGAAGAAAGTCAAAATGTTGACTTCATTTAATGGAAAAATACATGTTAGTGGAATTTTGAGGTGTCAAAATTTGGTTTAACCAAACTTTCATGCTTGCCAAATAAACCCCACAAGTTTGAGTGGAATTTCTCCAAAGTCCACTCATCCACGACCAACTCTTAGTTACTTGAAAAAAAATCATAAACATGGAGTGAGTAAAACTTAGTAAGTAGCCTACTAGAAGGTTTTTAATCGCGACCTTAAGCTAGGATATTACTTCTTGTTACTTCTTGTTATGCTAGCCTACTAGAAGCTAGGATATTACTGATCCTGAAAACCTTCCCCTAAAATAACCTTCAATTTTCTCCCCATGAACACATGAGTGGTATCGTCATAATCATGTAATCCTACTGGTAAATCGTTGTGCAGGACATCTCGTTTAGCTGATGGGAAAGGTAGGCCTAACATAACATCCAGCTCATGATACATATTGCCGGACATCCTACCTAAAGAGGAATAGGGGCCTTTTAGTACACATCGTAATGCAGATAATGGTTACTTATGGGTATGGATCCTAGCAACTTATTTAACATGTTATTCACATAGTTCTCGGTACTTGGTACATGGATTATTGATGAACCTAGGTTTATACATAATGTCATCGGTTAGGCTTTAGGAGTTGAGGTTTTTGCTTAGGAAAACATTAGAGGGTAACCTACCGTGGACTAATTCGTGTGAAAACCTACTAGCACTTTGAGGACCTCTTTCCTTCACCAAACTTATGGGTAAACTTATTTAGAAGGTGCAGGAACAAGTTTGGAAATGAATAGTGGACTATAGTTCTCGAATTCGAGGTAAATTCATGAACACGATACCCCAAAACAAAAAACTTGTATCTCTCGATTGGGTACTCGATTAAGCTTGCTTCTTGCCCCTAATAGTCTACCCTAATTCATAATTTATAGACGAATTTTCCACTACCATTGAAACGTCTAGAATTTCTATAATTTCATTCTTTATTTTTCTGAATCTTCTGCCAGAAAAGTCTTCTCCGATCAGAGCCTTCCTTTTTTAAGCACCTTGTAATTCTTATTCTATAAAAAATTTAATGATTCGGGAAGTTTATAAAAGTTAGAAAAAGTACCATTTTCTTAATGTTTTTTCAATTTTACTTGTTCTTTGCTTCTAGATACAACCTAGTAGGGATTATACACTGTCTCTTATTGGCGACCTTGAGTGTTGCAAATTCTCCTCTCCTTTGAAAACTTTCGGTCATCGAAAGTGCTTATTCTAAAATAGGTCAGGGTACAAGGTTCTTATTTGCCTTTTGTTTCCCAAGTGGATTCTTCTACTCTATGATTCTTCCATAGGACCTTAACGAGAGAGATTTCCTTGTTTCTCAATCATTTGACTTTCTTGTCTATTATTTGAATCGGGTCTTCTTTATATGTTAGGTCATCTCTCAAGAAGAGAGTTTCATGAGCCAGTACGTGCGAACGATCTAGGGTATACTTCCGTAGTATGGATACATGAAAGATATTATGTACTGCAGACAAGTTTGGGCATTGCCCGATTCTATGGGCCACAGATCCAATCCTTTCTAATATCTCAAAGGGACGGATAAACCTAGGGCTTAGCTTCCCCTTTTCACCCTACCTGAGCACCCCTCTCATGGGGTGCTACCTTTAGGAATATATGATCCCCTACCTACAATTTCATGTCCTTGCGCCTTAGGTCTGCATAGCTTTTCTCTCGGCTTTGTGCGGTCTGTATCCTAGCTTTAATCTTCTAGACTGCGGCGTTGGTAATTTGCACCAGCTCTGGCCCAATAGTTGTCGTTTGCCCCCCTTCTTCCGAAAAGATAGGGGATCGAAATCTTCGTCCATAAAGAACCTCGTATGTGGCCATTTTTATGGTGGCTTGGCAAGTATTATTATAAGCGAATTTCATAAGGGGTAGGTACTTATCCTAGCTTCCTGCAAAATCCATCACATATACCCTCAACATGTCTTCCAATATTTACTTGAGCATTTCTGTTTGACCATCTATTTATGGGTGGAATGTCATACTATAACTGCGTACCCAATGCCTTTTGTTGAATTTTCCAGAAGCGAGATTTAAATCTGGCATCTCGGTTTAATACTATTGCCTTTTGTTGAATTTCCGACTATTCAATCTAAAATTAGTCATTGTTCCTTTCTGAAATCTCAATGAATTATCGGAAATACCTAACGAGTTCTAGTTCACCGCACCTTATACAAGTTGGATAACTTGAATATCTTATTAAAAATTAGTGATTATTTCTATTTAAAATTTCAATGAAGTAGCGAAAATACCTTTACTGATGAATTTTTATTTCTAACAGTAGTGTGGATAGTTCAGTTGAGAGAGCGTTAAATTGAAGATTTGAAGGTCTCGTGTTCGATCCACGTTCACCACACATGGTTCACGTTGCACAATTTTACTATTCAATCTAAAATTAGTGATCATTTCTTTCTAAAATTTAAATTAATTAGCGAAAATATCTTTACTTAAAAACTTTCTTTTTTAATGTTAGCACGGATAGCTCAGTTTAGAGAGCGTCATATTTAAGATTTGAAGGTCACGTGTTCGATCTCCACGTTCACCGCACCTGTTTTGTTTCTATTTGCATAACCTAACTATTCAATAAAAAAATTAGTCATTATTTTTTTTGAAATCTCAATGAATCAGCGAAAATATCTTTACTGATGAATTTTCATATCTAATGATTGCGGGGATAGCTCAGTTGGGAGAGCGTCAGACTGAAGATCTGAAGGTCACGTGTTCGATCCACGTTCACCGCACTTGGTTCACATTGCATAATTGACTATTCTTTCCAAAATTAGTGATTATTTATGTTTAAAATATAATGAATTAGTGGAAATACCGTTTTTTATCCAACTGGCATATTAATTTTTTATGTTATCTGGGATGGCTTAGTTGGGAGAGCATTAGATTGAATATTGGAAGGTCTTGGTTCTATCTGCATTCATTGCACCTTATTGTTTAGTTGATTATTATTTCTTTTTAAAATATAATGAATTATTGGAAATAGCTTTACTTATGAATTTTTATTTTTAATGTCAGCAGGGATAGCTCAGAAGGTCACGTGTTTAATCTCCACGTTCACCGCACCTGTAACTATTCAACTGGATTATCACATTAACAATTTGAATCAAATAAAGTGACATTAACCATTTGAATCACCTCAACCCCACTTGTTGAACTTGACCAAATGTCTATAACATAACACTAACAAAGGTACAAAGTAACACTAACAAAGTCTTTTTAATCTAAAATACCATTGAACTTGACCATTATAGTGCCTCTCAAACGTAGGTAAAGTTTAAATTCAAGTCTCCTTGTCAAACTCACTCGGGTGCTCATCTCAACCATGATGGCGTTCAACAAGAGAGACCTCGAAAATAGCCGGATTATCGCATTAACCATTTAAATCACCTCAACCCCACTTGTTGAAATTGAAACAAATATCTAGAACATAACACTAACATAGATACGATGTTCATAAAAGTCTTAATCTAAGATACTATTGAACTTGACCATTAAAGTGCCTCTCAAAAAGAGGTAAAGTTTAAATATAATTGGTGAAAAAAGATGAAACTATAAAATAAAAAGAAATAAGAAAATAATATTCAATTTCAGAGAATCAAACCAGAATCTCCTAGGTGAAAGCCAAATATCCAAACCGTTGGACAACAATGAATTTTTGGTGTAGTTGTCCTAAAGTCTTTTGTCTAATCGCTCAAGAGTTTTACTATGATGTTTTGGGTAATGTCTAACTCTTCGACACGTCCTTTCATGTGTGTGATAGAGTTCTCAGAATTACCGCGACGTTTCGAGCTGTTCGATCCTGTGGCTCTTTCTTCAAAATGGTAAACATCAAACATCAAACATCAGGTCTTTGATTGGCAACCCATCCGAAGGATTGTCGATTGCATCGATTGGATCAATAGTCTTCCCATGAGTTTATGGTGCATGACCCATTTTTTATAGCATTCACCTTCGAGCGCCACCATAGTTTTGCATCATCCATGAGATGCATTGCGACCAACGTAACTCTTAGGTCCTATGAGCAAGTAACAGTAACCTTCAAGTATTGTTCTACGTAAAAAATAAAGCTTTTTAATTCCTTAGCATCCCGGTTTACATTTAAGGGGTTGTGTTCTTGGATTTTAAGTTTGTTAAGCCCACATGAACTTGGCTTGAGGTGTGGTTCTCTACAGCCCAACTTGTCAAACTCACTCGAGTGCTCATCTCAACCATGACGTCGTTCAACAAGAGAGACCTCGAAAACGACTGGATTATCGCATTAACCATTTGAATCACCTTCTCATCTCAACCATGACGTCGTTCAACAAGAGAGACTTCGAAAACGACTGGATTATCGCATTAACCATTTGAATCACCTGCTCATCTCAACCATGATGTCGTTCAACAAGAGAGACCTCGAAAACGACTGGATTATCGCATTAACCATTTGAAATTGAACATAATATCTATAACATAACTCTGACAAAGGTACGAAGTTCATAAAAAGTCTTTTTAGTCTAAGATAGAAACTGTAAAATAAAATGAAATAAGAAAATAACATTCCATTGCCGAGAATTGAACCTGGGTCTCCTGGGTGAAAGCCAGATATCCTGACCGCTGGACGACAATGGATTTTTGATGTAGATGTCCTGAAGTATTTTGTCAGATCGCTAAAGAGTTTTTGCATGATCTTTTGCTTAATGTCTAACTCTTCGACACGTCCTTCCCTATGTGTGTTAGAGTTCTCAGGGCTACCGCGACGTTTCGAGCTGTTCGATTGTGTGGCTCTTTCTTCAAAAGAGTCAATATCAAATGTTAGGTCTTTGATTGGCAACCCATCCAGGGGAGCGTCGATTGCATCGATTCCATCAACGATCTTCCCATGAGTTTATGGTGCATGACCCATTTTTTATACCATTCACCTTCGAGCACTACCATAGTTTTGCATCGTCCATGAGATGCATTGTGGCTAATGTAACTCTCAGGTCGTATGAGAAAGTTTCTGTAGCCCTCAACTATCAGGTCGTATAATAGAGTTCTTAGAGCTACCACGACATTTCGAGGTGTTCGATCGTGTGGCTTTTTCTTCAAAAGAGTCAACATCAAACGTCAGGTCTTTAATTGGCAACCCATCAAGGGGAGCGTCGATTGCATCGATTCCATCAACGGTCTTCCCATGAGTTTATGGTGCATGACCCATTTTTTATATCATCCACCTTCGAGCGCTACCGTCCTTGAGATGCATTGTGGCCAACGTAACTCTTAGGTCCTATGAGCAAGTTCCTGTAACCTTCAAGTAGTGTTCAACGTCAAAAATAAAGTTTTTTTAATTCCTTAGCATCCTGGTTCCCATTTAAGGGTTTGTGTTTTTGGATTTTCAGTTTGTTAAGCCCAACATGAGCTTGGCTTGGGGTGTGGTTCTCTACGACCCTCCTTGTCAAACTCACTCTGGTGCTCATCTCAGTCATCTCAGCCATGATGGCGTTCACTAAAAGAGACCTTGAAAATGACCGAATTATCACATTAACCATTTGAATGACCTCAACCTCACTTGTTGAAATTGAACCAAATATCTATGACATAACACTATTAAAGGTTCAAAGTTCATAAAAGTCTTTTTAATCTAAGGTACTATTGAACTTGACCATTATAGTGCCTCTCAAATCAAGTTCATAACACTATTATAGTGCTTCTCAAACCTAGGTAAAGTTTAAATATAATTGGTGACAAAAGATGAAACTATAAAATAAAAGAAATAAGAAAATAAAATTTCATTGTCGAGAATCAAACTCGGGTCTCCTCGATGAAAGCCAGATTTTCTGTGTAATGTCTTCGACACGTTTTTTTTATGTGTGTGATAGAGTTCTCAGAGATACCGCCACGTTTCTTGTTGTTCGATCACGTGACTCTTTCTTCAAAAGAGTCAACATCAAACATTAGGTCTTTGATTGGAAACCCATACAGGGGAGCGTCGATTGCTTCAATTCCATCAATGGTCTTCCCATAATTTTTTGGTGCATGACCAGTTTTTTATACAATTCACCTTCAAGCGCCACCATAGTTTTGCATCGTCCATGAGATGCATTGTGGGCCGATGTAACTCTCAGGTCCTCTGAGAAAATTCCTATAGTCTTGAAGTATAATATCAAAACATATTAACGTATTTGATATGTTAAATATTAAAATAATTTATGTGTATCACAAACATTAAATAAAAATATATATTTGAAATTTGAATGATATTCATATTAATTAAACATATATTATGATATTCTACCACATTTTAATATTATTTAAATAAGATATTATATCTTAATGTATTAGGTATTCAAATATATAATTTGACAAAAATAATCACAAGTTCACCGTAAATAGAACCCTAGGGTTAAGTCAAAAAGTATCAAACACTAAATACTGTGACATTTTAGGTGATATTTTGCGGAGGAAGCTGATAAGGTCTCCAAAGAGCAGGTGGTCATTTCTGACATTTTAGGTTAACAACATGGTGAAAAGTAACAAGAAATTCTGATATGAGTAATTAACTACAAACCTTTGAATAAGGTTTTAGAATAAATAAGATATCCAATCCAAAACAAAAATGATTTGATAAAAAGAATTTAGAGTCAAATGTTTTTATAAAATTCGACATGAAATTGGGATTTCGGAAAATTCTAATTTCTTAAAAGGACAAATATAAAATAGCATTTAATGTCCAATTAGAAAATATGAGGGGAACGTCATGTCATTTAGGGTAACAAACGCTCCATCCGAATTTTTATGAATGATATTTTCAATCCTTTCAAAAAATTTCGATAGTTTATATTGATGATGTGTTGATATTTTCTAAAACCATTAAGATCAACACTTTAAACATCTACATACATTCATTAATGTAATCAAAAGAAATCAACTAGTTGTGTCCATACCCAAATTCAAATAATATCAAACTCAGATCCGTTTTCTTGGATTTTAAATTTATCTATAATCTTGTTTCAAACAAAAAATAATTTTGCTAGATAGAAGTAAATTTTGTTGTGGTTTGATTTTAAAATTCTACCTATAAAAGAAGTTGAAAACATCTTGGGAGATTACCTATGGGTGAGTTTCTAACAAAGTCTCTCTTCTCTCCTCTCCTCTGTCTTCTTAAACTCATACTAATCCAACCAATCATTTGCATGGACTCAAAAGTTCAATTACCTATAAAAGAAGTTGAAAACACCTTGTGAAAGTCTGTAAGCATACTACGACCTCTAGCTTTGCAAAATCCAGCGTTGTTGACGCTTATCAAAATCGCTGCCAAAATAAAGTTTAACAAGTGGTTCTATGGTGTAGTGGTTAGCACTTTCGACTTTAAATCTAACGACCTGTGTTTAACTCCCGATAGGTAATCCACCAATTTATACAAAATTGGTCCATAGTCGATTCGGTAGGGTCACTTTTGGACCGATAATCTATAGAAGGGGTCACTAAGATTGAGATCATACAAAATGGGACCATAGCTCAATGTTAGAGCATTTAATTGCAGATCAAGAGGTGACCAATTCGAACCTAGTTGGGCCCTTCTATCTAGGATAGAAATTTGTTACACTTTTTGGACCGACACTATGTCTACGGGGTCACTAAGGTTAAAATCCTACAAAATGGATCCATGGCTCAGTGGTAGAGAATTTGACCGGTCACCCGTTTGAACTTGGTTGGGCCCTTTTATTTTGGACAGACACTTTTTACACTTTTGGATTAACACTCTGTAGAAGGAGTCACTAAAGTTAAAATCATGCAAAATGGGTCCATAGCTCAGTGGTAGAGCATTTGACTGCAGATCAAGAGGTCACCAATTCAAATCTGGTTGGACCCTTTTATTTTGGACAGACACTTTGTTCGATTTACTCCCGACCACCGAGTGTCTAAAGGGAAAAGAAATAAGAATAATTACCGATTCCATGTACATTAAGAAAAGAGTGTGGTATCCAAGCACCCACTATGAACATGGTTAAAAACTTACAATTACTCCCGACCACCGAGTGTCTAAAGGGAAAAGAAATAAGAATAATTACCGATTCCATGTACATTAAGAGAAGAGTGTGGTATCCAAGCACCCACTATGAACATGGTTAAAAACTTACAATTAGTCAACTTTGTACTCACTCCATGTTTTCCATATCTTTCATTTTACTTTGTTTTCAACCTGTTTTAACTTGCATCCGTGCCTCGAGAACCCACCGAAAATGGGTCATGACTCCCTTTTTGTTTTCACTTACTCCTCCTAAATCTATAAAATGTCTCCTATTTTTATTCATTTTCTCTTTTCTTAAATATCAAAATCTTAAATAAAAAGGAATAGCTCTCTAAAATATTCTTCTTTGCTAGTAATTTCACATAATTTAACATTTTAAAAATCGGTAAATTAAAAAATCCTACATTGATATATTCGTAATTTCATGTAGTCTTCCTAAATTTGCCGCCGACATTGTTTGTTGTCGAGCTTGATAATGTGAGGAAAAGAGATCGTAGATAGGAATTTTGACTCTTATCCCCAATTTAATTTCGAAACCTATTTCCTTCAATTTGGAACGCTCTCGAGGTTATTTTTCTTCGTGGTCTTCTATGGAAGCATTCCTTGGAGGTGCAGAAACTGATTGGAATCATTCTTGCTCGACGAATCATCATGTATCCTCGGATTAGATTTTCAAGTTTTTCTTGAAGTTCTTCAATGGCTGATTGAATTGGGGGAATGGTTTCTAGGCACTTTCAGCACTCTATTCCTTCATAGAACTTGTGGGTAATCTTGTTGAGAAACGGTAGGAATAAGTTTGAAGAGAAATGGTGGAGGATTGCTCTCGAATTTGGAAGAAATCTGAGAGTAGGAGACCCATAATCTAAACGTTTATTGTCTTCGATTGGGGGATCGACCTTTCTCGATTCTTATTTCGTATTGTTGCTCCTACTTAAGACTTTATAGGAGGAGCTTAAACCGACATTGAGAGCTCCAGAATCTTCGTTATTTAGAGATCGAACTTTCTGAATAATTTTTTGGAGATATCAACTCCGATCATAGCCTTACCGACCTTGGCTTTGAACACTAGTCGTTGGATGTGATGATCCGTGCGTGATCGTTCTAGATCATATCAAATTTTTTAGGAGATCCGACGATTGAGATTTGAGTTTGAAAGATTTTGCTCGGATGGTCACGGTAGATGCTCTTATTCTAATTAGAGTGGCATTTCTGTAATTATCCATTCTTCCAAGAGTATTTTGGTAATTTGCCACTTTCCGAATATTTTATTATTATTTTTCTCGAAAAATCCATAATTTTTCTACAAATTTCTCATCGCTTTTTTATCATTTTTTCCTTTTTTTGAATCGTGAGATTCCTTCTAGATAAGGAATTACAAATCCGGAAAGATTCTTGATAATTGATAAAATGACTTTTTTGCCCTTTTGATTTACTTTTTCCTTTCCAATCCTTTTCAAAAGGCAAATCTTTAGAAATTACTTGTTAGGGTACACGAGTGACTTGACTAAGTCCTTTGTTCTTGCTTAATCCTTTAATTTTTTTCCTTTCTATCCTTTGGGTCTTTCATGAGTGGCTTATTCTTATGGGAGATAATTTCCTTCATTTTTGGGGTGTTACATATACATACTCGTTACAAACACAAAATAAGAAGCAGACTCAAAAGAAGAACAAAAAATACTAGATTAAAAACATAGCTTAGTCCATGGCCCACACTCCAAAGTCCGCTCTCATCCACGACCAACTCTTAGTTACTTGAAAAAAAATGATAAACATGGAGTGAGTAAAACTTAGTAAGTAGCCTACTAGTAGGTTCTTAATCACGACCTTAAGCTAGGATATTACTTATTGTTATGTTTTCAGGATCTTATACTGATTTTGAAAACCTTCCCCTAAAATAAACTTCAATTTTCTCCCCATTTATCTTTTTTTAAACACTTATGAAAGTTAAAGAGTAGTTTTGAAGTTTTTTTTTTTTTTTTTTTTTTTTTTTTGAAAAATTCAATGGTATTTTTTTTAAATAATTATGATTATATTTTTTATAGAGAAATTGCAAAGTTCAATGGTATTTTTTTATTAATTTGGATTATAATTTTAAAAAAAAAATACAAATTTTGTTGATTAAGTTAATATTAATTTCGTATTCTTTTTAATTAATGTATCATTGTCATATCGGTGTCCTAGTTTTTTAAGAATGACATGTTACTATATTTATTTGGTATCATATTTATGTTGAGATGGAGAATAAAAATTGACGTTGATACTTGGGACTTTGATTCCTCTTAGTGTGAAGCTTGCATCTTGCAATTACTTGGGTAGAGAATGTGTTTCACTTAAATTTCAGTCAAGAGAAAATAATCAAATAACGAACCATATTTTTAGATATAATTTAAGATTACCTATTTAATAAAACTCCATCCAAACTTCTACTCATAAATTTAATTATTATTTGTATACAATTGTTAATATGTAAGAAAATACACCTACAAAATGTTTATACTATTGGTAATACATTAGTCTTGGTTGTTTGACTAAAACCATGTAACCATTGTCCAAACTAAAGAATTTGATTCGAAGCTATCTCCTAATAGAGGGAGGCTCAATTAGACTTTGTTGTAAGATTCGACCATATCAATTTGAATAGCGTTCTCCAACTATAAATATTGAACTCCAAAGTATTCACGAGCAAAGTAAGTTTGTTGAAACTATCTATAAACGTGTTCCAAAGTGAGTCGTGGAGAAGATTTGCCTTAAAATCTAGTTCCAATTAAGGATGTCAATGATGAAGAAGTGCAAGCTGTTGGAAGGTTTGCCGTGGAAAATTTCAGAGGTGGTAGATATAATTTAATTTACAAGCGTGTGGTGAATGGTCTTTTCAGTCCCATATAGGATTTGACCCCAAATTTTATATTATTGCGATGGTGAATGGTCTTTTCAGTCCCATATCAATTTTATATTATTGCGATGGTGAATGGTCTTTTCAGTCCCATATATGGAATTCTTCATCCGCCATCCTATAACTACTTTACTTACAAAGAGTCCTCTCTCTATATGTGCTTCTCGGACATTACTCTCTTTTATCTATAAAAATGGCATAGCCATAATGATATAAATCCTTAATATAAGTATCTTTTCTTTTTCTCTCGTACCCACCTTATACATAACATGTTAAATTAACTCATACTTAAAAAAATAATTTCTCTCTTTTGGAGATGCAGGGTATCGATCCCCGTACCTCTCGCATGCTAAGCGAGCGCTCTACCATCTGAGCTACATCCCCACAATCATTACATCACAAAACCCTAAATTTCCCGTCATCAATAATAGTGAAAATGAAGAAATATTGCTACCCAACATGTCATGAATAAGGAAAAAGAAATAATATATTTTTAATAATAGATAGTGTTATTTCTGGAGATGCGGGGTATCGATCCCCGTACCTCTCGCATGCAAAGCGAGCGCTCTACCATCTGAGCTACATCCCCTTGATTTTTACATTAAAAAATCTTAAATGTCTCATCATCAATAATAGTGAAAATAAAAAAAAATCAAAATATTAACAAATAGTTTGGTTTGGTGATGCGGGTTATCAATCCCCGTACAACTCGCATGCAAAGCGAGCGCTCTACCATCTAAGCTACATCTCCACAATTTTTACGTCACAAAACCCTAAACTTCTCATCATGAATAATAGTGAAAATGAAAAAATATCGCTACTCATTATGTCATAAATAAGGAAATATTGAATAGAAATAAAATAGTAATAATGAATAGTTTCTTTTGGAGATGCGAGGTATCGATCCCCGTATCTCTCGCATGCTACATTCCCATGATTTTACATAAAAAAAAAACTCTAAACTTCCCGTCATCAATGATATTGAAAATGAAAAACTATCCCCGCTCATTATGTCGTAAGTAAGGAAAAATTTAAAAGAACTAATTTATTTAGTAATCGTTTCCTTTGTTGATGCATGGTATCGATACCAGTACTTCTCACATTTGATGCAAACACTCTACCATCTAAGCTATATCCTCAAAATTCTTATGTCACAAAATCCTAAACATCTCGTCATCAATAATAAGGAAAATAAAAAAAAATAACGCTATTCATTATGTCATAAATAAGGAAAAATTGAATAGAAATAAAATAGTAATAACGAATAGTTTCTTTTGGAGATATGGGGTATCGATCCGATCCCCATACCTCTCGCATGCTAAGCAAGCAATCTACCATCTAAGCTACATTCCCACAATACTTATATCAGAAAACCCTAATTGTCCCGTCATCAATTCTAGTGAAAATGAAAAAATATCTCCGCTAATTATGTCATAAATAAGGAAAGGTTGAATAGAAGTAAAATATTAATAACAAATAGTTTCTTTTGGAGATGGGGATATCCCTTTGCCTCTCGCATGCTAAATGAGCTCTAACATCTAAGCTACATCCCCACAATTCTTGCATCATAAAACCCTAAATTTCCCATCATCAATAATAGTGAAAATGAAGAAAATCTAGAGATGCAGGGTATCAATCCCCATAACTCTCACATGCAAAGCGAGTGCTCTACCATCTAAGCTATATCCCCACAATTCTTATGTCACAAAGTCCTAAACATCTCGTCATCTGAAAATGAAAAACTATCCCGGCTCATTATGTCCTAAATAAGAAAAAATTGAAAAGAAATAATATATTTAGTAATCGATTCAATTGGAGATGCAAGGTATTGATCCCCGTACTTTCCACGATAATTTTAAAGCAAATAGAGAGTTATGATAAGTTAAGGTTAGATCAACTTTGAGTTCAAAGCAACAAGAACCAAAGACTGGTGCGAAAATTCTATGAACTAGTCGAAGTTATCCACAAGATAAGGAAGACATCATATAGGATCCAATTGCTCCTATGGATACAGACTAACCCTGTTGTCCACGTAAGTAACTTGAAATGTTATTATTCCGACCAAGAAAACATCAAGTAAAAGCAGGTCGTATGACGTCATGCAAAGAAGAAATTGTTTCAAGCAAAGAAAGTAGGAAAGACACCAACAGAGAAGACTTGAAGAGTTAACAAACCGTGAAGTGATTTTCAATAGCTCCTAGTAGGTTGGGAAAGACTCCTCAATACTGAGATCAGCTAGAAGCGCGTCGCGAGACCTAAAGTCAGCTTCATCCTACAACGTTGAGCGGTTGATAGAGATATTGACAAATTGTGTAAGGGCAGATGTCGCGGTAATGATTGGCCAAGGCATGTTGCCTGTGGCTGCATGTTAAATGTCTCAGCTATTCCTGTAAACAATTTGTGGTTCATGGTGGCATGCTCATTCCAAACACGTTTTACTTGCTTTCATCTTAGATAGGCCTTTACTATTATTGTTGTGCCAATACGGGGTGTATGATTAGTCCTCAAAATCATATCTACACTCATCAGGACTAAAATGTCCCAAAATGTACTATAGGAGAACGTGACCAGTTGTTGTTTCTTCACTTTTAGCTTATAACATTGCTTTATTTTTAATTGTTTTTAATGTATTTCCTCGCTCACGTTTTCTAAAATATTTCTTCTAAACGTGATTCGAGCATACACTGCTATTGTTCGTTCAGTCTAAATTTTGCATGGTTGACTTGTTCATTGGATTAGAACAAATGTCACATAATCATTGTCTCACTACTGCAAGAGTGCGATTGTGACACTTGTCTTCCGTTCAGTTGTGGGCCGCATCTTCTGACTAGTTACGTGAGTTTTTCCTAGAGCATACGTGTAGGTTGAAAAAGAAATTGTTGGATGCGGACTGCGAATAAGGTTGGGCCACGGAAGGTTTTTTTTTTTTACCACATATGGACTTTGGGCTAGTGAGTCTTAAATTTGGGTTCGTTTGAAATATTTTGGTTCATTTTTTAGTTCAAACGAACCTAAATTAAACCTACTAGCACGACTACTCCTATTCTCTGTTCTGTCTCTTCTTGCTTTGTGAAACTTCTTTAAAGGCTAATTTTCACCGATTATTTGGGAGCATCTTCCTTAAAAGGATTGTGACCACAGATTAAAAGAATTGTGACCACCGATGACCTATGTAGAAAATTTGTACCCCCTTTCCTAAAACCTTTAGCGGACAACATACCCAAAACAGATGCGCTAACTAGACTGCGCTACACCTCGTCTCACCCCCCCCCCCCCCCCCTGGAGCATATGGATCCACCCAATCGATGAACATTCAAACCAAACTCGCCCATCCTTTTTGGCACAGGGACGCGAGAACCAATCCGAGTAATCTACAGTGGGGAGACCCCTTAAAGCAACAAGCGAGAATGGCTAGGTTGATAGTGGGGTTAAAGAAAAGGCGAGTATGAAAAGACGTATCGCATAACTGTCCCTGTAAGAAGCTTCATTCTTTCTTGATCTATGAACCGACTTTATGAAAAAAATTAGTCTTTCGGCTGAAAGTGTGACTTTTGCGTATGGATAAGCAGGACCTCTTAGTTCGGGAGAAACCGGAGATGTTGGCTAAGAAAGCTAAGCAGGCAAGTACAGGACGAACAAAATGCACATACAAATTGATTGACATGATCCCTCTCCCTCTCTCTTTGGCTAGTTGGCTAGTTGCACAATAAGCGGAAAAGCATACCAGGTAGGGAAAGAAAGGCTGCTCGATCTCCTGTAAGGCCAACCCTTAACGGCGAGCTCACCAGGCAATGCTATAAGTCCGATAGAAGTCCAAGGTTTCGTCTACTACGGACCAGGAAACTTTTGGAGAAGCTAACGTGAAATGAGAAATACATTCGATTACGGCAACTAATAGATAGTGAACTTTTTGGTAGAAACTGAATGATCCCTTGGCTCGAGAAAGAAAAGGAAAAGGTAGTCGTACTCCTACCTTTTCCGTCGGACGATAGGAAAGTTTGAGCTGAAAGATTGAATCACACCTGATAAGAAAGGCGGGCTTAGCAGGTTTCTCCAAACGTATAAACAAAAAGAGGAAGCAACCACTCGAAAAGAGGATACCGATACGCGTACATTCTTGCATGGAAGAACATAGTTGAACCGGATCAAGGGTCCTAACCTAGT
The DNA here is from genome assembly GCF_057944985.1 of Cucurbita pepo subsp. pepo. Taxonomy (NCBI): domain Eukaryota; kingdom Viridiplantae; phylum Streptophyta; class Magnoliopsida; order Cucurbitales; family Cucurbitaceae; genus Cucurbita; species Cucurbita pepo. The sequence continues at coordinate 6,769,883 of NC_141813.1, forward strand.
CCGACAGACCTTCTTTAGCTGGCCCCCGCCCCTTGTAACAAGGTCAACGCGTACGTGCTTTTTCCTTTCGTTTAGCGAGATAGCTTACCAGCTCTTTCGGCTCATAGCAGCAGTATGAAAAGCGGAATCCTCATCCTGAGTCGAGTCCGCATTGCCATACGAATCGACATCGGCCAAACCAAGAGCTCCTATTTTTTCTTTAACGAAAGCGGATCTAACAGTTTCGATAAAACCAACATCTTTTAAAGATGGAGTCGCTCTGCCTTGATCACAGTGGACATATGCAGCTCCCGCTTTACCTTTGTCTACCGTGAAAAGGAAAGTTCCCTCACGATAGGCCCTCCCAGCTCCCGAACGTCTTTCTATCAATCGAGAGAGGTATAAAATAGTACAACAAACCAACAAGACAAGAATGGACTCATAAGATGGGCGGTCAGGGAAGCGATTTCATTTGTGTTATCCGCCAAGGAAATGATCAAGGAATTCTCTATACACGGCTAAGAGATGACCGTATTGTTGCACATCCTGAATAAAGTACCGCAGGCAAGCGAAGCTTTTGAAAATGAAAGCGTGTAGAACTCAGATCCACTTTTTCTTCGATTCGTAAACTTCGGATCTGATCTTCCTTTCGTCTCCGGGTGACTGAGAGAGAATTTAGGCCTGGAGTGCATCCGATTCGGTCAACAATAAGGTACAAAGCGGATTGATTAAATGGGCTTGAAGTTCCATTATCGTTAGGTCGAAGATCTCTACTAGGTTTAGTGCACTTTGGTAATTGCGAATGTTGCCGTAATCGAATGTCTTTTTCATTCGACATTCTCTCTTACCAAGCACTCATACTTGCCAGGGTTGAGGAGACAGTCCTTGAGCTAATTGGGTTTCGAGATTGCGTATACACGAAAAGAGCTCGCTTTCGACTTTCTCCTCGGCATTTTGTGCCCGGTTCTAGTTTAGGAAAGGGTCTGATCTCTTTCATTGGAGCACATTGATGCCGAAGGAGTCTTCGGAACCGGTGGAGAGGCTATGATGACTTCAGGCTATTCAAATAGCATGACCGATACCACAAAGAAAGGGTATCTAAGTCACACTAGTGGAATAGCTTTTTCATAATAATTATCTCGATATATGATACCAAAAACCTGCCTGATGACTGATAAGGTAAGTGGTTTCAAAAGACAAAAGAATGACAATTCTACGTGTGATAGAAAATGAGATCTTTTTTTTTTTTTTTTTCAGTGTGTGCGGTTCGCCTGCCTTCCTGACCACGGATAGGCTATGGGGCTTTGCACTTCGGCCCCTAAGAATACCACATCAAGGTGACAGGATTCGAACCTATGGCTCTCTGAAACTTCTTCATCGGTTATTTGGGTGCATCTTTCTTAAAAGGATTGTGACGACAGATGACCTATGTGACGACAGTGGACAACATGCCTGCCTTCCTAACCACGGATAGACTACGGGGCTTTGCACTTCGGCCCTTGAGAATAACACATCAAGGTGACAGGATTCGAACCTATGGCTCTCTGAAACTTCTTCATCGGTTATTTCGACGCATCTTCCTTAAAAGGATTGTGACAACAGATGACCTATTTGATTGAAAAGTTCCTAGAAAGAATACAATAGAACAAAGGATTGTGACAACAGATGACCTATTTGACTGAAAAGTTCCTAGAAAGAATATAATAGAACAAAGGATTGTGACAACAGACGACCTATTTGACTGAAAAGTTCCTAGAAAGAATACAATAGAACAAAGGATTGTGACAACAGATGACCTATTTGACTGAAAAGTTCCTAGAAAGAAAGGATTGTGACAACAGATGACCTATTTGACTGAAAAGTTCCTAGAAATAAAGGATTGTGACAACAGATGACCTATTTGACTGAAAAGTTCCTAGAAAGAAAGGATTGTGACAACAGATGACCTATTTGACTGAAAAGTTCTTAGAAAGAAAGGATTGTGACAACATATGACATATTTGACTGAAAAGTTCCTAGAAAGAAAGGATTGTGACAACAGATGACCTATTTGACTGAAAAGTTGCTAGAAAGAAAGGATTGTGACAACAGATGACCTATTTGACTTATGTTTACTTGGTCACGGAGAGACGTGTCATCGAGCTGAGTCATAGAGATATACGACTCTTTATCCTAAGAAAAAATCTATATAATTTAAAATCTAGCTGCTCTGATACCAATCTATCACAACCCAAATTTCAACTACAACTTATGTTTTCAAATTTTTAGGTCATAATTTAGGTAGTGGTTGTATATTATGGATGAACACTAGAGTTTCTATCCCGTTCACCACAACTACTCTAGTTTTTGTTTGAAGGCTATAATTGTCATCTATGTTGTATGGCAATAAAATTTGTTTAGATGAAATTTTAGTTAAAATTGCATATTTTACTTCTTGAGAGTAAAAAATTTGTTTCTTAACATAATATGAATTTAGTTGCAGAGTTATTAGGAATAAGATGGAGAAAGAAATTTTCTTTAAAATAATAAACAGACCAAAGTTCATCTTTGTTGTTGTCTAATTGTGATTTTGCAAAAAGCTTAACTAATATGAAATATCAAGGTAAATCAAGAATATATATTCACACGTCATTCAAGATGACAATAAAATGGAGTTAAATTGAACGCAGTTGTAGTTTCATGTCTAGCATAATTGTATTAATGATATTAAAGAGAACTTCGTGTTTTATTAGAAGAGACCAACTTCCTTTAAGGTACTAGGAGTTTAAACTACTTCTATTGTAATTTCAATCACTCCAGAATGATTACAAATTTAGGGTTGGCTAATTGGACATCAATTATCAACTTTAGGTTATAATTTACGTAGTAGCCATTATAATATTAATGAGCATAAGAGTTACAATTCTTTCATGGACCATATGTGTTATAGTTAAATGAATATATATATATTATGTATGTCGAGGTTTGGGTAAAGCACAAAGTAGTAAGGAACACCATTGTCAACTCTATAGCCACCCACAACTTATGATGGAGACAGATGCAAAATATTTTAACATCCTTTGGCATCAAGATACAGGAAAGATGAACGCCGTCAAATTGGAAGCTTTACCTGTCTTAGGAGTCACAATGAGAACTCTAATCAAGCTGGAGCCTTGGACTAGGCAAATTGTTTAGTGATAGTTGAAATGGATGACTTCGACGTCGTGTCAGGAATAAACGTCCTGCTGAAACACAAAGTCATTTACATGCCCCTAGCAAAATGTCTAGTAGTAATGGAGTCTAACCCAATGATCATCAGAAAAACATCCATCAACCAAGAGGGTTGAAAATGATGTCGATACTACAGTTGAGAAAGAATCATAGCCATGATGAATCTACGCTTGCTGCTACTGTTGTAATTAAAAAGGGGAGCTCGAGTGAGCCAACCTCAATAGAAACTTGTTGCCACTACATGAACACCACGACGCAAAACAAGGTCAGATAATGGATTTATCCCCACCAGAAGAGACAAAAACAAGGTTAGATACTGAAGAAAGGAGACAGAAACAAACCACTGAAGCAACACCTGTTCACACAGAAATATCATCTAGACGGATGAAGAAAAGGGTCAGTCGGAAGCGTCAACCACAATAATTTCAAGAAAAATAAAGAGTTCATATAAGTTAAGTTCAGATAAACTTCGAGTTCAAAGCAACAAGAACCAAAAACTGGTGTGAAAATACTATGGACTAGTTAAAGTTATCCATAAGATTATGAAGACATCATATAGAATCCAATTGCTCTTATGGATGCGGACGAACCTTGTTGTCCACGTTAGTAACTTGAAACGTTATTATTTTGACCCAAAAGACATCAAGCAGAAGCAGGTGGTATGACGTCATACAAATAAGAAAAAAGTTTCAAGCGAAGAAAGTAGGAAAGACACGAACAGAGAAGACATGAAGACTCAACAAACCGAGAAGTGATTTCAACAGCACCTAGTAGGTTGGAAGAGACTCCTCATTATGAGATCAGCTTGAAGCGCATCGAGAGACCTAAAGTCAGCCTCATCCAATAAATTGTGTGGGGGCAGATGTCATAGTCATGATTGCCCAAGGCCTGTTGCCTGTGGTTGCATGTTGCATGTCTCAGCCATTCTTGTAAACGATTTGTTGTCCAAGGCGGTTATTTGTGCAATGTTATTGTTTACCGATTATTTGGGCGACACGCCTTGAGCAATCATGACCGTCACAATTGGCTAAGACATTTGTTGTCCATATGTTATTGTTGTCCAAGAGACTCCTCATTAGGAGGTCATGATTGGCTAAGACATTTAAAGAAGTTTTACCTAGGGCAACTTCTATCACAATCCTCTTCTCGCTCTCTGAAACTTCTTTAAATGTTATTGTTCACTGGTTATTTGGGCATATCTTCCTTAAAAGGGTTGTGACGATAGATGACCTAGGTAAAACTTCTATTGGGAGATCAGTGCAATAGAGAATCTGTGTCCCTTTCCTGAAACCTTCAGCGGACAATATAACAAAGAGTTCCTAGAAAAATATCATAGAACAATTTGTGTAATGCCTTTGAAGTTAGGCTCGAGGTTCTATTTTGTCTCCCAAGAATATGGTTCATTCTCTATTCACATAGAAATTCTGCAATAGAAAGTGGTACCCTCATCTTCTTTTACAAAACTTTCTCAAGTCCTCATGGAATGATTTGAAAGTGGTAGCCTCATCTTCTTTTATAAGACTACCTCGGCCTTCATGGAATGATTATGCTATGTTGATTCTTAGAGAAGGGAGTAGGAGTAAGAGTAGATGACTGTTTATGGTCCAAGTCCCGAAAAAGTAAGTCTTTATGTCAAGAAAGGAGAGGAATCCTCATAGTTTCCAAGATTTGAAGAGAATTATACATACACAAATTTCATTTGTGTGTTTATTCTTGTTGTTTGCTCTCTTCAATTAACATGTTATATTAAATATAGCTTCCTTTTTTTTTCTTTCCAAATATCCATCTCAATTACTTCTTCGTTCAAGGTTTAAAAAAAACCTATTTCAAATCTTATTATATTGCATGCTTCAATTTTATATAATTGTTGGGAGCATTTTGAGACTCAAACTCGGGACCTCTCGCACCCGAAGCGAGAATCATACCACTAGACCAAATGCCTTGTAGTGGATCTATCCTTTTTAGTTGTTGGTCCATATCTTTTATGCGCCTCAATATTTGAAATTTATCCACATGTTTTTGTTTCAATTCTAGAAATAGAAATACATAATTTTAAAATGCAAATAAGAAAAACTCGTGATCAAGTTTTAGATAAAAGTAGCAAACATGTTGATAGATATAAAAATAAATTCAAGTTCTTTCTCTGGCCTAATTATCAATTGGAAGATTTAGCTGATATGAATTGTTATTCGTTTGATACCAATAATAACAGTCATTTTAGTATGCTAAGGATCCAAATGTGTCCATGAAAATTAGTTAATGCTATATTTTTCTTATATTGGCCATAATATCTCTCAACCAAATGCATTAGTTGAAAATGTATTTAATATTTAATATTCTCCATTCCATTTGAAAATTGATATTTTGTTTGGTAATTTTAAACTCATTATTTTTGTTTGTTCATTCCACCTCATTTGTAAACAAAAAATCATACCACTAGACCAAATGCCCTTATAGTGTATGTAACGACCCTAAATTTTCACATATCTAGAGTCGCCACTAACGTCTCATGCTCATCTCTAATGTAGAATAAAAATCTAAGCATGCTCATCTTTATTAGCGGAAAAATTTAAAAACTTCAGAATACATTAAAACATTGGAAAACACTGCCGGACTTACGTGTTTCAAACATCGTGCTGGAGTTGAAAAGACAAAATAAAACGATTACAAATTAATTAATATAAATGAATGAAATGCAAACGCCCTATCCTAACCAAGACTAGGAATTTTAAATATGCAACTATCCTATGCACGCGCCACAGTCTCTGATCACGATGCCACCGTCAACCGTACATGGGAGCCTTGCCTTTACCTGAAAAACAATATGGCACACGGCCTGAGTATTTTTCGAAATACTCAGTAAGTGACCCCACTATAGGGGCCATGCTAATGCAAACACATGCAATCATGAATAGGGACCTATCTCTAATCATCTTAGGGGTGGCCTCCAGTCTCGGACAAATTGGATGTGTAGTACTTCCCTACACACGACTCACACGTGCGAGTGTGAGTCCCCAGGGCGCTCGCACACCCCCTGGACCCTCTGGTCAAGCTAATCTGTAGCGACGTCCGGAGGTCAGCGGAACCCCATAGTGTCATGCGCCTCATGAACACCCTCATCTGTGTGCTTTCGCACCTGTGCGCATTCGCGCTCATCATAAGGTGCGCGTCCGCACTCATCATCTCTAGGGGAAGTAGCCCTATGCTTATGAACATACAAAATGCATGAGGTCCCTCTAAATCCATCGTAATGTCTCTTCTGACACAACCCTCTAGTCTCATCTCTTTGTTACTCTAGGTAACGCATATCGTGGATATTTATATTAATATCATTTTCATGCTCTTAGGGTTGTGTCCTACGTCGATCTAACGACATGATGCAATATGGCACTCATCATCATCTAGCATGCTCAATATGGAAAACATCATCATATTAAGGTAAAAATCATGCAATCATCATGCTCATCATAATGCCACAACGTGCGTCAAACATATTAAGCGTCACTCAACAAAATATGTATAAACTGGCACATATCATCAAGCATCATACAATCTATTTAGCCTATCCTATAGTAAGGCCACTTACTTGGTTGGCCTCGGCCGAAGTACTCCCTAAATAGCTAAACGTAAGCTCCCGTTCCGTGAGAGCTGCTTCCTACTTCGCTGGGTTTGTTTCCTATCACGCCGTTCACCACTTTCCGTTAGTATTTCACAATTAATTTACCTATAATTTAATAAATGTGAAATACGGCTCTAAAACGGCCTCGGATACCTTAATCGGGGCCGAAAACAGATCCGGGAGGGTCGAAACAGTGGAAACCGGGCTGAAAACAAGTGAGCCAAGCCGAACAGCCGCTGGAGCCGCCGGAGCGTCACCGGAGGGAGCCCGAGCCGTTTGCGTCGAGCCGAGCCGAGGATTGCCGCGCCGCTGTGTGACACGTGGCAGCAGCAAAGAAAGCCACGTCGGGCGGTAGTGTCGGGTCGAAGCGCGGGTCGGAGTCCGGTTCGGGTCGTGGTTCGGGTCGCGGGCTGTGGAAGGCTACTGAGCCAAGGCTAAACGTTGGGCCTCGGCTTACTAGGCTGGGCCGCAAGTGTTTGGTTTGCAGGGCGGCTCAATTGGACCGTGGGTCTAGTCTGGGTTGGTTCAACTGAACCGTAGCTTCTGGGCCGGTTTGAGGTTTGGGCCGCTGTAGTTGGGCTGGGCCGAAGGCAGAGGCCAAGGGAGGAACGGGCTGGCTCTCCCGGGTTCTGGGTTCGGGTTGACCCGGATCCGTGGATCTCGTCTTCCTTACCCGACTTTGGCCGATTTTCTGGCGAGCTTTCTCTCTCCTTACCGCGGCGTTTCTGTTGCCGATTTCGGTCCTCTTCCTTCCCTTTTCCTCTTTGTTCGTCGTTCTTCTTTCCTTTTTGGGAGTTTTGCGGCCTAAAAGCTCCTAAACGCCATAGATCTAAGAATCGATTAAGAAACCAAACTTTCCGACCTCGGTTACCGACGACGACGCTTACGAAATAACACAAAACGCACCCTGAGTTATTGTGCTTTCGTTAGGGATCTCTCTTACGGTAGTAACAGGTCGTTTGGTGTCGGTTTAAGGGTGGTTTGAGGGCTCGTCGGAGAAACTGGACACTCGCCGACGTTTGTCCGAACTCTCTCTCTCTCGAAATTTTCTCTCTTTTCTCCCTTTGCAGGCGTTCTGAAGATGCTGGGCTGAGGGTGGGCGTGCTGTGGCCGTTGTTTCGCGTGGGTTCCGCGAAACTCGGCGGTCGCCGGAAAACTCGCGGGTTTTCCGGCGACTGAGTTTCTTTCTTTTTTTTTTTTTTTTTTTTTTTTTTTTTTCGTTTTCATTTATTTATTTATTTATTATTAATATATATATATATTAATAATATATATATATATATATATATATATATATATATATATATATATATATATATATATATATATATATATATATATATATTTTTTTTTTTTTTTTCTTTCCCGGGTCGTTACAGTGTATATGTTTTCCGCACCTCAATATATGAAATTTATCCAACCTCAATATATGAAATTTATCAACATATTTTTGTGCTTTAGAACCTACTATTATTGTCATGTTAACTTCACATGGGATTAACTTCCTTTAAGTTTATGTAGTTTCTTTTTATTACTATGTTTACTTCTGTCTCATGTTACTCCATTTTTATTTACTTCGTTTTATACAAAAGTTCACCGTAATTAATAAATCCATGTGCTTAATACATTCCCTACAAGAATAAACTTGTTTGTATCACGATAAATTACAATGAATACGGAAAAAAGAAATCCAAAAAATAAGTAGAAGGTTGAGAATTTCACTCAACCACACAATGTCAAAGCGTGACTGCATGGCTCACACGCGATGCTCGAATTTCGAAGTGGAACTTCTGAACTTGAGAGATCAATTTCATTCCTCATAAATCTGATTTTTACATAATAATTTGTGAGTATTTATAGTCTCCCACAAAAGAAGTTAGTGGCTGAGATTTAATCTCGATCCCCTTAAGTCATTTTATATGCATTGTTATTAATTCTTTCAAGGACTTGATAAGGGTCATCCCCTCTTGGATGTAACTTTGTCTTCCTTTGAGATTGGAATCACTCCTTGCGAAAATGTATCCAAACCCAGTTACTAGTTCGAAAAATGATTTCATTCCGTCCTTTGTTAATTCTTGTAGCAACATTGAAATTTTGTTTCTCAATTGTCTCATTCCCCTCTTTATGCAATGTTTTGATCCCATTTGCCTTACTTGTGGCTGCTTTACTCACAAAAATATTAGAATGAATAGAAAGCAAATCAAGACGCGTAAGTGGATTAAATCCGTAAGCAACTTCAAAAAGAGAACAATGAGTGGCAAACATTCATCCCAAGACTTAATATTCTTACAAATAATAGCCCTAAGCAATGCTCCTAGTGTTTTATTAACCACCTCAGTTTGCTCATTAATCTGAAGATGACATGTAGTTGAAAACAATAATTTGTTACCCAATTTATGACTTAATATTCTTATAAATAATAGCCCTAAGCAATGCTGCTCATATTTTATTAACTACTCAGTTTGCTCATGAGTCTGAGAATGACATGTAGTTGAAAACAATAATTTGGTACCCAATTTATCCACCATACTTTCCAAAACTGACTTAAAAATTTAACATCCCTATCATTTTTTGTGTGCAGCAAACATTGGCAACATTGACTACAGAACTTATAAACATCGTGCTTCATGGCAAAGGTCATATGGATCGTGATGAGCATTTTCTCCCATATCTTGGTTTCGCTAACTAAAGTTTTCCAATTACTCCCAAACTTCGTTACCTTATATAACCTCTTGGGATAAGAATTCATATAACATTTCATAAAATAAGATCTACTGATGAATTTCATAGCATTTGAAGGTCATCTAGGTCATGAACCGAAGGTAAATTACCTTAGGGGCATTATGGTCATTTTAAACCGTTTCTTGGTTTACCTACTTATCCTTATCCAATGACCACCAAATTTCATATCTAACCTCAACATAATATAATACGCTCAGTATTAAAATTTGATATGCAGCGGAGCTCATATAGTGGGTTATTTTAACGTTACTTAAATCTCAAGCTATTTGATCGGTTCAGGGTCTTAACTCACGGTTCTTTAGGTTTTTCTTTCATATATCCTTAATTCATACTTGGTTTAGGGTTCATATGAAAATCCAAGCAATTTCTACTTATTTCTTAACAAAAAGTCCAAGGTGGCTACTTGCCTCGTCGTCGATGTTTGGGACGTCCATTCTTGAGCTTCTAGTATCTAACTTACTTCAAATTTCCCTCCACATACTCCTTATTGTTTCTAGTTTCTGAAACCATAAGATTTTCTATGAGAATTGGTCTGGAATGGGGTTAAAATTGAGAAAACCCGAGAAAAGGTCAAATTTTGAGTTGACTTGGACAGTTCAGTTGAACTGGCCATATCATCGTTTTCTTCCTCTGAACAGGAAGAAGATGCGCATTTTTCGCGTCCCCGCCATCTAAAACTCGGCCTGTCCAGCCACATTAAGAGCATTTCTCTCCTCGATTTCTTCGTGAAACTTAAAGATGGGTATTACAAGGAAGGGCTAGGGATTTGATTTGATACCTTCTCGTGGATAGTAGCCTAAGATATTCGGTTCTAAAGTTCATCCAAAATCTGATTTATCGCTGGAGATAAAACAAAGGATTTCTTATTGGGTAGCCGATTCTAGGGGATTCAAGGCCCTATTTCTTCATTGAACCTCTTCCATATCCTTTCTTCAGGCTAAAGGAATTGGTTTGGAGGAACGTCTTTGAGTGTAAGACCTTAATTTCCAAAAATCGTTCTCGGTATGCAACTCACTTAAAACGCCAAATTTTCAATCTCTTGGGTAGCTTGTTCTACGATGTTTCATCTCTCGATTCCTTCCTCAAGTTTACTCAACATCTTCCTCTGAAGTTAGAGGAATCCTTAATTTGAAGGAAAAGAGATCGTAGATAGGAATTCGACTCTTATCCCCAATTTAATTTTGAAACCTATTTCCTTCAATTCGACACGCTCTCGAGGTTATTTTTCTTCGTGGTCTTCTATGGAAGCATTCCTTGTAGGTGCAGAAACTTATTGGAATCATTCTTGCTCGACGAATCATCATGTATCCTCGGATTGGATTTTCAAGTTTTTCTTGAAGTTCTTCAATGACTGATTGAATTGGGGGAATGGTTTCTAGGCACTTTCAGCAGTCTATTCCTTCATAGAACTTGTGGGTAATCTTGTTGAGAAACGGTAGGAATAAGTTTAAAGAGAAATGGTGGAGGATTGCTCTCGAATTTGGAAGAAATCTGAGAGTAGGAGACCCATAATCTAAACATTTATTGTCTTCGATTAGGGGATCGACCTTTCTCGATTCTTATTCCGTATTGTTGCTCCTACTTCAGACTTTATAGGAGGAGCTTAAACTGACAGTGAGAGCTCCAGATTCTTCGTTATGTAGAAGTTTGAAGAGAAATGGTGGAGGATTGCTCTCGAATTTGGAAGAAACCTGAGAGTAGGAGACCCACAATCTAAACGCTTATTGCCTTCGATTGGGGGATCAACCTTTCTCGATTCTTATTCCGTATTGTTGCTCCTACTTAAGACTTTATAGGAGGAGCTTAAACCGACATTGAGAGCTCCAGAATCTTCGTTATTTAGAGATCAAACTTTCAGGATAATTTTTCGGAAATATCAACTCCGATCATATCCTTACCGACCATGGCTTTGAATACTAGTCGTTGGATGTGATGATTTGTGCGTGTTCGTTCTAGATCATATCAAAGTTTGGAGGAGATCCGACGGTTGAAATTTGAGTTCGAAGGATTTTGCTCGGATGGTCACGGTAGATGCTCTGATTCTAATTATAGTGGCATTTCTGTAATTATCCATTCTTCTAGGGGTATTTTGGTAATTTGCCACTTTCCAAATATTTTATTATTATTTTTCTCGAAAAATTATAATTTTTCTACAAATTGCTCATCGCTTTTTGATCATTTTTAGCTTTTTTTTAATCTTGAGATTCCTTCTAGATAAGGAATTACAAATCCGGAAAGATTCTTGATAATTGATAAAATGACTTTTTTGCCCTTTTGATTTACTTTTTCCTTTCCCATTCTTTTCAAAAGGGTGGTACACGAGTGACTTAACTAAGTCCTTTGTTCTTGCTTAATCCTTTAATTTTTTTCCTTAAAATCCTTTGGGTCTTTCATGAGTGGCTTATTCTTATGGGAGCTAATTTTCTTCATTTTTTGGGTGTTACATATACATATTCGTTACAAACACAAAATAAGAAGCAGACTCAAAAGAAGAAGAAAAAATACTAGATTAAAAATAGAAGTTAGTACATGGCCCACACTCCAAAGTCCAGTCATCCACGACCAACTCTTAGTTACTTGAAAAAAAATGATAAACATGGAGTGTGTAAAACTTAGTAAGTAGCCTACTAGTAAGTTCTTAATCGCGACCTTAAGCTAGGATATTACTTCTTGTTATGTTTTCAGGATCTTAGAACTTAGAGGTCATCGTGTCATGTATCATATAATGATCCTGAAAACCTTCCCCTAAAATAATCTTCAATTTTCTCCCCAGGAACACATGAGTGGTGTCGTCATAATCATGTAATCCTACTGGTAAATCGTTGTGCAGGACATCTCGTTTAGCTGATGGGAAAGCTAGGCCTATCATAACCTCCAGCTCATGATACATATTGCAGGACATCCTACCTAAAGAAGAATAGGGGCCTTTTAGTACACATCGTAATGTAGATAATGGTTACTTCTGGGTATGGATCCTAGCAACTTATTCAGCATGTTATTCACATTATTCTAGGTACTTGGTACATGGATTATTGATGAACCTAGGTTTATACACAATGTCATGGGTTAGGCTTTAGGAGTTGAGGTTTTAGCTTAGGAAAACATTAGAGGGTAACCTAACGTGGACTAATTCGTGTGAAAACCTACTAGCACTTTGAAGACCTCTTTCCTTCACCAAACTTATGGGTAAACTTATTTAGAAGGTGCAAGAACAAGTTTGGAAATGAATAGTGGACTATAGTTCTCAAATTCGAGGTAAACCCATGAACACGATGCCCCAAAACAAAAAACTTGTATCTCTCGATTGGGTACTCGATTAAGCTTGCTTCTTGCCCCTAATAGTCTACCCTAATTCATAATTTATAGACGGATTTTCCACTACCATTGAAACGTCTAGAATTTCTATAATTTCATTCTTGATTTTTCTGAATCTTCTGCTAGAAAAGTTTTCTCCGATTGGAGCCTTCCTTTTTTAAGCACCTTTTAATTCTTATTCTATAAAAAATTTAATGATTCGGGAAGTTTATAAAAATTAGAAAAAGTACCATTTTCTTAATGTTTTTTCAATTTTACTTGTTCTTTGCTTCTAGATACAACCTAGTAGAGATTATACACTGTCTCTTATTGGAGACCTTGAGTGTTGCAAATTCTCCTCTCCTTTGAAAACTTTTGGTCATCGAAAGTGCTTATTCTAAAATAGGTCAAGGTACAAGGTTCTTATTTGCCTTCTGTTTCCCAAGTGGCTTCTTCTACTCTATGGTTCTTCCATAGGACCTTAACGAGAGAGATTTCCTTGTTTCTCAATCATTTGACTTTCTTGTCTATTATTTGAATCGGTCATCTCTCAAGAAGAGAGTTTCATGAGCCAGTACATGCGAACAATCTAGGGTATACTTCTGTAGTATGGATACATGAAAGATATTATGTACTGCAGACATGTTTGGGCATTGCCCGATTCTATAGGCCACAGATCCAATCCTTTCTAATATCTCAAAGGGAGGGATAAACCTAGGGCTTAGCTTCCCCTTTCTACCCTACCTGAGTACCCCTCTCATGGGGTGCTACCTTTAGGTATATATGATCCCCTACCTACAATTCCATGTCCTTGTGCCTTAGGTCTGCATTGCTTTTCTCTCAGCTTTGTGCAATTTGTATCCTAGCTTTAATCTTCTGGACTGCGGTGTTGGTAATTTGCACCAGCTCTAGCCCAATAGTTGTCGTTTGCCCCCCTTCTTCCGAAAAGATAGGGGATCGAAATCTTCGTCCATAAAGAACCTCGTATGTGACCATTTGTATGGTGGCTTGGCAAGTATTATTATAAGCGAATTTCATAAGGGGTAGGTACTTATCCGAGCTTCCTACAAAATCCATCACATATACCCTCAACATGTCTTTCAATATTTGCTTGAGCATTTCTGTTTGACCATCTGTTTATGGGTGGAATGTCATACTATAACTGCGTACCCAATTCCTTTTGTTGAATTTTCTAGAAGCGAGATTTAAATCTGGCATCTCAGTCTAATACTATTTCCTTTTGTTGAATTTCCAGAAGTGTACCCAATACCTTTACTGATGAATATTCATTTTTAATGTTAGCAAGAGTAACTAAGTTGGGAGATTGTTAGACTGAAGATTTGAAGGTCACACGTGTTTTATCCACATTCAACGCACCTAATACAAGTTTATTACCTGACAATACAATCTAAAAACATAACTTGCTTATTCAATCTAAAATTAGTGATATTTCTTTCTTAAACATAATGAATTAGCGAAAATACCTTATGAATTTTCATTTTTAATATTAGCGGGGATAGCTCTGTTTGGGAGAGCGTCAGACAAAAGATTTGAAGGTCACGTGTTTGATCTCCACGTTCACCGCACCTGATTCTAGTTGCATAACCCGACTATTCAATCTAAAATTAGTCATTGTTCCTTTATGAAATCTCAATGAATTATCGGAAATACCTAACGTGTTCTAGTTCACCGCACCTTATACAAGTTGGAAAACTTGAATATCTGATTAAAAATTAGTGATTATTTCTATTTAAAATTTCAATGAAGTAGCGAAAATACCTTTACTGATGAATTTTCATTTTTTATGTTAGTGTGGATAGTTCAGTTGAGAGAGCGTTAGATTGAAGATTTGAAGGTCTCGTGTTCGATCTCTACATTCCCCGCACTTGTTTCTATTTGCATAACCTGACTATTCAATAAAAAATTAGTCATTATTTCTTTTTAAAATCTCAATGAATCAGCAAAAATATCTTTACTCATGAATTTTTATTTCTAATGATTGCGGGTTTAACTCAGTTGGGAGAGCGGTAGATTGAAGATCTGAAGGTCACGTGTTCGATCCAACTGGCATAGGTTGACCATTATTCATTTTTTATGTTATCTGGGATGGCTTAGTTGGGAGAGCATTAGATTGAATATTGGAAGGTCTTGTGTTTGATCTGCATTATTCATTGCACCTTATAGTTTAGTTTATTATTATTTCTTTTTAAAATATAATGTTTATGAATTAGCAGAAATACCTTTACTTATGATTTTTTTTTTCAAATATTAGCGAAGATAACACAGTTTTGAGAGCGTCAGACTAAAAATCTGAAGGTCACGTGTTCGAATCCACGTTCACCACACCTGATTCACGTCACATAACTTGACTCCTGACTATTCAATTTAAAATTAGTGATAATTTCTTTTTAAAATATCAATGAGTTTTCATTTTTAATGTTTGTCCGGATAGCTTAGTTGGGAAAGCGTCACTGTAGATCTCAGAGTCACGTGTTTGATCCACGTTCACCCCAGGTGATTCAAGTTAACTAAGTTGTATAACTGGACTATTCAATCTAAAATTAGTGACTATTTCTTTTTAAAGTCTCAATAAATAGTGAAATCTAAATTTAGTGATTATTTCTTTTTAGAATTTCAGAATTTTCATTTTAATGTTAGCGTGAATAGCTGAATTGGGAGTGGGAGTGGGTCTGTAGTTTAAAACTTCAATGAATTAGCGTAAATAATTTTACTCATGAATTTTTATTTTAATGTTAGCCTGGATAGCTGAAGTGGGAGTGGGTCTGTAGATCTAAAGATAGCGTGGATTCCTAATTCTTTATTTCACTATAAATGCTCTATAAGAATTCTTTATTTGACTATAAATGCTCTGTAAGATATTTAGTAAAATGACTCATCTTATTGCATGGAACAATAAAATTGATGTTCCCGTAGGTGATGATTTTTCTTATTCGAGGACGAATCCTTTTGAAGAAGGGGATGATGATAAGACTCACGGTGTTCCAACTGGACCTATTACACAACCCAAGGCCAAGAAGATTCAACAAGCATTCATACTTCATCTACAAAATTGGATAGGCTAGGTTCAACCATCATTTCATGTGTTACAAGGTGATTTGTTTGAGTCAAGACCATTTGGAGATTCAAAAGTAAATATTTGCACGGCTGAAGTAGTGGATGAAGTTGCAATCATCATTTCATGAGTGGTTAGAAAAATTTATTTATTATTTTAATTTCATAAAGTTTGTAATGCTCAAATTGACTTCGTTTTTCTATGGAGATTTAAAGGGATCGAGATTAAATCACGAACACTAACTTCTTTGTTGGGAGACTATAAATACCCACAAATTATTATGTAAAAGCATATTTGTGATCAATGAAATTGATCTCTCAAGTTGAGACGATCCCCCTCATAGAAATCTGAGCATATCTTTGTCATTTCTAAGTTTCATGCAATTCTTGTGGTAGATTGCATCTTAGTCATTCAATCAAGCCTTGATCAAGTTCGATTGTGAAATGACTCAATTTAGAATAAAGTTCCAAATCTTGTTTCTCAATCTTCGATCTCATTATCTAATTTTAGCTTTGACTCAATTTAGAACAAGGGTTCTTGCTTCTACAAAAGCTTGGCTCGTTGGGCTGAAGATTACGATTGGTCTATCATCCTGGGATCTTCTATCCCCATGACTTGCTCTGATGCGGTCGTTCTTCTAACGCCGATGACACGTCCAGTTATCGAGATTGGTAATGTGAGTTTGTAACTCATCCATTGAGGTTCTTGGAATGATTCTATAGCTTATCATTTCCATGTTGGGAGTGGGATCATGGGTCTTGGGCGAAGGAATCCTTGATTTACCGCCCTTCTAGTTGAAGGAAGTGTCATAAGGCTAGTTTTTTTTCAATTTTTTTTCAATTTTATCGATTTTTTTTAGTGATTTTATTTGATTTTCTTTCAATTTTGTCAAACTCAATCAGGTGCTCATCTCAATCATTTCAACCCTGTTGGCGTTCAATAAGAGAGACCTTGGAAATAACCTGTAACTATTCAACTGGATTATCACATTAACAATTTGAATCAAATAAAGTGACATTAACCATTTGAATCACCTCAACCCCACTTGTTGAACTTGACCAAATGTCTATAACATAACACTAACAAAGGTACAAAGTAACACAAACAAAGGTACAAAGTAACACTAACAAAGGTACAAAGTTCATAAAAGTCTTTTTAATATAAAATACCATTGAACTTGACCATTATAGTGCCTCTCAAACGTAGGTAAAGTTTAAATTCGAGTCTCCTTGTCAAACTCACTCGGGTGCTCATCTCAACCATGATGGCGTTCAACAAGAGAGACCTCGAAAATAGCCGGATTATCGCATTAACCATTTGAATCACCTCAACCCCACTTGTTGAAATTGAAACAAATATCTATAACATAACACTAACATAGGTACGATGTTCATAAAAGTCTTTAATCTACGATACTATTGAACTTGACCATTAAAGTGCCTCTCAAAATGAGGTAAAGTTTAAATATAATTGGTGACAAAAGATAAAACTATAAAATAAAAAGAAATAAGAAAATAATATTCAATTTCAGAGAATCAAACCAGAATCTCCTAGGTGAAAGCCAAATATCCAAACCGTTGGACAACAATGAATTTTTTTTGTAGTTGTCCTAAAGTCTTTTGTCTAATCGTTCAAGAGTTTTACTATGATGTTTTGGGTAATGTCTATCTCTTCAACACGTCCTTTCATGTGTGTGATAGAGTTCTCAGAATTACCGCGACGTTTCAAGCTGTTCGATCGTGTGGCTCTTTCTTCAAAAGGGTCAACATCAAACATCAGGTCTTTGATTGGCAACCCGTCCAGAGGAGCGTCGATTGCATCGATTCCATTCACCTTCGAGCACCATGAGTTTATGGTGCATGACCCATTTTTTAAACCATTCACCTTCGAGCGCCACCATAGTTTTGCATCGTCCATGAGATGCATTGCGACCAACGTAACTCTTAGGTCCTATGAGCAAGTTCCTGTAACCTTCAAGCATTGTTCTACGTCAAAAATAAAGCTTTTTAATTCCTTAGCATCCCGAATTCCATTTAAGGGGTTATGTTCTTGGATTTTAAGTTTGTTAAGCCCACATGAACTTGGCTTGAGGTGTGGTTCTCTATAGCCCAACTTGTCAAACTCACTCGAGTGCTCATCTCAACCATGATGTCGTTCAACAAGAGAGACCTCGAAAACGACTGGATTATCGCATTAACCATTTGAATTGAACAAAATATCTATAACATAACTCTATTCCATTGCCCAGAATTGAACTTGAGTCTCCTGGGTGAAAGCCAGATATCCTGACCGCTAGACAACAATGGATTTTTGATGTAGATGTCCTGAAGTCTTTTGTCAGATCGCTGAAGAGTTTTAGCACGATCTTTTGCTTATTTAGTAACTCTTCGACACGTCCTTCCTTGTGTGTGTTAGAGTTCTCAGGGCTACCCCGACGTTTTGAGTTGTTCGATTGTGTGGCTCTTTCTTCAAAAGAGTCAATATCAAATGTAGGTCTTTGATTGGCAACCCATCCAGGGGAGCGTTGATTGCATCAATTCCATCAACGATCTTCCCATGAGTTTATGGTGCATGACCCATTTTTTATACCATTCACCTTCGAGCATACAAAAGTTTTGCATCGTCCATGAGATGCATTGCGGCTAACGTAACTCTCAGAGTCACCTGTTTGATCCACGTTCACCCCACGTGATTCAAGTTAACTAAGTTGTATAACAGGACTATTCAATCTAAAATTAGTGACTATTTCTTTTTAAAATCTCAATAAATAGTGAAATCTAAATTTAGTGATTATTTCTTTTTAGAATTTCAGAATTTTCATTTTAATGTTAGCGTGAATAGCTGAATTGGGAGTGAGAGTGGGTCTGTAGTTTAAAATTTCAATGAATTAGCATAAATAATTTTACTCATGAATTTTTATTTTAATGTTAGCCTGGATAGCTGATGTGGGAGTGGGTCTGTAGATCTAAAGATAGCGTGGATTCCTAATTCTTTATTTCACTATAAATGCTCTATAAGAATTCTTTATTTGACTATAAATGCTCTGTAAGATATTTAGTAAAATGACTCATCTTATTGCATAGAACAATAAAATTGATGTTCCCCTAGGTGATGATTTTTCTGATTCGAGGACGAATCCTTTTGAAGAAGGGGATGATGATAAGAATCACGGTGTTCCAACTGGACCTATTACACAACCCAAGGCCAAGAAGATTCAACAAGCATTCATACTTCATCTACAAAATTGGATAGGCTAGGTTCAACCATCATTTCATGTGTTACAAGCTGATTCGTTTGAGTCAAGACCATTTGGAGATTCAAAAGTAAATATTTGCACTGTTGAAGTAGTGGATGAAGTTGCAATAATCATTTCATGAGTGGTTAGAAAACTTTATTTATTATTTTAATTTCATAAAGTTTGTAATGCTCAGATTGACTTCGTTTTCTGTGGAGATTTAAAGGGATCGAGATTAAATCACGAACACTAACTTCTTTGTTGGGAGACTATAAATACCCACAAATTATTATGTAAAAGCATATTTGTGATCAATGAAATTGATCTCTCAAGTTGAGACGATCCCCCTCGGAGCATATCTTTGTCGACTATAAATACCCACAAATTATTATGTAAAAGCATATTTGTGATCAATGAAATTGATCTCTCAAGTTGAGACGATCCCCTTCGATTGTGAAATGACTCATTTTTTATACCATTCAGCGCCACAATAGTTTTGCATCGTCCATGAGATGCATTGCGACCAACGTAACTCTTAGGTCCTATGAGCAAGTTCCTGTAACCTTGAAGCATTGTTCTACGTCAAAAATAAAGCTTTTTAATTCCTTAGCATCCCGAATTCCATTTAAGCGGTTGTGTTCTGTTAAGCCCACATGAACTTGGCTTGAGGTGTGGTTCTCTACAGCCCAACTTGTCAAACTCACTCGAGTGCTCATCTCAACCATGACGTTGTTCAACAAGAGAGACCTCGAAAACGACTGGATTATCGCATTAACCATTTGAATTGAACAAAATATCTATAACATAACTCTATTCCATTGCCCACAATCGAACTTGAGTCTCCTGGGTGAAAGCCAGATATCCTGACCGCGAGACGACAATGGATTTTTGGTGTAGATGTCCTGAAGTCTTTTGTCAGATCGCTGAAGAGTTTTAGCACGATCTTTTGCTTATTGAGTAACTCTTCGACACATCCTTCCCTGTGTGTGTTAGAGTTCTCAGGGCTACCGCGACATTTCGAGCTGTTCGATTGTGTGGCTCTTTCTTCAAAAGAGTCAATATCAAATATTAGGTCTTTGATTGGCAACCCATCCAGGGGAGCGTCGATTGCATCAATTCCATCAACGATCTTCCCATGAGTTTATGGTGCATGACCCATTTTTTATACCATTCACCTTCGAGCACTACCATAGTTTTGCATCGTCCATGAGATGCATTGCGGCTAACGTAACTCTCAGGTCGTATGAGAAAGTTCCTGTAGCACTCAACTCTCGGGTCGTATGATAGAGTTCTTAGAGCTGCCACGACAATTCGAGGTGTTCGATCGTGTGGCTTTTTTTTCAAAAGAGTCAACATCAAACGTCAGGTCTTTAATTGGCAACCCATCAAGGGGAGAGTCAATTGCATCGATTCCATCAACGGTCTTCCCATGAGTTTATGGTGCATGACCCATTTTTTATATCATCCACCTTCGAGCGCCACCGTCATGAGATGCATTGTGGCCAACGTAACTCTTAGGTCCTATGAGCAAGTTCCTGTAACCTTCAAGTATTGTTCAACGTCAAAAATAAAGTTTTTTAATTCCTTACCATCCTGGTTCCCATTTAAGGGTTTGTGTTTTTGGATTTTCAGTTTGTTAAGCCCAACATGAGCTTGGCTTGGGGTGTGGTTCTCTACGACTCTCCTTGTCAAACTCACTCTAGTGCTCATCTCAGTCATCTCAGCCATGATGGCGTTCAACAAAAGAGACCTTGAAAATGACCTTGTCACATTAACCATTTGAATGACCTCAACCTCACTTGTTGAAATCGAACCAAATATGTATGACATAACATTATTAAAGGTTCAAAGTTCATAAAAGTCTTTTTAATCTAAGATACTATTGAACTTGACCATTATACTGTCTCTCAAACCAACTTCATAAAAGTCTTTTGAATTTAAGATATTATTGAACTCATCCATTATAGTGCTTCTCTAGGTAAAGTTTAAATATAATTGGTGACAAAAGATGAAACTATAAAATAAAAGAAATAAGAAAATAAAATTTCATTGTCGAGAATCAAACTCGGGTCTCCTCGATGAAAGCCAGATCTTCTGTGTAATGTCTAACTCTTGGACACGTTTTTTTTTATGTGTGTGATAGAGTTCTCAGAGATATCGCCACGTTTCTTGTTGTTCGATAAGTGGCTCTTTCTTCAAAAGAGTCAACATCAAACATTAGGTCTTTGATTGGAAACCCATACAGGGGAGCGTCGAGTGCTTCAATTCCATCGATGGTCTTCCCATAATCTTTTGGTGCATGACCAGTTTTTTATACAATTCACCTTCAAGCGCCACCATAGTTTTGCATCGTCCATGAGATGCATCGTCCATGAAACTAGTTTTACATAGTAATGTTGCTTTTTGCTCCTATTGGTGGAAGAATAATAGGTCGATTATACCTATAGGGTAGTTTTAAGCGTGACAACGAGACTAATTTTGTTTTTTAGTTAAAAATTTGAATTATAACAATCTGCCTAAAACCCTCGGACTAATTTTGCTTCATTTCTAAATGCAGGCAGACAAAGTAGAAAAATGAAAACATGTAAATTGTAAGCTACATCCTCAAGATTCTTATGTCACAAAATCCTAAACATCTCGTCATCAATAATAGTGAAAATAAAAAATAAAGCTATTCATTATGTCATAAATAAGGAAAAATTGAATAGAAATAAAATAGTAATAACGAATAGTTTCTTTCGGAGATATGGGGTATCGATCCGATCCCCGTACCTCTCGCATGCTAAGTAAGCAATCTACCATCTAAGCTACATTCCCACAATACTTATATCAGAAACCCTAAATGTCCCGTCATCAATTCTAGTGAAAATGAAAAAATATCTCCGCTACTTATGTCATAAATAAGGAAAGATTGAATAAAAGTAAAATATTAATAATAAATAGTTGAAAATGAAAAAATATCTAGGTTGAATAAAAGTAAAATATTAATAAAAATAGTTTCTTTTCGAGATGGGGATATCCCTTTGCCTCTCATGCTAAATGAGCTACATCCCCACAATTCTTGCATCATAAAACCCTAAATTTCCCATCATCAATAATAGTGAAAATGAAGAAAATCTAGAGATGCAGGGTATCGATCCCCATACCTCTCACATTCAAAGCGAGTGCTCTACCATCTAAGCTATATCCCCACAATTCTTATGTCACAAAGTCCTAAACATCTCGTCATCAGTAATAGTGAAAATGAAAAACTATCCCGCCTCATTATGTCCTAAATAAGAAAAAATTGAAAAGAAATAATATATTTAGTAATCGATTCAATTGGAGATGCAAGGTATTGATCCCCGTACTTTTCACATGGGAAATGAACGCTCTACCATTTGAACTACATCCCTACAATTCTTACATCAGAAAACCCTAAACGTCCCTTCATCAATAATTGTGAAAATAAAAAAGTATCTCTGCATATTATGTCATAAATAAGGAAATATTGAATAGAAATAAAATATTAATAATAAATAGTTTCTTTTGGAGATGCAAGGTATCGATCCTCGTACCTCTCGTATGCTAAGTCGTACCTCTCGCATGCTAAGCGAAGCTACATCCCCACAATTGTTGCATCACAAAACCCTAAATTTTCCATCATCAATAATAGTGAAAATGAAGAAATATCACTGCTCAACCTGTCACGAATAAGGAAAAATTGAAAAGAAATAATTTTCAATAATATATTTAACAATAGATAGTTTTATTTTGGAGATGCGTGGTATCTATCCCCGTAACTCTCGCATGCAAAGCAAGCGGTCTACCATTTGAGCTACATCCCCACGATTCTTATGTCACAAAATCCTAAACGTCTCGTCATTAATAATAGTGACATGAAAAACTATCCATGCTCATTATGTCTTAAATAAGAAAAAATTGAAAAGAAATAATATATTTAGTGATCGATTCATTTGGAGATGCAAGGTATCAACCCCATACTTTCCACATCAGAAGTGAGCGCTCTACTGTCTGAACTACATCCCCACGATTCTTATATCAGAAAACCGTAAACCTCCCGTCACAATAATTGTAAAAATGAAAAAATATCTACGCTCATTATTTCGTAAATAAGGAAAGATGGAATAATATATTTAGTGATAATGAAAAAATATCTCCGCTCATTATTTCATAACTTTAGTGATCGATTCATTTGGAGATGCAAGGTATCGATCTCCGTACTTTCCACATCTGAAGCGAGCGCTCTATCCATCTGAGCTACATCCCACGATTCTTACATTAAAAAATCCTAAACCTCCCGTCATCAGTAATTGTGAAAATGAAAAATATCTCGGCTCATTATTTCATAAATAAGGAAAGATGTAATAGAGTGAAAATGAAAAATATCTCGGCTCATTATTTCATAAATAAGGAAAGATGTAATAGAAATAAAATATTAATAACATAGTTTACATATGTGTCACTTGTGTTATTTTAATGTATTTATTTACTTGGTAAATGTCTTTCACACTACAATCTTGAAGGGGCATTTTGAGAATCAAACTTTCATACCACTAGACCAAATGCCCTTGTTATACAACTTGAAATGTAATGCCCTTGTTATACCCTTAGGCATTCAGGTCGTATTTTGTCGTGAAGTCCTCGGATGTAGAATTTGTCTTGGAGAATAAAGCCTTGGGATGGGATGTTAAGAAAGACTATGAGTATTAAGAGCATGATGATAAGAAAAGACTTAGACATCGGGGCATTTCAAGAATTGAACTCAAAACCTCTTGCACCCCAAGTGAGAATCATACCACTAAACCAAATGACTTTTCGTGAACACCTAATATTTTTAGCTTCTACTCAAATATATTTTCCTCTTAGTAGTTGGAGGGCTATAAAACGAAAAGTTGAATTGTTATAATATACAAGGGTTATCAAATAAACCAACAACCCAACAAAAGAAACAAACTAATCAATTTTGGTTCGATTGAATTCGGTTCAGTTCATCAGTTTGTTTGATTTAATTTTTCTATTTTGCCTCGTATGACAAGAAAATAAAGTTGTATTGAATGCACCTTAGTTTCATTTATGACAAACTCATATGAAACATAATTGCATTAATAGTACTCAGAGTTGGAGTCTATAAGCATTTCATGAACTTCAGTGCAATTCATGCTTCATTAAAGATGAGATAAACTTTAGTTAGGTAAGGGGAACTTTAAATTACTTCATGTGGAGCTTCATTTACTATATGCTAGTTACAATCTTTAGGATTGACTAATTGGACACGAATTCATGGATTTACGAAAATTTTTGTGTAATTATCAACTACAACTTATGTTTTCAAATTTTTAGGACATATTTAGGTAGTTGTTTTTATGAGTCGTAAACTTGTTTCTTTGCATAATATGGATTTAGTTGAACTATTATTATCGATAAGATGGAGAAAGAAATTGTCTTTGAATTGACTAATAGACCTAGGTTCATCGTTGTTGTCTTTTAACTTGTGATTTTGAAAAAAGCTTAACTAATATGAACTGTCATGTAACAAGAACTTTAAGGTAAATCAAGAATATACCCTACACATCATTCAAGATGGCAATAAAATGGAGTTAAATTGAACGCACTTTAGTTTCATGTTTGGCGTGTTCAAGATAAAACATAATTGTATTAATGATATTGAGCCTGGAGTCTATAAGAATTTAATGATCTTAAGAGAAATTCCTGTTTTATTAGAGGATACCAACTTTATATATGGTACTAGGAGTTCTAGAATCTGGATTTGAATCTGGTTAAGGAACAGTAGGATTTGAAAGTTTTGAATTCTAGACAAAATTTATACCTAATTATTTCTTTTTATGACTAATTATAAATTAAGAGAAAAATATTTTTGTAAAGATAGATTTATCTCTAAAGCTTTCGTGACGAAACCATGTTTAGACTAGCAGTTTAAAGTCAGGAGATGCGGTCACAGGTGTGATTATTTTGGATGGGTTCGTAATAGAACTTACCGTTGAGATGAGGGAGCCTTCAAAGGTTGTGCACTCACAGATGGGGTTGTTATGTAGCGTTAGTCTGTCTTTGCGTTTGAGTTTTTTTGTACTTCAATTTATTATATATAACTTCACTATATGTAACCACCTACTATATATAATTATTTAGTATATATATCTCTATCAGATTTTTACTATAAATAGTCAGCCTTCATATTAATTATTTAGTATATATATCTCTATCAGATTTTTACTATAAATAGTCAGCCTTCATATCCAACATTCTAGAGCCCAAATAGTCAGGGATTGACATCCTGCTAGAACACAAAGTCATTTACATGCCCCTAGCAAAATGCATAGTAGTAACGGAGTCTAACCCAACGATCATTCAGACAAACATCCATCAACCAAGAGGGGTGAAAATGATGACGATAGTACAATTGAGAAAGAATCTTAGGCATGATGAATCTACACTTGCTGCCATTGTTGTATTTGAAAAGGGGGAGCTCAAGTGTGCCAACCTCAACAAAAACTTTTTTGCCATTACATGAATACCACGACCCAAAACAAGAAGGTCAGATATTGGGCTTAACCCCACCAAGAGAGATAAATCACAAGATTATTTTTATGTCGCGTACCACAAATAGATGTCATGCGGCTCAGCCTGAGCTAGTTGAATTCTACAAACAGAAAAATGGCATGTTCACAGTCGGGTTTATTTGACCTCCAAAGGCTCTTGTCACTGATCACTCAAATGCTTGGCAAAGACACCAAGCCAACACCTCTACTGAAGAAGGGAGACAAAAACAAACCACTAAAGCAACACATGTTCACGGAAAAATACCATCCAGACGGATGAAGAGAAGGGTCGACCACGATAATTTCAAAGCAAATAGAGAGTTATGATAAGTTAAGGTTAGATCAACTTTGAGTTCAAAGCAACAAGAACCAAAGACTGGTGCGAAAATTCTATGGACTAGTCGAAGTTATCCACAAGATTAGGAAGACATCATATAGGATCCAATTGCTTCTATGGATACAGACTAACCCTATTGTCCACGTCAGTAACTTGAAATGTTATTATTCCGACCAAGAAAACATCAAGTAAAAGCAGGTGGTATGATGTCATGCAAAGAAGAAATTGTTTCAAGCGAAAAAAGTAGGAAAGACACCAACAGAGAAGACTTGAAGAGTTAACAAACCGAGAAGTGATTTTCAATAGCTCCTAGTAGGTTGGAAAAGACTCCTCAATACTGAGATCAACTAGAAGCGCGTCGCGAGACCTAAAGTCAGCCTCATCCTACAACGTTGAGTTTATGAAGAGCCCGTTGATAGAGATATTCACAAATTGTGTAAGGGCAGATGTCGCGGTCATGATTGGCCGAGGCATGTTGCCTGTGGCTGCATGTTAGATGTCTCAGCTATTCCTGTAAACGATTTGTGGTTCATGGTGGCATGCTCATTCCAAACACGTTTTACTTGCTTTCATCTTAGATAGGCCTTTACTATTATTGTTGTGCCAATACGGGGTGTATGATTAGTCCTCAAAATCATATCTACACCCATCAGGACTAAAATGTCCCAAAATGTACTATAGGAGAACGTGACCAGTTGTTGTTTCTTCACTCTTAGTTTATAACATTGCTTTATTTGAAATTGTTTTTAATGTATTTCCTCGCTCAAGTTTCCTAAAATATTTCTTCTAAACGTGATTCGAGCATACACTGCTATTGTTCGTTTAGTCTAAATTTTGCATGGTTGACTTGTTCATTGGATTAGAACAAATGTCACATAATCATTGTCTCACTACTGCAAGAGTGCGATTGTGACACTTGTCTTCCGTTTAGTTGTGGGCCGCATCTTCTGACTAGTTACGTGAGTTTGGCCTAGAGCATACGTGTAGGTTGAAAAAGAAATGGTTGGATGCAGACTGCGAATAAGGGTTGGGCAACGGAAGGTTTTTTTTTTTTTTTTTACAACATATGGACTTTAGGCTAGTGAGTCTTAAATTTGAGTTCGTTTGAAAAACTTTTGTTCGTTTTTTAGTTCAAACGAACCCAAATTTAACCTACTAGTTCTTTCTTCCTTGCACGACTCACTCCTATTCTCTTTTCTGCCTCTTCTTGCTCTCTGAAATTTTTTTTAAAGGCTATTGTTCATCGATTATTTGGGACCATCTTCCTTAAAAGAAATGTGACCACAGATGACCTATGTAGAAAATTTGTACCACCTTTCCTAAAACCTCTAGCGGACAACATACCCAAAACAGATGCGCTGACTAGACTGCGCTACACCTCGTCTGACCCCCCCCCCCCCCCCCCCGGAGCATATGGATCCACCCAATCGATGAACACTCAATCCAAACTTGCCCATCCTTTTTGGCACAGGGGCGCGAGAACCAATCCGAGTAATCTACTGTGGGGAGACCCCTTAAAGCAACAAGCGAGAATGGCTAGGTTGATAGTAGGGTTAAAGAAAAGGCGAGTATGAAAAGACATATCGCGTAACCGTCCCTGTAAGTAGCTTCATTCTTTCTTGATCTATGAACCGACTTTATGAAAAAAATTAGTCTTTCGGCTGAAAGTGTGACTTTTGGGTATGGATAAGCAGGACCTCTTGGCTCGGGAGAAACCGGAGATGTTGCCTAAGAAAGCTAAGCAGGCAAGTATAGGACGGACAAAATGCACATACAAATTGATTGACATGATCCCCCTCCTCTCTCTTTGGCTAGTTGGCTAGTTGCACAATAAGCGGGAAAGCATACCAGGTAGGGAAAGAAAGGCTGCTCGATCTTCTGTAAGGCCAACCCTCAACGGCGAGCTCACCAGGCAATGCTATAAGTCCGATAGAAGTCCAAGGTTTCGTCTACTACAGACCAGGAAACTCTTGGAGGAGCTAACGTGAAATGAGAAATACATTCGATTACGACAACTAATAGATAGTGAACTTTTTGGTAGAAACTGAATGATCCCTTGGCTCGGGAAAGAAAAGGAAAAGGTAGTCGTACTCCTACCTTTTCCGTCGGACGATAGGAAAGTTTGAGCTGAAAGATTGAATCACACCTGATAAGAAAGGCGGGCTTAGCAGGTTTCTCCAAACGTATAAACAAAAAGAGGAAGCAACCAGTCCTAAAGAGGATACCGATACGCATACATTCTTGCATGAAAGAACCTAGCTGAACCGGATCAAGGGTCTTAATCTAGTCCGACTGACCTTCTATGGCTGGCCCCCGCCCCTTGTAACAAGGTCAACGCGTACGTGCTTTTTCCTTTTCTTTAGCGAGATAGCTTACCAGCTCTTTCGGCTCATAGTAGCAGTATGAAAAGCGAAATCCACATTGCCATACGAATCGACATCGGCCAAACCAAGAGCTCCTATTTTTTCTTTAACAAAAGCTGATCTAACAGTTTCGATAAAACCAACATCTTTTAAAGAAGGAGTCGCTCTGCCTTGATCACCGTGGACATATACAGCTCCCGCTTTACCTTTGCTACCATAAAAAGGAAAGTTCCCTCACGATAGGCCCTCCCAGCTCCCGAACGTATTTCTATCAATCGAGAGAGGTATAGAATAGTACAACAAACCAACAAGACAAGAATGGACTCATAAGAATGGCGGTCAGGAAAGCGATTTCATTTGTGCTATCCGTCAAGGAAATGATCAAGGAATTCTCTACACACGGCTGAGAGATGACCGTATTGTTGCACATCCTGAATAAAGTACCGTAGGCAAGCGAAGCTTTTTAAAATGAAAGCATGTAGAACTCAGATCCACTTTCTCTTCGATTCGTAAACTTCGGATTTGATCTTCCTTTCGTCTTCGGGTGACTGAGAGAGAATTTAGGCCTGGCATGCATCCGATTCGGTCAACAATAAGGTACAAAGCGGATTGATTAAATGGGCTTGAAGTTCCATTATCGTTAGGTCGAAGATCTCTACTAGGTTTAGTGCACTTTGGTAGTTGCGAATGTTGCCGTAATCGAATGTCTCTCTCATTCGACATTCTCTCTTACCAAGAACTCATACTCGCCAGGGTTGAGGAGATAGTCCCTGAGCTAATTGGGTTTCGAGATTGCGTATACGCGAAAAGAGCTCTCTTTCGACTTTCTCCTCGGCGTTTTGTGCCCGGTTCTAGTTCAGGAAAGGGTCTGATCTCTTTCATTGGAGCACATTGATGCCGAAGGAGTCTTTGGAACCGGTGGAGAGGCTATGATGACTTCAGGCTATTCAAATAGCATGACCGATACCACAAAGAAAGGGTATCTAAGTCACACTAGTGGAATAGCTTTTTCATAATAATTATCTTGATATATGATACCAAAAACCTGCCTGATGACTGATAAGGTAAGTGGTTTCAAAAGACAAAAGAATGACAATTCTACGTGTGTTAGAAAAGGAGATCTTCTTTTTTTTTTTAGTGTGCGCGGTTTGCCTGCCTTTCTGACCACGGATAGGCTATGGGGCTTTGCACTTTGGCCACTGAGAATACCACATCAAGGTGACAGGATTCGAACCTATGGCTCTCTGAATCTTCTTGCCTTCCTGACCAAGGATAGGCTATGGGGCTTTGCACTTCGGCCCCTGAGAATACCACGTCAAAGTGACAGGATTCGAACCTATGGCTCTCTGAAACTTCTTCATCGGTTATTTGGGCGCATCTTTCTTAAAAGAATTGTGACGACAGATGACCTATTTGACGACAGTGGACAACTTGCCTGCCTTTGTTGGGTTATATGTCCTAAAACTCATAATTTGTAAACAAAAACATGTTCTATTTTCAATGAAGTTATTATTATTGTTTATTCAGTAAATATTGTTATTGAATAAAGTGAACTTTACGATCATTAATCTAAATCCAATAAAATAAGAACACTATGGCTATAGTATGATTACTTGAACTATATGTAGATACATAAGAGTGGATCAAGTTCAAGTATATATAGTCAAAATGATCTATAGTATAAGGATAAGGCTGAGTACCTTATTCTGGTGACACTATGGATGCGGCCCACTTTTGTATATGATATAAACAATGTGATCACTAAATTGTACATGAGGAGACATGGGAGTGGGGGCGTCCTATGCAATGAGTATTGCATAAGATCGGACCATGAAGAAAACCACTCTCACTTTATAATGTCGTTCACTGTTGAGACTGATTTTCTTTTCATTCGATAACCTAGGTAACTCGGTTTTAATCCTAAGCTAACCATGAACTCCTGTTTATTCAGAATTATCCTTAGATTTTCATGGGTGAGAGTGGCTCTAGTTCGCCGACTCAATAGGCCTCCAATCTCAGGGGTAAGACTGGGTGAATGGCTGGGGACGTGGGGTACAAGATGGAATTCACTCCTACCCACTTTTAGGGATAGAAGAGAGGTAGTTCCCTTAAGCACGGACTCCAGGTCTTGAACAAGGGGCCCCACCCTCTCATTGGCCTGAGAGGGATTCGGTTTACTGGTTGGACCACAAACCAATTGTTCATTAGAGAAATAGTGAGACATAAGGAACAAGAAGTAACTTTAGGGGTAGAACGGTAAATTGACCCAGGTCTAATTACGAACAACCTGTGAAGGATCGACTTACTAATCATGGTTATATCAAATGGATAGAAATATATCTATAGTGGAGGAGTGCAACTACTAGGCTATAGTGGAGTGTCCTAGTAGTTAACGAATGTTGGTTAACAAGGTTAATGAGTTTAACCGATTAATCTTAGATCATTGAAGCCCATGATCTATAGGTCCATTAGATCCCTATGCTAGCTCATATCGGACTAAACCATAGAACAGTGTGACGAGTGAGTTCGAAGTGTTCGAATTCAAATTAGGGAATTGTGCTACATATATATGATATATTTAACCGCATTTTTGTTTTATTTACGAATTAAACAAAAAAATAGAATCTGAGATATTTAAATAAGATTTAAATATCTTAATCAATTATGTGTCGGAATTGATTGGGATTGACATTTGAATTAATATTAAATATTAATTAAATAGTTTAATTAATCATTTAATGTTACTTTAATTTGAAATTCATTATTCAAATGAATTGTTGAATTAAAATGAAGAAAGTCAAAATGTTGACTTCATTTAATGGAAAAATCCATGTTAGTGGAATTTTGAGGTGTCAAAATTTGGTTTACCAAATTTGCATGCTTTCCAAATAAACCCCACAAGTTTGAGTAGAATTTTGAGTGTTAAAATTTTGTTAACTCAAACATGCATGCTTGCCACATGATCCCAAACATTTGAGTGGAATTTTAAATGTCAAAATTTGGTGATCTCAAATTTGCATGAACATGGAAACATAACTCTTTAAATAAAGTGATCATGGTACATGGAAGGGCTTCTTCTTCACCAGCACTCTCTTCACATATACAAAATCCTTCCCTAGTTTAGTCACTCACCGGATTCCACAATCCCGTTCTAAGGCCGGAGGATAGTGTTGAAATCACTAGTGGTGGTTCGAAACCGGTTCGTGAGGAAAAAGGAGTTTGAACTACAAAAAGTTAGTATCTAAACTCATTAAGTTTTAATACTTATGAACATGCTAGTTATTTACTATAATTAATGTTCTAAAAGTGCCTAAAGTCCAAATTGCTTTCGCATGTGTTATATTAATAACACATCAAGAGATTCGAACCTATGGCTCTCTGAAACTACGGATAGACTACGGGGCTTTGCACTTGGGCCCCTGAGAATAACACATCAAGGTGACAGGATTCGAACCTATGGCTCTTTGAAACTTCTTCATCGGTTATTTCGGCGCATCTTCCTTAAAAGGATTGTGACAACAGATGACCTATTTGACTGAAAAGTTCCTAGAAAGAATACAATAGAACAATTTGTGTAATGCTCTTTTTAAAGAGCGGCTCGAGACGATCTTTATTCTTCCTAGAATATGTTTCATTTTGATATAATATAGTTGGGGGCATTTTGAGAATCGAACTTGAGACGTCTCACACCCAAAACGATAATCATACCACTTAGACATGCATGCTTGCCACATAATCCCAAACATTTGAGTGGAATTATGAGTGTCAAAATTTGGTGAACTCAAATTTGCATTAACATGCAAACATGACTCTTTAAATAGAGTGATCATGGTACATGGAAGGTCTTCTTCTTCTTGGTGAAAAACCTTGAGAAAAAACCTCTCACAAACACTCTCTTCATATATACAAAATCCCTTCCAAGTTTAGTCACTCACCGGATTCCACAATCCCGTTCTAAGGCCGGAGGATAGTGGAGAAGACACTAGTGGTGGTTCGAAACCGGTTCGTGAGGAAAAAGGAGTTTGAACTACAAAAGGTTAGTATCTAAACTCATTAAGTTTTAATACTTATGAACATGCTAGTTATTTACTATAATTGATGTTCTAAAAGTGCCTAAGATCCAAATTTCTTCCGCATGTGTTATATTAACACCATCAATTGGTATCAGAGCAAGTTTTAGGCACTTTATTTACATTAATTTGATCATGGTGGGTACCATTTCATGAATGAAATTTGTGGTTGCTAAAGTGGATGGTTTTAGTTTTGGTTTTGGCATTTTTTTATGCTTCCATTTGATACAATTATTGTAATAAGCCTAATATGTATGAGCTTTAATGAATGAAGAAAGGTTTGTAATTTTTATGGAGTCATTAGAGTCCATTTTAGGTTGTAATTGATCAAAAATGGAAGAGATATCAAGCTGAACCGAAGAAGATGGAAGAGGCGGTTCGGGTGTTTTTTCTGCCGTTGGGGTCCGATTAAACGTTTTTAAGGGTTGGTTCGCCCAGTTCGTGATCCTCGGGAATGGCTCAAGTTATTTTTAATTATTAATGAAATAATTTAGTTAATTGCTTGCTTTAAAATGCCAAAACCAACCCACTTTAGTGTGTTTAATTAATTATGCATTATGAATGTATGTTTTAATTAAATAGAAAATTTATATGCATAAAGTATGTCATATAGATTTAAAATCTCACCATAGGCTAAGCATGTTTCATGAATTCCAAGTATGTTATAGGTGTTATAATGTATAGTATGCATGTTTAGGGTTCCATGAGTGATAGATATAAATTGTTATATTATTGCATGGAATGGATGATTATATAATTGTTATATAAAGCATGTTGGATGCATGTTATAGGTTATTTTCAACGTCATAAAACGAGATAGACATTAAAATCTATAATAAAGATAAGTGCATGCTCACTTAGGGTTAAGAACCGAGCACGATCAATTTTAATAGTTAAAATAGGTCGATGTCTTACAAAATTGCGGTTACAAGAAAGCTCACCTGGCACGATCTTGTCTAAGGCTGGAGGTACTTAAGTTGACGGTTTACGGAACACCTATTACCTGGAGATCGGACCAGTACTTGAGCTTAGTTAGCCCAGTTTTATGAGCATGCTTAAGTGATGTAAAATTTAGAAAAATCACCTAGACTTAAGTTATATTTAATTAGCCAGAATATACTTAAGTAATGAGTATACCCAACCATCTAAAATACTTAGTGGGAGGAAAAAGGTGTATAAGATACATCGTTTTCTTTTTACGCTCTCTGTAAAATTCACACAGTGAGATTCATGCTCGGCCTCGTGTCGCCCTGGGAGCGTCCTCCATTCGGAAGGTATTTGCATGAGTCAATAACAAGGTGAATAGAGAAAGTATTTATAGTAAGTGGGAGAAGGAAGTATATCAAATACGTCCTATGGTCTCCACCACTAGGTTGCACCGTGAGATTCCCATGTTCCACCTGCATGTTGCCCCTAGAGCAACTACCCATTCGGAGGGTCGTAACATGGGAGTGAAACAACGCAAACTACAGAAATGGATAGGATTTCTTAGGTCCGTTCCCAACTTTGGCTTTTTCATTCGATAGCATTGTTGGGATCGATCTATGAGGTCTGAAAATGGCGGGTCACACTTACGAAGAAATACTAAGAGTTGGTATATTCTTGACCAAAACAGCGATAACTAAGAACGCTATAGGAACAAGAGTTATTCTGGGATTAGTGTTTAAGTCAAGAATGTCTTGGTTTGATGAATGAGTGATTGACTGCCCCTCGGTAGCAGTTGTTCTAACTCACTAAAGTATCTTTGCAAATTAATAATGATTTGGGTACATTCTTACATTTGCTAAAACTAATTGGATTAAATAGGATTAAGTCAAATCACTAATAGAATTTTCTTTATATCACAGCATGACAAACTCAATAGTATGATTACTCGCTTCTGAGAAATTAAACGGCGACAATTACACAACTTGGAAATCAAACCTAAACACAATAGTGGTCATTGATGATTTAAAGTTTGTTTTAACTGAGGAGTGTCCTCCAAACCCCAGCTCAAATGCAAACCTAACAGTTCGGGATGCATATGGCAGATGGATATAGGCAAATGACAAAAGCCCGAGTGTACATTCTAGCCAGCATATCTGATGTTTTGGCTAAGAAACACGATGTTATGGGTACTACTAAAGAGATTATGGAATCTCTAAAAGGGATGTTTGGACAACCGTCCTTCTCCCTTAGACATGAAGCCATAAAATACATTTACAACTGCCGTACGAAAGAAGGGACCTCAGTTAGAGAACATGTCCTGGACATGATGGTCCATTTCAATGTGGCAGAAGAAAATGAAGCTGTCATTGATGAGAAGAGTCAAGTCAGTTTTATCATGATGTCTCTTCCGAAGAGCTTCTTCCAGTTCCGCACCAATGTGGTAATGAATAAAATAGAATATAACTTGACTGCTCTTCTCAATGAGCTACAGACTTACCAGTCCCTCTTAACGAACAAGGGACAAACAGGAGAAGCAAATGTTGCTATCCCCAAGAAATTACTACGAGGATCGTCCTCCAAAAATAAGTCTGGACCTTCAACTTCTAAAAGTGTTTTGATGAAGAAGAAGGGTAAAGGGAAAAATAAGATTCCTACTGACGCAAACACAAGGTTCAAAAAGCAGATAAAGGAAAATGTTTCCATTGCAACGAAAACGGGCACTGGAAAAGAAACTGCCCAAAATACCTTGCAGAGAAGAAAGCCGAAAAGACACAACAAGGTAAATATGATTTACTCGTTGTAGACATATGTTTAGTAGAGTATGACAACTCAACTTGGATACTAGATTCAGGGGCGACTAATCATATTTGTTCTTTTTACCAGGAAACTAGCTCCTGGAGAATGCTTGCGGACGACGAGATAACACTCCGGGTTGTTACAGGAGAGGTTGTCTCAGCAAGATCAGTAGGAAATTTAAAGTTGTTTTTTGGAGATAGATTCATTATATTAGATAATGTACTTTTTGTTCCTGAAATGAAAAGAAATCTAATATCTATCTCTTGTTTATTAGAACAATTGTATAAAGTATCTTTTGAAATCAATGAAGTGTTCATTTGCAAAAGAGGTATTCATATTTGTTCTGCAAAACTAGAAAACAACTTATATATGTTAAAACCGAGCGAAACAAAAGCTATTTTAAATACCGAGATGTTTAAAACAGCTGAAACTCAAAATAAACGACAAAAGATTTCTCCTAATACCTATCTTTGGCACTTAAGACTAGGCCACATTAATCTCAATAGGATTGAGAGATTGGTTAAAAGAGGACTTCTAAATGAGTTAGAAGAAAACTCTTTACCTCCATGTGAGTCTTGTCTTGAGGGTAAAATGACTAAACGATCATTTTCCGAAAAAGGTTATAGAGCCAAAAAAACCTTAGAACTCGTGCATACAGATCTCTGTGGTCCAATGAATGTCAAAGCACGAGGAGGGTATGAATATTTCATCAGTTTTATTGATGATTATTCAAGGTATGAGACTATCTTTACCTAATGCATCAAATTCGAAGCTCTTGAAAAATTTAGAGAGTATAAGACTGAGGTTGAGAATCTATTAGGTAAAACTATTAAAACACTTCGATCAGATCGAGAAGGAGAGTACATGGACTTAAGATTTCAGGACTATATGATAGAACATGGAATAAGGTCTCAACTCTCAGCCCCTGGTATGCCTCAACAAAATGGTGTATCAGAAAGGAGAAATAGAACTCTATTAGACATGGTTCGGTCTATGATTAGTTTCACTCAATTACCCGATCCGTTTTGGGGATATGCAGTGGAGACTGCTACATACATTTTGAACATGGTTCCTACTAAGAGTGTTTCAGAAACACCTTATGAGTTATGGAAAGGGCGTAAAGGTAGTTTACTTCACCTCAGAATTTGGGGATGTCCAGCACATGTGTTGTTGCAAAACCCCAAGAAATTAGAACGTCGTTCAAAATTATGTCTATTCGTAGGATACCCCAAAGAGACGAAAAGTGGTTTGTTTTATGACCCTCAAGAAAATAGAGTGTTTGTATCAACAAACGCTACATTCTTAGAGGAAGACCACGTAAGAAATCATCAACCTCGTAGCAAACTAGTATTAAGTGAGATTTCTAAAGAAGCTACTGATAAAAGAACAAGAGTTGTTGATCAAGCTGGTCCTTCAACTAGAGTTGTTGATGGAGCTGACACTTCTGGTCAATCACATCCTTCTCAAGAGTTGAGAATGCCTCGATGTAGTGGGAGGGTTATAACTCAACCAGATCGTTACTTG
Source organism: Cucurbita pepo subsp. pepo (assembly GCF_057944985.1). Lineage (NCBI taxonomy): Eukaryota > Viridiplantae > Streptophyta > Magnoliopsida > Cucurbitales > Cucurbitaceae > Cucurbita > Cucurbita pepo. Next base: position 6,806,613 of record NC_141813.1, read on the forward strand.
GGTTTAGCAGAAACTCAAGTCATCATACCTGATGATGGCGTTGAGGATCCATTGACCTATAAACAGGCAATGAATGATGAAGATAGAGATCAGTGGATTAAAGCCCTGAATCTTGAAATGGAGTCAATGTACTTCAATTCAGTCTGGGAACTTGTAGATCAACCAGATGGGGTAAAACCTATTGGTTGCAAATGGATCTATAAGAGGAAACGAGACCAAACCGGTAAGGTACAGACCTTTAAAGCTCGACTAGTAGCAAAGGGTTATACCCAAAGAGAGGGGGTGGACTATGAAGAAACCTTCTCTCCTGTTGCTAGGCTTAAATCGATTAGCATACTCTTGTCTATTGCCACATTTTATGATTATGAAATTTGGCAAATGGATGTTAAGACAGCCTTTCTAAACGGAAATCTTGAAGAGAGTATCTATATGGCTCAACCAGAGGGGTTCATTGAACAGGATCACAAGCAAAGAGTTTGCAAGCTTAAAAGATCCATTTATGAGTTGAAGCAAGCATCTCGATCCTTGAATATAAAGTTTGATACTGCGATCAAATCTTATGGCTTTAAACAGAATGTTGACGAACCTCGTGTTTATAAAAGAATAGTCAACTCTACAGTAGCTTTCCTGGTGTTGTACGTTGACGATATCCTACTCATTGGAAATGATGTGGGATTTCTGACTGACATTAAGCATTGGCTAGAGATTTGGGAGAGGCTCAGTTTGTTCTTGGAATCCAAATTGTTCGAAATCGCAAGAACAAAACACTAGCATTGTCTCAGGCATCGTACATCGACAAAATGTTGATTCGATATAAGATGCAGGACTCCAAGAAAGGATTACTACCTTTCAGGCATGGAGTTCATTTGTCGAAGGAACAAAGTCCTAAGACACCTCAAGAAGTTGAGGATATGAGACACATTCCCTATGCATCAGCGGTCGGCAGTCTGATGTATGCCATGCTATGTACCTGACCCGACATATGCTATGCTGTGGGAATTGTCAGCAGATATCAGTCCAATCCAGGACGTGCTCATTGGACTGCCGTTAAGAATATCCTCAAGTATCTTAGGAGAACGAGGGACTATATGCTAATGTACGGTGCTAAGGATCTGATCCTTACAGGGTACACTGTCTCAGATTTTCAGACCGATGTAGATTCGAGAAAATCGACATCATGATTTGTCTTCACTCTGAACGGAGGAGCAATAATATGGAGAAGCATAAAGCAAGGTTGCATTGCTGATTCCACCATGGAGGCTAAGTATCTTGCTGCTTGTGAAGCAGCGAAAGAATCTGTATGGCTTAGGAAGTTCTTAACTGATTTGGAAGTCGTTCCAAATATGCATCTTCCCGTCACTCTTTATTTTGATAACAGTGGAGCAGTTGCAAATTCAAAAGAACCAAGAAGCCATAAGCGAGAAAAACATATTGAGCGCAAATATCATCTCATAAGGGAGATTGTGCAACGAGGAGATGTGATCGTCACACAGATAGCTTCAGAGCACAACATTGCTAATCCATTTACAAAGTCCCTCACGGCTAAAGTGTTTGAAGGGCACCTAGTGAGTCTAGGACTACGAGTTATGTAATCTAGGGCAAGTGGGAGAAATGGCATGAGTATGTGATGCCCTAGTTTATTGTATTTCTCTCTACTCAACGTTATAAAACCCCACTAGAGTTTTAGTCCAAGTGGGAGTTTGTTGGGTTTTATGTCCTAAAACTCATAGTTTGTAAACAAAAAGATATTCTATTTTCAAGAAAGTTATTATTGTTGTTTATTCAGTAAAGATTGTTATTGAATAAAGTGAATTTTACGATCATTAATCTAAATCAAATAAACTAAGAACACTCTGGCTATAGTATGATTACTTGAACTATATGTAGAGACATAAGAGTGGATCAAGTTCAAGTATATAGTCAAAATGATCTATAGTATAAGGATAAGGCTGAGTATCTTATTCAGGGGACACTATGGATGCGGCCCACTTTTGTATATGATATAAACAATGTGATCACTAAATTGTACATGTGGAGACATGTGAGTGGGGGCGTCCTATGCAATGAGTATTGCATAAGATCGGACCATGAAGAAAACCACTCTCACTTTATAATGTCGTTTACTATTGTGACTGATTTTCTTTTCATTCGATAACCTAGGTAACTCGATTTTAATCCTGAGCTAACCATGAACTCCTGTTTATTCGGAATTATCCTTAGATTTGCATGGGTGAGAGTGACTCTAGTTCGCCGACTCAATAGGCCTCCCATTTCAGGGGTAAGACTGGGTGAATGGCTGGGGACGTGGGGTGCAAGATGGAATTCACTCCTACCCACTTTTAGGGATAGAAGAGAGGTAGTTCCCTTAAGCACTGACTCCAGGTCTTGAACAAGGGGCCCCACCCTCCCATTGGCCTAAGAGGGATTCGGTTTACTGGTTGGACCACAAACCAATTGTTCATTAGAGGATCAGTGAGACATAAGGAACAAGAAGTAACTTTAGGGGTAAAACGGTAAATTGACCCAGGTCTAGTTACGAACAACCTGTGAAGGATCGACTTACTAATCATGGTTATATCAAATGGACAGAAATATATCTATAGTGAAGGGAGTGCAACTACTAGGCTATAATGGAGTGTCCTAGTAGTTAACGAATGTTGGTTAACTAGGTTAATGAGTTTAACCTGTTAATCTTGGATCGTTGGAGCCCATGATCTACAGGTCCATTAGGTCCCTCTGCTAGCTCATATCGGACTAAACCATAGAACAGTGTGACAAGTGAATTCGAAGTGTTCGAATTCAAATTAGAAAATATGCGCTACATATATACGATATATTTAACTGCATTTTTGTTTTATTTACGAATTAAACAAAAAGAGATAATATGAGATATTTAAATAAGATTTAAATATCTTAATCAATTATGTGTCGGAATTGATTGGGATTGGCATTTGAATTAATATTAAATATTAATTAAATAGTTTAATTAATCATTTAATGTTACTTTAATTTGAAATTAATTATTCAAATTAATGTTGAATTAAAATGAAGAAAGTCAAAATGTTGACTTCATTTAATGGAAAATTACATGTTAGTGGAATTTTGAGGTGTCAAAATTTGGTTTAACCAAACTTTCATGCTTGCCAAATAAACCCCACAAGTTTGAGTGAAATTTTAAGTGTCAAAATTTGGTTAACTCAAACATGCATGCTTGCCACATAATCCCAAACATTTGAGTGGAATTTTGAGTGTCAAAATTTGGTGAACTCAAATTTGAATTAACATGCAAACATGACTCTTTAGATAGAGTGATCATGGTACATTGAAGGTCTTCTTCTTGGTGAAAAACCTTGAGAAAAACCTTGATGAAAAACCTTGATGTTCTAAAAGTGCCTAAGATCCAAATTGCTTCTGCATGTGTTATATTAACACCATCAATTTTAACGTTACTTAAATCTTGAGCTATTTGATCGGTTCAGGGTCTTAACTCACGGTTCTTTGGGTTTTTTTTTTTATATATCCTTAATTCATACTTGGTTTAGGGTTCATATGAAAATCTAAGCAATTTCTACAAGTATTTCTTAACAAAAAGTCCAAGGTGGCTACTTGCCTCGTCGTCGACGTTTGGGACGTCCATTCTTGAGCTTCCAGTATCTGAATTACTTCAAATTTCCTTCCACATACTCCTTATTGTGTCTAGTTTCTGAAACCATAAGATTTTCTATGAGAATCGGTCTGGAATGGGGTTAAAATTGAGAAAACTCGAGAAAATGTCAAATTTTGAGAAATGGTGGAGGATTGCTCTCGAATTTGAAAGAAATCTGAGAGTAGGAGACCCAGAATCTAAACGCTTATTGCCTTTGATTGGGGGATCGACCTTTCTCGATTCTTATTCCGTATTGTTGCTCCTACTTCAGATTTTATAGGAGGAGCTTAAACCGACATTGAGAGCTCCAGAATCTTCGTTATTTAGAGATCGAACTTTCTGGATAATTTTTCAGAGATATCAACTCCAATCATATCCTTACCGATCTTGGCTTTGAATACTAGTCGTTGAATGTGATGATCCGTGCGTGTTCGTTCTAGATCATATCAAATTTTGGAGGAGATCCGACGGTTGAAATTTGAGTTCGAAGGATTTTGCTCGGATGGTCACGGTAGATTCTCTGATTCTAATTAGAGTGGCATTTCTGTAGTTATCCATTCTTCTAGGGGTATTTTGGTAATTTGCCACTTTCCGAATATTTTATTATTATTTTTCTCGAAAAATCCATAATTTTTCTACAAATTCCTCATCGCTTTTTGATCATTTTTCGCTTAATTTGAATTTTGAGATTCCTTCTAGATAAGGAATTACAAATCCGGAAAGATTCTTGATAATTGATAAAATGACTTTTTTGCCCTTTTCATTTACTTTTTCCTCTCCAATCCTTTTCAAAAGGCCTTTAACTCCTTGAAATCACTTGTTAGGGTACACGAGTGACTTGACTAAGTCCTTTGTTCTTACTTAATCCTTTAAGTTTTTTTCCTTTCAATCCTTTGGGTCTTTCATGAGTGACTTATTCTTATGGGAGCTAATTTCCTTCATTTTTGGGGTGTTACATATACATATTCGTTACAAACACAAAATAGGAAGCAGACTCAAAAGAAGAACAAAAAATACTAGATTAAAAATAGAAGTTAGTCCATAGCCCACACTCCAAAGTTCACTCATCCACGACCAACTCTTAGTTACTTGAAAAAAAATGATAAACATGGAGTGAGTAAAACTTAGTAAGTAGCCTACTAGAAGGTTTTTAATCACGACCTTAAGCTAGGATATTACTTCTTGTTATGTTTTCAGGATCTTAGAACTTAGAGGTCATCGTGTTATGTATCATATACTGATCCTGAAAACCTTCCCCTAAAATAACCTTCAATTTTCTCCCCATGAACACATGAGTGGTGTCGTCATAATCATGTAATCCTACTGGTAAATCGTTGTGCAGGACATCTCGTTTAGCTGATGGGAAAGGTAGGCCTATCATAACATCCAGCTCATGATACATATTGCCGGACATCCTACCTAAAGAGGAATAGGGGCCTTTTAGTACACATCGTAATGCAGATAATGGTTACTTATGGGTATGGATCCTAGCAACTTATTTAGCATGTTATTCACATAGTTCTCGGTACTTGGTACATGGATTATTGACGAACCTAGGTTTATACATAATGTCATCGGTTAGGCTTTAGGAGTTGAGGTTTTTGCTTAGGAAAACATTAGAGGGTAACCTAACGTGGACTAATTCGTGTGAAAACCTACTAGCACTTTGAGGACCTCTTTCCTTCACCAAACTTATGGGTAAACTTATTTAGAAGGTGCAGGAACAAGTTTGGAAATAAATAGTGGACTATAGTTCTCGAATTCGAGGTAAACCCATGAATACGATACCCCAAAACAAAAAACTTGTATCTCTCGATTGGGTACTCGATTAAGCTTGCTTCTTGCCCCTAATAGTCTACCCTAATTCATAATTTATAGACGAATTTTCCACTACCATTGAAACGTCTAGAATTTCCATAATTTCATTCTTTATTTTTCTGAATCTTCTGCCAGAAAAGTCTTCTCCGATCAGAGCCTTCCTTTTTTAAGCACCTTGTAATTCTTATTCTATAAAAAATTTAATGATTCGGGAAGTTTATAAAAATTAGAAAAAGTACCATTTTCTTAATGTTTTTTCAATTTTACTTGTTCTGTGCTTCTAGATACAACCTAGTAGGGATTATACACTGTCTCTTATTGGAGACCTTGAGTGTTGCAAATTCTCCTCTCCTTTGAAAACTTTCGGTCATCGAAAGTGCTTATTCTAAAATAGGTCAGGGTACAAGGTTCTTATTTGCCTTTTGTTTCCCAAGTGGATTCTTCTACTCTATGATTCTTCCATAGGACCTTAACGAGAGAGATTTCCTTGTTTCTCAATCATTTGACTTTCTTGTCTATTATTTGAATCGGGTCTTCTTTATATGTTAGGTCATCTCTCAAGAAGAGAGTTTCATGAGCCAGTACGTGCGAACGATCTAGGGTATACTTCCGTAGTATGGATACATGAAAGATATTATGTACTGCAGACAAGTTTGGGCATTGCCCGATTCTATGGGCCACAGATCCAATCCTTTCTAATATCTCAAAGGGACGGATAAACCTAGGGCTTAGCTTCCCTTTTTTCACCCGACCTGAGCACCCCTCTCATGGGGTGCTACCTTTAGGAATATATGATCCCCTACCTACAATTCCATGTCCTTGCGCCTTAGTTCTGCATAGCTTTTCTCTCGGCTTTGTGCGGTCTGTATCCTAGCTTTAATCTTCTGGACTGCGGCGTTGGTAATTTGCACCAGCTCTGGCCCAATAGTTGTCGTTTGCCCCTACTTCCGAAAAGATAGGGGATCGAAATCTTCGTCCATAAAGAACCTCGTATGTGGCCATTTTTATGGTGGCTTGGCAAGTATTATTATAAGCGAATTTCATAAGGGGTAGGTACTTATCCTAGCTTCCTGCAAAATCCATCACATATACCCTCAACATGTCTTCCAATATTTACTTGAGCATTTCTGTTTGACCATCTATTTATGGGTGGAATGTCATACTATAACTGCGTACCCAATGCCTTTTGTTGAATTTTCCAGAAGCGAGATTGAAATCTGGCATCTCGGTCTAATACTATTGCCTTTTGTTGAATTTTCAGAAGTGTACCCAATACCTTTACTTATGAATATTCATTTTTAATGTTAGCAAGAGTAGCTTAGTTGGGAGATTGTTAGACTGAAGATTTGAAGGTCACACGTGTTTTATCCACGTTCAACGCACCTAATACAAGTTTATTACCTGACTATACAATCTAAAAACATAACTTGCTTATTCAATCTAAAATTAGTGATTATTTCTTTTTTAAACATAATGAATTAGCGGAAATACCTTTACTTATGAATTTTCATTTTTAATATTAGCGGGGATAGCTCTGTTGGGAGAGCGTCAGACTGAAGATTTGAAGGTCGTGTTTGATCTCCACGTTCATCGCAACTGATTCTAGTTGCATAACCCGACTATTCAATCTAAAATTAGTCATTGTTCCTTTCTGAAATCTCAATGAATTATCGGAAATACCTAACGTGTTCTAGTTCACCGCACCTTATACAAGTTGGATAACTTGAATATCTTATTAAAAATTAGTGATTATTTCTATTTAAAATTTCAATGAAGTAGCGAAAATACCTTTACTGATGAATTTTCATTTCTAACAGTAGTGTGGATAGTTCAGTTGAGAGAGCGTTAGATTGAAGATTTGAAGGTCTCGTGTTCGATCCACGTTCACCACACATGGTTCACGTTGCACAATTTGACTATTCAATCTAAAATTAGTGATCATTTCTTTCTAAAATTTAAATTAATTAGCGAAAATATCTTTACTTAAAAACTTTCATTTTTAATGTTAGCACGGATAGCTCAGTTTAGAGAGCGTCATATTTAAGATTTGAAGGTCACGTGTTCAATCTCCACGTTCACCGCACCTGTTTCTATTTGCATAACCTAACTATTCAATAAAAAAATTAGTCATTATTTTTTTTGAAATCTAAATGAATCAGCGAAAATATCTTTACTGATTAATTTTCATATCTAATGATTGCGGGGATAGCTCAGTTGGGAGAGCGTCAGACTGAAGATCTGAAGGTCACGTGTTCGATCCACGTTCACCGCACTTGGTTCACATTGCATAATTTGATGACTTTTCTTTCCAAAATTAGTGATTATTTATGTTTAAAATATAACGAATTAGTGGAAACACCATTTTTTATCCCCCTGACATAGGGGATGGCTTAATTGGGAGAGCATTAGATTGAATATTGGAAGGTCTTGGTTCTATCTGCATTCATTGCACCTTATAGTTTAGTTGATTATTGGAAATAGCTTTACTTATGAATTTTTATTTTTAATGTTAGCAGGGATAGCTCAGAAGGTCACGTGTTTAATCTCCACGTTCACCGCACCTGTAACTATTCAACTGGATTATCACATTAACAATTTGAATCAAATAAAGTGACATTAACCATTTGAATCACCTCAACCCCACTTGTTGAACTTGACCAAATGTCTATAATATAACACTAACAAAGTCTTTTTAATCTAAAATACCATTGAACTTGACCATTATAGTGCCTCTCAAACGTAGGTAAAGTTTAAATTCGAGTCTCCTTGTCAAACTCACTCGGGTGCTCATCTCAACCATGATGGCGTTCAACAAGAGAGACCTCGAAAATAGCCGGATTATCGCATTAACCATTTGAATCACCTCAACCCCACTTGTTGAAATTGAAACAAATATCTAGAACATAACACTAACATAGGTACGATGTTTCATAAAAGTCTTTAATCTAAGATACTATTGAACTTGACCATTAAAGTGCCTCTCAAAATGAGGTAAAGTTTAAATATAATTGGTGACAAAAGATGAAACTATAAAATAAAAAGAAATAAGAAAATAATATTCAATTTCAGAGAATCAAACCATAATCTCCTAGGTGAAAGCAAAATATCCAAACCGTTGGACAACAATGAATTTTTGGTGTAGTTGTCCTAAAGTCTTTTGTCTAATCGCTCAAGAGTTTTACTATGATGTTTTGGGTAATGTCTAACTCTTCGACACGTCCTTTCATGTGTGTGATAGAGTTCTCAGAATTACCGCGACGTTTCGAGCTGTTCGATCGTGTGGCTCTTTCTTCAAAACGGTAAACATCAAACATCAAACATCAGGTCTTTGATTGGCAACCCATCCAAAGGATTGTCGATTGCATCGATTGGATCAATAGTCTTCCCATGAGTTTATGGTGCATGACCCATTTTTTATAGCATTCACCTTCGAGCGCCACCATAGTTTTGCATCGTCCATGAGATGCATTGCGACCAACGTAACTCTTAGGTCCTATGAGCAAGTAACAGTAACCTTCAAGTATTGTTCTACGTAAAAAAATAAAGCTTTTTAATTCCTTAGCATCCTGGTTTACATTTAAGGGGTTGTGTTCTTGAATTCTAAGTTTGTTAAGCCCACATGAACTTGGCTTGAGGTGTGGTTCTCTGCAGCCCAACTTGTCAAACTAACTCGAGTGCTCATCTCAACCATGACGTCGTTCAACAAGAGAGACCTCGAAAACGACTGGATTATCGCATTAACCATTTGAATCACCTTCTCATCTCAACCATGACGTCGTTCAACAAGAGAGACTTCGAAAACGACTGGATTATCGCATTAACCATTTGAATCACCTGCTCATCTCAACCATGATGTCGTTCAACAAGAGAGACCTCGAAAACGACTGGATTATCGCATTAACATTTGAAATTGAACAAAATATCTATAACATAACTCTGACAAAGGTACGAAGTTCATAAAAAGTCTTTTTAGTCTAAGATAGAAACTGTAAAATAAAATGAAATAAGAAAATAACATTCCATTGCTGAGAATCGAACCCAGGTCTCCTGGGTGAAAGCCAGATATCCTGACCGCTGGACAACAATGGATTTTTGGTGTAGATGTCCTGAAGTATTTTGTCAGATCGCTGAAGAGTTTTTGCATGATCTTTTGCTTAATGTCTAACTCTTCGACACGTCCTTCCCTATGTGTGTTAGAGTTCTCAGGGCTACCGCGACGTTTCGAGCTGTTCGATTGTGTGGCTCTTTCTTCAAAAGAGTCAATATCAAATGTTAGGTCTTTGATTGGCAACCCATCCAGGGGAGCGTCGATTGCATCGATTCCATCAACGATCTTCCCATGAGTTTATGGTGCATGACCCATTTTTTATACCATTCACCTTCGAGCACTACCATAGTTTTGCATCGTCCATGAGATGCATTGTGGCTAATGTAACTCTCAGGTCGTATGAGAAAGTTCCTGTAGCCCTCAACTCTCAGGTCGTATAATAGAGTTCTTAGAGCTACCACAACATTTCGAGGTGTTCGATCGTGTGGCTTTTTCTTCAAAAGTGTCAACATCAAACGTCAGGTCTTTAATTGGCAACCCATCAAGGGGAGCGTCGATTGCATCGATTCCATCAACGGTCTTCCCATGAGTTTATGGTGCATGACCCATTTTTTATATCATCCACCTTCGAGCGCTACCGTCCTTGAGATGCATTGTGGCCAACGTAACTCTTAGGTCCTATGAGCAAGTTCCTGTAACCTTCAAGTAGTGTTCAACATCAAAAATAAAGTTTTTTTAATTCCTTAGCATCCTGGTTCCCATTTAAGGGTTTGTGTTTTTGGATTTTCAGTTTGTTAAGCCCAACATGAGCTTGGCTTGGGGTGTGGTTCTCTACGACCCTCCTTGTCAAACTCACTCTGGTGCTCATCTCAGTCATCTCAGCCATGATGGCGTTCACTAAAAGAGACCTTGAAAATGACCGAATTATCACATTAACCATTTGAATGACCTCAACCTCACTTGTTGAAATTGAACCAAATATCTATGACATAACACTATTAAAGGTTCAAAGTTCATAAAAGTCTTTTTAATCTAAGGTACTATTGAACTTGACCATTATAGTGCCTCTCAAATCAAGTTCATAAAAGTCTTTTGAATTTAAGATACTATTGAACTCATCCATTATAGTGCTTCTCAAACCTAGGTAAAGTTTAAATATAATTGGTGACAAAAGATGAAACTATAAAATAAAAGAAATAAGAAAATAAAATTTCATTGTCGAGAATCAAACTCGGGTCTCCTCGATGAAAGCCAGATTTTCTGTGTAATGTCTTCGACACGTTTTTTTTATGTGTGTGATAGAGTTCTCAGAGATACCACCACGTTTCTTGTTGTTCGATCACGTAACTCTTTCTTCAAAAGAGTCAACATCAAACATTAGGTCTTTGATTGGAAACCCATACAGGGGAGCGTCGATTGCTTCAATTCCATTAATGGTCTTCCCATAATTTTTTGGTGCATGACCAGTTTTTTATACAATTCACCTTCAAGCGCCACCATAGTTTTGCATCGTCCATGAGATGCATTGTGGGCCGATGTAACTCTCAGGTCCTCTGAGAAAGTTCCTATAGTCTTGAAGTATAATATCAAAACATATTAACGTATTTGATATGTTAAATATTAAAATAATTGATGTGTATCATAAACATTAAATAAAAATATATATTTGAAATTTGAATGATATTCATATTAATTAAACATATATTATGATATTCTACCACATTTTAATATTATTTAAATAAGATATTATATCTTAATGTATTAGGTATTCAAATATATAATTTGAAAAAAATAATCACAAGTTCACCGTAAATAGAACCCTAGGGTTAAGTCAAAAAGTATCAAACACTAAATACGGTGACATTTTAGGTGATATTTTGAGGAAGCTGATAAGGTCTCCAAAGAGCAGGTGGTCATTTCTGACATTTTAGGTTAACAACATGGTGAAAAGAAACCAGAAATTCTGATACCAGCAATTAACTACAAACCTTTGAATAAGGTTTTAGAATAAATAAGATATCCAATCCAAAACAAAAATGATTTGATAAAAAGAATTTAGAGTCAAATGTGTTTATAAAATTCGACATGAAATTGGGATTTCGGAAAATTCTAATTTCTTAAAAGGACAAATATAAAATTTCGATAGTTTATATTGATGATGTGTTGATATTTTCTAAAACCATTAAGATCAACACTTTAAACATCTACATACATTCATTAATATAATCAAAAGAAATCAGCTAGCTGTGTCCATACCTAGTTGTGTCCATACCCAAAATCAAATAATATCAAACTCAGATCCGTTTTCTTGGATTTTAAATTTATCTATAATCTTGTTTCAAACAAAAAATAATTTTGCTAGATAGAAGTAAATTTTGTTGTGGTTTGATTTTAAAATTCTACCTATAAAAGAAGTTGAAAACATCTTGGGAGATTACCTATGGGTGAGTTTCTAACAAAGTCTCTCTTCTCTCCTTGTCTTCTTAAACTCATACTAATCCAACCAATCATTTGCATGGACTCAAAAGTTCAATTACCTATAAAAGAAGTTGAAAACACCTTGTGAAAGTCTGTAAGCATACTACGACCTCTAGCTTTGCAAAATCCAGCGTTGTTGACGCTTATCAAAATCGCTGCCAAAATAAAGTTTAACGAGTGGTTCTATGGTGTAGTGGTTAGCACTTTCGACTTTGAATCTAACGACCTGTGTTTAATTTCCGATAGGTAATCGATCAATTTATAGAAAATTGGTCCATAGTCGATTCGGTAGGGTCACTTTTGGACCGATAATCTGTAGAATGGGTCACTAAAGTTGAGATCATACAAAATGGGACCATAGCTCAATGTTAGAGCATCTAATTGCAGATCAAGAGGTGACCAATTCGAACCTCGTTGGGCCCTTCTATCTAGGATATAAATTTGTTACACTTTTTGGACCGACACTATGTCTACGGGGTCACTAAGGTTAAAATCCTACAAAATGGATCCATGGCTCAGTGGTAGAGAATTTGACCGGTCATCCATTTGAACTTGGTTGGACCCTTTTATTTTGGACAGACACTTTTTACACTTTTGGATTGACACTCTGTAGAAGGAGTCACTCAAGTTGAAATCATGCAAAATGGGTCCATATCTGGTTGGGCCCTTTTATTTTGGATAGACACTTTGTTCGATTTACTCCCGACCACCGAGTGTCTAAAGGGAAAAGAAATAAGAATAATTACCGATTCCATGTACATTAAGAAAAGAGTGTGGTATCCAAGCACCCACTATGAACATGGTTAAAACGCTACAATCTTGTACTCACTTCATGTTTTCCATATCTTTCATGTGCAGTTGCCCTAAACAAACAACACCAACTATTTTTGATGTTTTAAAATTATTTTTTTCAACATTTCCCTTATATTTTAATTCTTTTTTTATTTCGAATGGGTCATGACTCTCTTTTTGTTTTCACTTACTCCTAAATCTATAAAATGTTCTCCTATTTTTTTTCATTTTCTCTTTTCTAAAATATCAAAATCTTAAATAAAAAGGAAGAGCTCTCTAAAATATTCTTCTTTGCCAGTAATTTCACATAATTTAACATTTTAAAAATCGGTAAATTAAAAAATCCTACATTGATATATTCGTAATTTCATGTAGTCTTCCTAAGTTTGCCGGCGACATTGTTTGCTGTCGAGCTTGATAATGTGAGTTTGTAACCCATCCGTTAGGGTTCTTGGAATGATTCTCTAGATTATCCCTTCCATGTTGGGAGTTGGGCCATGGGTCTTGGGTGAAGGAACCTGGTTTACCGCCCCTAAGAGTTAAGGAAGCATCTTGAGGCTAGTTTCACATAGTATCATTGTCTTTGAGATAACAATTCTTTTCTATTTTATCTAAATTTTTTAAATATGGGTTCATTTTCAAATGCATGCTAACACCCTTATTGTTGAATAAATGACATGAAACTTTCACATAGTAACGTTGCCTTTGCTCCTATTGGTGGAAGGATAATGTTGGATCGATATGACAACCCTAGAGGGGTGAATAGGGTTTCAATAATGTAATTATTAATTTTTTTTTTTAATAACAATCAAACTTGATACCATGCAATAAAACTTAACAATAATTTAGAACTTAATTAGGAAAAGGGTTAGAAAATATAAGACCATAGTTTTATAGTGGGAATTTGAATAAAACTTTCTGACTCTTTCCTCAGATCAGAGCCCAACCGCTACACCATTCTTTTTACTAGTGCAAGAGCAAACTCAATCCTTTCCACGGCTCACGATCAAATCGATACACCGCTCTTTTTACTAGTTCAAGAGCAAACTCAATCCTTTCCACGGCTCAGGATCAAACCGGTACACCGCTCTTTTTACGAGTTCAAGAGCAAACTCAATCCTTTCCACGGCTCAGGATCAAACTGGTACACCGCTCTTTTTACAAGTTCAAGAGGAAACTCAATCCTTTCCACGGCTCAGAATCAAACCGGTACACCGCTCTTTTTACGAGTTCAAGAGCAAACTCAATCCTTTCCACGACTCAGGATCAAACCGGTACACCGCTCTTTTTACGAGTTCAAGAGCAAACTCAATCCTTTCCACGGCTCAGGATCAAACCAGTACAATTGTTTGAAATCTTATAGAAACACACCACAACACTCTGAAATAATAGACATCTCTCTCAATAATAAGATAAAAAAAATAGAATCTGAAATAATAGACATCTCTCAATAATAAGATAAAAAAAAATAGAATTGGAAGTTTTGTAGGGAGCAACAATGGAGGCTTTTTAAAAAAAATTTAGATCGAGGAAACAAATGTTGTGTGTTGGTTGTGAAAAATACGAAGAGGTGATGAGTTTAAATAGCGATGAAGTTGTAAAAATAGGAATTGATACGGACCACTAAAACGTGAACCAAAACGTGTACCACCAAAAATAATATTTATTTATTGTTAAATTTATCGTAAAAAATTATAGAACACATGTTTCATTTATATATATATATATATATATATATATATATATATATATATATATATATTATTTTAAATAAATATTAAAAACATTTTAAATTCATTTTTATTATATATATATAATTACATATAAAAAAAAATGTTAATGAAAACTGTGATGAACATTTTAAAAATAATTAAAAAAGTTTTATAAATCTAAATGAAATTCTTATAATTGAAATGATTTTGTAATTCAAATAATTATCTTTATGAAAATGAAATGAAATCAATAACTCGTTTTCATAAATGAAATCATTATAATTTTTTTTCATTTAAAAGTAATAACTCGTTTTCATAAATGAAATCTTTATAATTTCTTTCCATTTAAAAGGTAACCGAAATTTTTTATAAATGTAATTGAAATGATTTTATAATTTAAAAGTAATGGAAAACTTTTATAAGTGTAATTGAAAACTCCACCATTTGTTACTCTACCAAATTTATAAATGTCATACTTCGATTGGTCTATGATGTCAATTTTGGCGCGGGTCCATGATGTCAATTTTGTCACCACATCATCAATTTTGTCACCATATCATCACGTCAAGTATCTTGTTTTGAATTTGATTGGTCCATGATGTCAATTTTGCCACCACATCATCACGTCGGGTATTTGTTTTGACTGGAACTTCTTCGTTTTATCTCTAATTTGAGTGAACCAAAAAAGACGTTGAAATCGTTGTTCCCAACCTTACACTGTGGACAAAAATATTGAGAATTGTTAATAATTGAAGGTAGGTTTGTTATCATCAAAAGATTAACGAAAAAAAGCCAATAGATAATAGGTCGATTATACCTAAGAAATAAATAAGTAAGCCAACAAATTGTAAACTCAAACATTTCAAAGAAATAAATAAGTTTTGATGGTACCAATGCTAACCCGAAAACAATCAAACCAAATTTATTTCAAATATAGAAAACTTCATGTCTCCATCTTGTAAAGCCAATAAACCAAACAGTAGAGAAATAAAAAAATGTTACCCTCATTTGTGTTGTGCCATAAGTGATCAATGGATGTTGAGTTTGACCAATACCTACTATTTTTTTTCTATATTTTGAAACTATTTTAAGCACTCTTCTCTTGTACTCCTTATAATTTCTACCTTTTAAGGTTGTAAATATTTGTGCACCGGTGACTATTATGATTACCTGTCAACTGAGTCAAGTAGAAATTTACTATTATGATTACCTGTCAACTGAGTCAAGTGGAAATAAATTTTGAAGATGAAATTAAAATATTAATTTTGATGTCATCTTTACCTGAGTTTTGGGATATTGTTATTAATGAGATTCAATCTAATGCCATTGGTAATTCACAATGATAATATTCAAGGTACTTGACAAAAAAGAATGGTCAACATAAGATATTTGAAACAAATAAATATTTTTGTCCTCTATGATATATCAAATCACGCATTTGAAATTCCTTAATAATAAACCTGAAGTCTTACATCTTTTATAGAGAAAAGTTCCTTGAATAGAAGTCTTATTAGATACTTCTAAGCATTTAGAGATCAACTAGAAACAAAGCTAAACATTCTAAAAAAAATTAGGGGTTAAAACTTTTAAGAAATTTATGATTTTTATATTATCAAGAGTTTAATTGAGCTAGGTCGATTCAATCTAGTGGACCCAAGAATTGAACCGAACCAAACAACCTAGTTAGCAACATGATTTAGTGGAAGCATTTTCACGCAAAGTAGAAGCAATAATGGAGGGTTTGAAATAATATAGTTTTCACCCCTTTTTTCTCGAGTGAATATTGAAATAATATAGTTTTCATGTTAAGTTTTGCACGGAAGAAAGAAAGACTAAGATGTAAAGTATTATTTCAATTTGTTTGTAATATACAACAATATATAAATTAACTATAAGAAATATATAAAATTACATGTTCTCCAAGAGCTTCCATCAACACTGGAGGGTTACTTCTGCAACCACTCTAAAGGTGCTCAAGATCACAACGAGTTAGATAAAACAGCTCTAGAACTTTGAATCCAATAACTTGAGTTTGACTCGTGATAGGATCTCTCTTCTGGTGGAATTTGCATAAAATAGAAAAACCATTCCAAAATAATTTTTTATAAGGGATTCTATGGTGTAGTGGTTAGCACTTTGGAGTCTGAATCCAACGACCTGAGTTCAACTCCTTATAGGACCTTTATGAAATGACTTTGATGTGAAAACACTAATTTTCTTGAGGCCATAAGGTGTACATTCTTAAGTAGTTTCGAACTTGCCCCAACTAACTTGAATTGAATTTATTCTCATGTCATATAAAATAGACCTTACAGAAAATAGTTGGTAATTTGAAGCCTTGAGCTACTAGGATATGACTTTCTCAAGAACTAAACCTTAGAGGTTGTCGTCATGTCATACATCGTATTTTAACCATGAAACCTCTTCCGAAGTAACTCTTAATTTCCTCCCCATGAGTGCATAGGTGGTGTTGTCATAATCGTGGCATCCTGCTAGCAAATCGTGGTGCAGGGCATCTCATTTAGGTGAGAGAGATAATAAGTTCAACATGGAATCCTGCTCATGGTACATATACCATAGCATCCCACCTAAAGAGAAATAGGGGCCTCGCGTTACACTTCGTGAAGTGAGATAATGGTTACTTTAGGCATGGATCCTAGCAACTTGTTAAGCATGATGTTTGCATTAACCTAGGTGTTTTCTTGATTCTTGGTGATCCTAGGTTTATGCATAACGTCTTGGGTCAAGCTTGGAACTTATAAGTTCTTAGGAATAGCCCAGCATGATATTGTGCACGTAGTATCTATTAGAGACCAAGGGTACATATGGGGAATCTATTATTTCAGGGATACCACTTTAGTTATCCTAGGAGGTAAAGTTATATGGATCGTGATGAGCATTTTCTCCCATATCTTGGTTTCGCTAACTAAAGTTTTTCAGTAACTCCCAAACTTCATTACCTTATATAACCTCTCGGGATAAGGATTCATACAACATTTCATCAAATAAGATCTACTGAGAAAACCCGAGAAAAGGTCAAATTTTGAGTTGACTTGGACAGTTCAGTTGAACTGGCCATATCATCGTTTTCTTCCTCTAAACAGGAAGAAGATGCGCATTTTTCGCGTCACCGCCATCTGAAACTCGGCCTGTATAGCCACATTTACAGCGTTTCTCTCCTCGATTTCTTCGTGAAACTTAAAGATGGGTATTACAAGGAAGGGCCAGGGATTTGATTTGATACCTTCTCGTGGATAGTAGCCTAAGATATTCGCTTCCAAAGTTCATCCAAAATCTGATTTATCGCTAGAGATAAAACAAAGGATTTCTTATTGGGTAGCCGATTCTAGGGGTTTCAAGGCCCTATTTCTTCATTGAACCTCTTCCATATCCTTTCTTCAAGCTAAAGGAATTGGTTTGGAGGAACGTCTTTAAGTGTAAGACCTTAGTTTCAAAAAATCGTTCTCGGTATGCAACTCACTCGAAACGCCAGATTTTCGATCTCTTGGGTAGCTTATTCTACGACGTTTCAGCTCTCGATTCCTTCATCAAGTTTACTCAACTTCTTCCTCTAAAGCTAGAGGAATCCTTAATTTGAAGGAAAAGAGATCGTAGATAGGAATTCGACTCTTATCCCCAATTTAATTTCGAAACCTATTTCTTTCAATTTTACACGCTCTCGAGGTTATTTTTCTTCGTGGTCTTCTATGGAAGCATTCCTTGGAGGTGCAGAAACTGATTGGAATCATTCTTGCTCGACGAATCATCATGTATCCTCGGATTGGATTTTCAAGTTTTTCTTGAAGTTCTTCAATGGCTGAGTTAATTGGGGGAATGGTTTCTAGGCACTTTCAACACTCTATTCCTTCATAGAACTTGTGGGTAATCTTGTTGAGAAACGGTAGGAATAAGTTTGAAGAGAAATGGTGGAGGATTGCTCTCGAATTTGGAAGAAATCTGAGAGTAGGAGACCCATAATCTAAACGTTTATTGTCTTCGATTGGGGGATCGACCTTTCTCGATTCTTATAACGTATTGTTGCTCCTACTTCAGACTTTATAGGAGGAGCTTAAACCGACATTGGGAGCTCCAGATTCTTCGTTATGTAGAAGTTTGAAGAGAAATGGTGGAGGATTACTCTCGAATTTGGAAGAAATCTGAGAGTAGGAGACCCACAATCTAAACGCTTATTGCCTTCGATTGGGGGATCGACCTTTCTCGATTCTTATTCCGTATTGTTGCTCCTACTTAAGACTTTATAGGAGGAGCTTAAACCGACATTGAGTGCTCCATAATCTTCGTTATTTAGAGATCAAACTTTATGGATAATTTTTCGGAGATATCAACTTCAATCATATCCTTACCGACCTTGGCTTTGAATACTAGTCGTTGGATGTGATGATCCGTGCATGTTCGTTCTAGATCATATCAAATTTTGGAGGAGATCCGATGGTTGAAATTTGAGTTCGAAGGATTTTTCTCGGATGGTCACGATAGATGCTCTGATTCTAATTATAGTGGCATTTCTGTAATTATCCATTCTTCTAGGTGTATTTTGGTAATTTGCCACTTTGTGAATATTTTATTATTATTTTTCTCGAAGAATCCCTAATTTTTCTACAAATTCCTCATCGATTTTTGATCATTTTTCGCTTATTTTGAATCTTGAGATTCCTTCTAGATAAGGAATTACAAATCCGGAAAGATTCTTGATAATTGATAAAATGACTTTTTTGCCCTTTTGATTTACTTTTTCCTTTCCAATCCTTTTCAAAAGGCCTTTTAACTCCTTGAAATCACTTCTTAGGGTACACGAGTGACTTGACTAAGTCCTTTGTTCTTGCTTAATCCTTTAATTTTTTTCCTTTCTATCATTCGGGTCTTTCATGAGAACAAAAAATAGAAGCTAGTCCATGGCCCACACTCCAAAGTCCACTCTCATCCACGACCAACTCTTAGTTACTTGAAAAAAAAATGATAAACATGGAGTGAGTAAAACTTTGTAAGTAGCCTACTAGTAGGTTCTTGATCGCAACCTTAAGCTAGGATATTACTTCTTGTTATGTTTTCAAGATCTTATACTGATCTTGAAAACCTTCCCCTAAAATAACCTTCAATTTTCTCCCCATCTATCTTTTTTTAAAAACTTTTGAAAGTTGAAGAGTAGTTTTGAAGTTTTTTTTTTTTTTTTGAAATTCAACCGTATTCTTTTTTTTTAAAAAAAATTATGAGTATTTTTTTTAGATAAAGTGCAAAGTTCAATGGTATTTTTATTAATTTAGATTATAATTGAAAAAAAAATACAAATTTTTGTTGATTAAGTTAATATTAATTTTATTAAAATACATAACACCACATCAAAATTAATTTATTCGGACTAAAATTAAAACTAAAAAATCAATTTATTTTAAACTAAAAAATTAATTTATTTTAAAACTAAAAAGTATACTTCGTTTGACTAAAACATCCTTTATCCCAACTATAAGAATTTAATTCCAAGCTATCTTCTAATAGACAAACGATTTATTAACCTCTGTTGTAAGATTTCACTTCATCAATTTAAGTAGCGTTCAACTATAAATATCGAATTTTAAAGTATTCCTAAGCAAAGTAAATCTGTTGAAACTATCAATCAAAGGTGTTCCATAATGAGTTGTGGAGAAGTGTTTCCTTCAATTCTAATTTCAATTAAGGATGTCAATGACAAAAAAGTGCAACAGGCTAGAAGGTTTGTAGTGGAAGAAAATAACAAGAGTCATGGACATCGTTTCGTTTACCAGCTGTATCATGTGTCTTATTCATGGTTACTTAAATCTCGTTGAATTGGTGCGCCTTTCACATCAGAGACATTTGTGCCTTAAACCGAGCTCTTTGCTATAGCGAACTTATTAAAAACTCTTTGCTTGCTGCAACATTTGCTTGACATAATTGGACCAAAGGACGGTATGGACGACCATAGCTCACTGTATTGGTCTCCAATCATGAAGTGTGACGTCAGATCTTTGTGCATACCATATTCATTAACTATAACATGGCAAGAAATTTTTTATGTTTTGACTGGTTATGCCATATTCTGTTGTTCTTATATATCTTTAGTTTACCTGTGATTAAAGCAAAGAAGTATAGACATGGTTTCCAACCAACCCTTCCTTTATAGTTAGTTCGACGAATGGGTTTTTGTTATCATTTTATCGTTAACCCTTCTGCAGAGAATGAGAAGCGACCTTACTTGGACAAAATTATATACCGTTTGATAATTATTGTTGATAACAAAGATAAATTGAATTATAAGCATTTTAAGTTCAAAAGTAACAAATTACTTGTACATTTTTACTTATAATCTTCATATTCTTTATATAGGGATAAGGAAGGGAGGGATTGAAAAGATACTCATAATATCATTATGACTATGCCATATTTCATTAATAAAAGAGAGTAATACATCCACAAACACACACACATATATTTCGAGAGAGAGAGAGGGCTTATTATAAGTAGAGATAGCATTCTAGTAGTTGTATTGCTACTTGTGGACAAGGAACTCGAGAACTTCTTTAATAGATGAGAGCTTATGAGTAGGTGGCGATGGATATATCACATGCACAAAAAGAATGTTCTGCACCTTTGTAATAAAAGACCAAGGAAAATCATCATTATTTATAACTTCTATCACAATAATATAAATTCTGCGAGGACGACGTTCTCTAGTCATACCAACCAGACCGTTCACCACACGCTTGTAGATGAAACGATGTCCACTATTCTTGTTATTCTTTTCAACTACGAACCTTCCTGCATTCTCCACTACTAGGATATTGACATCCTTAATTGGTACTAAAGCATCTAAAGTTAACCCTTCCACACGGCTCATTCTAACACCTTTGGTAAATAGTTCCAAGAGACATTGTTAGGCCGATTTTGTTCATGAATACTTAAGAATTTGATATTTATAGTTGTAGTTGAACGCTACTTAAATTGATGAAGTGAAATCTTACAATAGAGTCTAATAAAGCGTTTGTCCATTAGAATAGGTTGGAATTAAATTCTTTATAGTTCGAGATAATAGTTGTATTCTTTAAGTCATTGAGACTAGTGTTACTAGTACTTGTTAGTATATTTGAGTATAAATATTAAAATGATTAGTTATTAAATATTGTTTGAATTAAAGTGTTTATAATTCAAATGATCTTCATAACCTAATTCATAAAAAAATAAATAAAATAATTAGGAAGCATTTATGTGCTAGATCAAATAAGATGCATAAAAAGAACTTGTCGTAATTACTTTATTCATCAACCTTCAATCTTAAAAGTAACTTAAAATATTGCAATATTGTGATTCAATCGCCTATTATGAAATTAGGCCCGAACTAAACAAATAATATTTTTAAAAGATGGAAAAATTCATAAGCCAACCAAAATATGTATTCAAAGACGAAGAATTCACAATAACAATCACAAACAATATTAATTAGCATCTTGTCTTTTGGTTTGTCACATTTTCAAACTTGAACAAACCTCAATTTCGAGTCAGTGAGTATTATGGATCATAATCGATAGTACTTTGCACGTAGCTTTGAGCATTCACAAAAGGTCGAAAGTTGAATTTCTTTAGAATGGTAACCAAATAACCGATGATTATTGTTGAATTTCCAAAAAATACACCACAAATTTCATTTATATATATAAATGGAACCATTGATGTAAAACCCTAATTATATAATTGCATCTTCACTAACAAACCCACCTCGGAGTGATCATCTTCACCAGAGGCTGCAAATTAAGAAGCCTTCCAGGATTACTCAAAAGTGAACTTTTAAGACAAATGAAGCTATATTTGAGCAAGAAAAATCATGTTACATGTGTCTGGGATACAATGGAGACACCAATACAAGCAATCACTGGCAACCGAAGTTGTTTTTTTGATATTGTAGTTGGATCTATGAGACTCATCCCTCAGATGTGAAAGAGTAGTTATATCCAACATTCTTACTTGTGTGCCTCTTACAGTACTCTCAACAAATGGATCGCTTCATCTATTCTACTCTACTTTACTTCCTCTTGATAACGGTGTGGTATTGATATAACTCATATTACTGATAATCATCACTTACTTCCAAAATCAGAGTATAGAGGTTGACTATTGTCAAGGACCCATTCACCATTTTCATTCCTATCGACGGAAAAGTTTTATTACATTCATTTCTTTCTCCTTTCTAACTTCTTCATTCTCACATTAAACTTTTTATTATTTAAAAAAAAAATTAAACGTGAAAAGGGAGAAAGAAGGAAGAAGAAAAAAGAAAACCCTTAATTTTGAAAGCTTATCAAATACTCTTTGACAGATGTAAACAAAGCTTGAGAATAATTTATTCTCACGTCCCTCTTTGACACTTGTTGGATATATATCCGTCCTTCACATGTCGTATCATTATCATATCATATCGTAAAAACTTCGTGGTTATATCCTTCCCTAATTTATCATAGCCTTAACGTCCTTAGACATATCATAGTTGTGTCGTTACCTGAACGTACCTTAGTCATAACGTTATAGGAACGTATTGTAACGCTATCGTTCTATCAATCTATCATAATCCTATCCCTTTCTACCCATAACCTAATCGTATTGTTTTAGGAATACATCGTGACCATATCGTTTTTATCAATCTTTCATACCCATAGCACTTCGATACGTAACCAAACCATAACGTTTCATGAACATGTCTTACTCCTATCGTTACATTACGTTTAGTGCATCCTTCTCGTATCCTATCTCAAATATACCATTGAACACATGGTACCGTAAGTATTATCATACAATTCACATATTATAACATATCACACATATCAATATATATGACACTTGCAGAACCACGGGCCCAGTCAACATCAAATATAAGCATACGGATGGTAAGGCCACCTACCTGATTAGCTTAGGCTGGTGTCCCCAATTTATCCTTAAGAAAGTTCGATTTGTCCTTTGTATTAAAGTCAACCTATATGAACATGACATCAATTTCAATCATTTCTCTAAATTTTATGATGCTCTAGATTTCATGGGAATATTGCATGAGTAAAGTCTTGAAATGTCTATATATCAAAACTGTTTAACACTTTCCAAATCTTGATTTTTGGTTGTTTGTGTTTTTTTGTTTTTTTGTTTTTTACATGTGTTCCTAATCTTACTTCGGTATGTTTGTTACATTTTTTTTTTTTAATTATGTTAGCAATTAGCCAATTGAATCAATTCATCCTTTATGTTTTTTTTTTAATTATGTTAGTCATTACTTTGGGCTAATTTAATCTATTCTATTTATTTTATTTTATTTTATTTTTTATTTTATTTTATTTTATTTTTGCTATTGATGGACGTATCTTTCTAAAACATACTAAATAAAACTAAATAATTGGTTAAAAGAATTATGAGATATAACTTAAGGTTAAATCTCTTTCCATATGAGAATAACTCATTCTCATGTCCATCTTTACTACCATGTACTAAATTAAGGATTTTAATTCTCTTTGGTCAAAACCTTCCTTAAAGCACAAAATTGAAGTTGTAGTTAGTCAATTATAATATTTGACATTCTAGTTTTCAAACTACTTTAAATGGGTGTAAAGAAAGCATGAGAATAACTTAGTGTCACTAATCTGACACGTGTTGGGCATGTACTAAACACTCGTTAATACAATGGATACATTACAAATTTATAATCCATCATATCAAACACTTGACTTTGAATATATTTTGAGAGTGAAACGTACATTAAGCTTTTTTTTAAGTATACAAATATATAAACTTATTTATATGAATTTATTTCTAATATAAAATTGATAAATTTTTTGAAATAATTCTTTTTAATTAATGTATCATTGTCACATCGGTGTCCTAGTTTTTTAAGAATGACATGTTACTGTTAGGAACAGAAAAAGAAAACTGGAAAGATCAGAAGAATTGGAGAAATCTCTTATCCAATTGAAGAATTACTAAATCAAATCTAATTCAAATAAGTAGATCAATCTAATCCAAATAACTCAATCAAATCTAAACTCAATCAAATCTAATCCTAACAATCCCTCCCTTAAACTGAACACGAATAGTAATCAGTTTATATCTACGACCTCATACCAAACTTCCACCAGGTAACTTCATCAATTCCCAAAGTAGATCAATCTAATCCAAATAACTCAATCAAATCTAATCCTAACAATCCCTCCCTTAAACTGAACACGAATAGTAATCAGTTTATATCTACGACCTCATACCAAACTTCCACCAGGTAACTTCATCAATTCCCATGTGCCATTTCTGTTTATTGCTCCAGATCCATGACTTGCCTCCATTTCTCACTCTTCAATGCTAGAAATTCTTCTTTAAAGTTTACAAAGTTTGCAGGTTCAGTAGGGGTAAACATGGCTGAGCTTCATCATCTTCTTTACAGAAAAACTTCTCCTATTGCATAGTCTCTCATCCAAACTGCTTCATCAACATCTTCACAAAAATCTTCTCCTATTGCATAGTCTCTCATCCAGACTGCTTCATCAACATCTTCACAAAAATCTTCTCCTATTGCATAGTCTCTCATCCAGACTGGTGGTCTCTTATTCCTCTCCTTATTCGAGCTAGGAGAGCTTGCTTCAGCCAAAGAGCCAGATGAAATATTTTCCTCTGCAGTATTTTCATCTGCCGCTTCTATATCATTATTTTCATCTGTCGCTTCTATATCATAGAGTCTGTAAGCTTTTGACTCTTCACTAACTCCCAGCAAAACATAACTCAAACTCTTTGAGTGTCAAAATTTTGTTTAACCAAACATGCATGTTTGCCAAATAATCCCATAAATTTGAGTGTCAAAATTTGGTTTAACCAAACATGCATGTTTGCCAAATAATCCCATAAATTTGAGTGGAATTTTGAGTGTCAAAATTTGGTAATCTCAAATTAGCGTGAACATGCAAATATAACTTAATGAATAGAGTGATCAAGGTACAAGGAAATTCTTGTGGAAAAACTTTGAGAAAATCTCTCAAAACTCTCAGTTTACATATACTAAATTCCTATCAAATTTCATTACTGACCGGATTCCACAATCTCGTTCTAAGGCCGGAGAATAGTAGGGAAGACACTAGTGGTGGTTCAAAATCGTTCGTGAGGAAAAAGAAATTCGAACTACAAAAGGTTAGTATTCAAACTCATTGAGTTTTAATGCTTTTGAACATGCTAGCTAATTTACTATAATTGATGTACTTAGAGTGCCTAAGATCCAAATGGCTTCCGCACGTGCTATAGTAACACCATCAAAATGAACCTAAACTGACAACATAATTTATGAACATACGAAACAAAAATATATTTAAAAAGAGAGAAAACCCAAAAAGTAGCAAGTTCCCTCAAACACCGAAAATGAATAGCCATTCACCACGAGAAAAACACACAAAATGGAAGAAAGAGGGTGCCAATGAAGGAGTAGGGAAGCAAATGGGGAAGAAGAAATATAAGGGAGATGGGGGGCTTTGGAGGCTTCAAAGATAGATTATGGCGGGCAAAAATATCTCTAGATGCACTAAATTTTGTCACATAGCATACATTGGCTAAGAAAATAAGCAAGCGTCAGAAAACCTATCAATTTCTTTCGATGCTTGTAAATTTAGTTGACCTTGTCCATAAAATTTTGTGCTTTCAGAGAGATATTTCTTCTAACCATGGTAAACCAAATATTGATTATCATCTTTACTGCATTTCCATTTATCGCAAAACAAATTATCGAAAGATTTAGAATATGAGTATTGTAGTCTACTAATCCTCGCAGAGTTCCTGACCGACGCGGTGTGTGCTAAGTTAGGAACAATGAGTATTCCTGACCATATAGAAGTAACCTAAGCGAGAGGTAGTTGAAATACGTTACTAACTTACAAATGATCCTAAAAGAAACTAGGAATTCATGGAGAATAAAACTTAAGAACAACTGGAAAGATAAGTAATAAACTTGTGAATGACAAGTTAGCTATTTATTGAGTAAATTAATTACTTATCAAGATTATTTTAACTTTTTTGGCAAAATAAGAAGTTGCAGGCCAATCGAAGACAAGACCAGCAGGCTCGAGACAACAAGGAATCCTTTTCTGAGTCTGTTTTAAAGTACATGTGCTTTTGTTGTTGAAAACTTACTTTGATTATTTTGTGTTGTAAAATATACTTGATTCACATGTTTTACTTGTCATGTATGAAATTTTTTTGTTTTATGACCAATTTTCGAAGCGAAATATCTATGTTAGTGGTAACTCATGTGAATCGAGCAGTCGATGAACAGGTGTATAGAAGCATTGCTCGAGAACTATGCCGTAACAACGGGGATTTTCCCAAGGCATCAAGTCGTGTCTATTTATTTTGAATTTCTACATTTAGTTTTTAATTGTTTGTTGACTATTGGTCAAGGTAAGAAGCGCTGCTCGAGAACTATGAGGTCACAGAGGGTGTCGTCCCAAGGAATCCAGTCGTCTATTTATTTTAAATTTCTACATTTCTTTTTTACTTGTTTGTTGGTAGTCGGTTCGAGGTAAGAAGCTGCAACACCATAAAAATGAAGCAATGCCAACCATGTAAGTCCGAAAGGATCCAATAAAGAAACTAAGAGGATTAAGCAAGGAAAAGGGTCTTAAGCAAGTCATTTCTATACCCTAATGAGTTTAAGGAATAAGGCCTTTGGAGAAGTATTGGGAATGAAAGCGTAAGCGAAAAGGACAAAAAAGTCACTTTCCAATTTTTAAGGAAATTTCCGGATATTTAATTCCTTATCTAGAGGGAATTTCAAGATGCTCAAGGATGGGAAAATGACCAACAAGAGATGAAGAAATTTTTACGAAAATTATGAATTTTTCGGGAAAAATAATAATAAAATATTCTGAAAGTGGCAAATTACCAAATTACCCTGATGATATGGATAATTACGAAAGTGTCATTCTGCTGAAAATAAAAACCTCTGCATGTGACCATCCGCACAAAGTCCTTCCAATCTCAAAATCGTGTCGTTGGATTTTCCCCAAATTTTGATACAATCTAGAACGTTGAAAGGTCATCAAATCCAACAGTCGGAATTCAAACTCAAAGTTGGTAGCTCGCTGATCGGAGAGGATATTTCCGACAAATTATCCAGAAAAATCAAAATCACGATGATTCTGGAGCTCTCAATGTCGGTGGAAGCTTCCCCTGTAAAGTCTGAAGTTGGGGCAAAGTTTTAAGATAAGAATCGAGTGATGAGAATTCCTAAAACTCGAGTTTGATGCTCTTAGATTATGGGGTTTTCTTTCTCGAATTTCTTCCAAATTCGAGGGCTATGGTTAATCATTTTTCTTCCTACCAACTCCTACATATTTCATATGGGATTTACAACAAGTTTCGTGAAGGAATCAGGCACTGAAAAGTTTTATAATCGGCTGCCCAACAAAAGGTTTCTAGATATACTCCGGCGAGAAACATGTTTTCCGACGAACTTTGACAGAGATTAATGGAGAGATTAAACTAGCAATTTGATAGAGTGAGAATATAAGATTACACAGTCTTTAGTGTTTGTAATGGTTTCTAAAATCACTCTAAATACTAATACTTGTGTGTGTTTTGTATGCCTACTCCAAGTAATTTATTAAGTTAAACACTTGTGATATGGACTCTGAAATGTGTATTAAGAACAAGTATTAAAGAAATCAAGAATGAACAAAAGAAAACTTACCTAATAGTTAATATAAAGTTGTCAATAGTGGGATTTGAACCCACACCCTCTCATGAGGACCAAAACTTGAGTATAAGGCCTTAGACCACTCAGCCATCCTAACCATTTATTTTAAGCATTGGTTGGAGAAGGGAACGAAGCATTCCTCATAAGGATGTGGAAAGCTCTCCCTTATAGACCCGTTTTAAAACTTTTAGACATACAACGATAAGTAACAGGAAAACCAAAAAAACAATATCTGCTAGCAATTGGAGAGGGGAATCAAGCATTTTCTTTAAGGTTGTGGATACCTCATCCTAGTAGACATATTTTTAAATCGTGAGGCTGATGGTGATACGTAATTAGCCAAAGTAGACAATATCTGATAGAGGTGAGCTTGGTTTATAACAAATTGTATTAGAGCTAGTCATCTGGTGGTGTGCCAACGAGATTACTGGGAACACAAGGGGGTGGATTGTGAAATCCCACATCGGTTGGGGAGGGGATGAAACATTTCTTATAAGCATGTGGAAATCTCTCACTATTAGACACGTTTTAAAACCGTGCGGTTGACGACGATATGTAACTAGCCAAAGTAGACAATATCTAGGCTAATACTCATAATTTGTTGGAATAGTTCAGTTGGTTAGAGCGTATGATTGTTAACCATAAGGTTGGGGAGGTTCAAGCTCTCTTTTTAGCAATGGTAATGAATCATTCCATGTTAGTATGTGGAAAAATTTATCCCTTCAACCAAAGTGGCAATGGTAATGAATCATTCCATGTTAGTATGTGGAAAAATTTATCCCTTCAACCAAAGTGGACAATGTCATATAATTATGGAGGTTCGTTATTCCTAACATTGTTACATAGTCTTAATTTAGCATCTTTAATAATAATGTTGAGTTCTTTTTAGGAGGTACCTTGGATACAAAAACATAATGAAAAAAATATTTTTGCATAAAGTAGTTGCATCATGCATATTCTAGTGACTCTAGGTCCCTAGAAAACTAGGGTCGTTACATATAATCTACACCTGAACTTTCTATAACATAGAGAAAAACCTGTGGCAACTTGCTCGACCAAGGATTCGATTACCGCCTACAAGTAGGTTAGTTATTTAGTTGCACAATATATTACTTTTCCTTTTTGGGGGATCACTAATGGTTAGTTAAGGTCACATAGTAGGGTCGTCTCGAGCCGTCAGTTCTATGTGTTACGAGTTGTTGTCCTTAGTTTTCGAATCTCGTTCCAATTTTTAACAATTTTTTTCTTTGTCACGTCAGCTCTATGTGTTACGACTAGTTGTCCTTATTTTTCGAATCTCATAACAATTTTTATCAATTTTTTTCTTTGTCATTACCATGAAAAATGATTTGAAGCCTTGAAAATTGAGTTATTATAGTTGTGCTTTGAAGTTTTTAAAATTGAGTTATTATCGTTGTGCCCTATTTAGCTTATCTAAGCTATTCCCAACCATTGGTGCCATGCAGTTTAACTCTTCTAAGCATACTAGAAATTAGGTAATTTAGTTATGCTCTTACCATTTCCCCTACTATGATTCAAGTTGCAATAGGTGAGTTGACGAATATGCAATATATGACTATATGACATACATGAGTCCTGAAAGATCAGATGACTTGCCACTTGAGAATAGTGGCCGAATATCTAACAAGAAGACCAAAACTTACGAAAGAAAAAAAGAATACAAAAAAATACAAAAACAAAAGCTTGGACGAATTAGTTAATTTCTTTCATTCGAGGGTTTTTGCTTCACTAAACTTGGATGGTTGGGTTGAGGATTAGGGTTGCCTAATCAATTTGGTATTAGAGCCTAGTTTGCATCTATGTGGCCTATTCTAGAATTGATTTTATCTCTTGTTTATTCGTTTATGTTTTTCTTTTCTTCAAATTTGTCCATTTATTTCTTGCTGTCATTTCCATCCTTTTCATCATCTTTTGACCTTGTTCTTATTTTCTTTTTGAAGATCATATGTAGACATTGAAAAAAAAAAACAAAAAAAGAAATCCTTATCATATTTGTTCATTATAAATGGTCCTTACCATTTATTTTAGACCATTTATATCTTTATTTCAAGATCAAATAATCTGCTATTCACCTTACCATTTATTTTAGACCATTTATATCTTTATTTCAAGATCAAATAATCTGCTATTCACCTTCTTCTTATTCCATCTAAATCTTGAATATTTGTGTTTGATATTTTTTTTTTCTCATCATTTAGACTTGAAGATAACTTCTAAATTTTTCAGTATTTTATAGGTCGGAAAGTTAGTTGTTCTCAAATCTACACCACCATTCTCTTTGAAATTCTTTTTTCTTCAATTCAATTCAAAAATATATTTGTGCCATTCTTTCTTTGTTTTTATTTTGCTATTATTTCATAATTAACTTGTCTTGATTTCATTGAATAGCTTGCTATTATAAGACTTGTTTTATCCATGTATTAGCGTACCTTGATCATAATTTAGTCACTTTTCCAAATAGCCTACCTTTGTGTGTAATAAACACAAGTGTCCGTGACTGTAAAATTAGTGAGTTGTGTATGTGAGATCCTAAACATATTTAACTATTGTTTGTACAATTATGAACCAAGACGAAGGAAATGGAGGGGAGATCAATGAAGCTAGGTGGAGAGAAGCACAAGTCAGAACTATTACTCGTTTAAATCAAGTTATTAGTACATCGTCAAACCGGATGGAGTGAATTGAAATAGCCTTAGGTAATCTTCAAGGGAGGGAAGTACTCTCGAATGAAGAAGTTGAAAATGAAGAAGATGACAATGTCACTCTTTTAGCGGGACATAGTCCTAGGGGTGGGAGATGAAGAGTCAGAAGAAGGGGTAGAGAAATTTTAGCACAAAAAAGAATTGAGAGGGCATATAGAAGATGAATGGAAAAGAGCTTCCAAGACTAAGGTTGGATTGTATGAATGACTTGTTATACCTTCTGGGTTAACTAATGCTCCTAGTACATTTATGCGCTTAATGAATCAAAGACTTTGTATGAGCATGTGAAGCATGTTAGGTAAGTTTTGATTATGCCTAGGAAAGAGAAACTTTATGCTAATTTTAATAAGGGTAGTTTTTGCATGGAAAAAGTTAACTTTCTTGTCTTCATAGTTGGTAAAAATGGAGTACAAGTAACTTATTGCTCTGAAGCTGAAGGAATTCTTAATTTGAAGGAAAAGAGACCGTAGATAGGATTTTGAAACTTACCCCTAATTTGAGCCCAAAACGGATTTTCTTCAATTAGGCTTGTTCTTGAGGTTATTTCCCTTGGTTGTCTTCTATGGAAACATTCCTTGGAGGTACAATTGGGATTGTCCTTGCTTGACGTATTCTCGTGTATCCTCGGATTTAAATTTTGAGTTTTCCGTGAAGCTCTTCAATGACGAATTGGATTGGGGGAATGTTTTCTGGGCACTTTCAGCATTGTAAGAACAAGTTTGAATCGAAATGGTGTAGAATTGCTCTCGAATTTTGAAGAAATTTGATAGTATGAGACCCAAAATCTAAATCCTTATTGCTTACTATTGGGAGCTCGATTCTTGTTCCAAACTATTGCCTAAACGCTTATGAACAACATAGTGGAAAATAGATAACATTAGTTTAAATAAAAATAAAGCAATGCCCTGTTCAAACCTAAGGATCATTAAAAATAACATGAATGCAACTGCCCTAAATTTGGTTCCTTGGCCTTCAACGCAACGTTGTCATCCGTAAATGGGTATCATACCTTTACTTTAACATAAGAGTAGCATGTGGTTTGAGTACTTTAATAAATACTCAGTAAGTAATCCCATTGTTAGGGTCGGAATATGAATTACGTGTAATATAGTGGGACCTATCCTTTCACAAATACACTGTGGCATGGGCTCGGGCTTTTCGTTTCAATCCGAGCAAAGTTGAATATGTTGTACTTCCCTACACACGACCCATGAATATGCTCATTGACCACCAGGTGGGTTGGTATAAGAGTACTCTGTGGGTCTGCCTCGTCGAGCTTGTCACACTCACACTACCAAATACCATAAAGGGAAAAGACCCGCATAATATCATAAGGAACATAAATATTGTAAGGTATGTCTGTACTAATCATAATGGGGAGTATCCCGATGCACCTCCTATATAAAATACATGAGATCCCTAACATTAAAACACGACATAACGTTCCTATGAGACATACATACTTGATTCTTGTCATATTGTTCATGATTAAACAATACATAGGCATAGGGTGTACTAAACATAATATAGAAGTATCTCGATGCACGTGGTATACAAAATGCATGAGGTCCCATAACATTAAAGAATGACATATATTCATGGCGCTAGTCATACCTCCAATCTATTCCTAGCATAGTGTTCCTATGAGATATAAATACTTGATTCATTTCATATTTTTAATAATTAACAATACATGATTTTCTAATGTCTCATAGTCCTAGAATAGTGTATATGATATCATAGCGTAACTTGTATGCAACATATCGTATATCATAGCATATACATAACATAGTATATGTCATACAATCATAAAACACGACATGTGCAAGGGCCACATGTAGCGATGTCCATTCCCTGTCATCATCCCCACCATCTATTTCATTCTCCATTTCCACGAAACTCTCTATTTATTTGTGTGGGGATCAGGGTAAGAGATTCATCGCAAGGAAGCGGCAGGGATCGGATTCCCCATGGAAAATTTTAGTAGGTTTTAAATCCAAGAGTTGGTCTTAGAGGAAAAGACCAAAGAGTGTTGGAGATGAAAGGCCAAGAATGTTACAGGAACAATGACTTTTTATGGGTTAGGAAACAGATAAACAGAGTGTTCTTTGTCTCCTTCTATCGTTAGTGTGTGTGAGATTTATTTCACAAATTTATGAGTTTTCTTTAATAAATTTGTATCAAGCCAATGGCGAATGTGACGGGTCAAATGCCGCTACAGTAACTAACGAAGACAAACTACGAAAATTGGAGCATTCATATGAAAGCTTTTCTCGGTTCTCAAGATGCATGGGAGGTGGTAGAAGAAGGGTTAGAAGAACCAAAAGATATCACGGGTTATACAGCGACACGAAACAAGGTGTTAAAAGAGGTGCGATCAAAGGATAAGGGGGCACTATACATGTTGTTCTGAGTCGTTTTCGAGTCGGGCTTTGAGAAGCTTGCCAGTGCAACTACTTCAAAAGAAGTGTGGGACACTTTAGGAAAAGTGTTCAAAGGAATTGACCGAGTCAAGCAAGTGCGTCTCCAAACTCTTCGTGGCAAGTAGGAGAGCATGAAGATGATGGAGTCAGAAGGTGTATCTGACTACATCACGCATGTACAAACTGTGGTAAACCAACTCAACCAAAATGAAGAAATGTTAGCCGAGACGTGGGTTTTGGAATAGATTTTAAGGTCATTTGTTAAGAATGAGAAATAGAAATAGAATTGGGATCGAAAGTATGATCTTCATTCAGGTTTACCACGTTTATATAGGATACAAACTATCAACTAATACCTAAAAATAGAAAAAATATATATCTAACTAAATCTGATAAATAAATAAAATATACCGTTAATCAAATCTATACTAACAACTCCCTAAATATCTGAGATATATTCTAACTAATTATCACCGCAAAATATCCTCTTAATACTCCCCCTCAAGTTGGAGAGTGTATGTCGATCACACCCAACTTGTCCTTCAAAAAGTCAAATTGCTGTCTTCCCAAAGCTTTAGTAAAAACATCTGCCAATTGCATTTTGGTCGAAACATAACACGGTTTGATGATTCCAGCTTGTAACTTTTCTCGAACTATATGACAATCTATTTCAATGTGTTTCGTACGTTCATGAAAAACTGGATTGGCTGCTATATGTAATGCTGCTTGATTATCACAATATAATAATGCTGGTTCGGACAGTGGAACATTCAAGTCTTGAAGAATGTATCTTAACCAAGTTAACTCTAAACAAGTATTTGCCATAGCTCGATACTCGGCTTCTGCTGATGATCTGGACACATTAGTCTGCTTTTTAGACTTCCAAGAAATAATTGAATTTCCGAGGAAAATGCAGAACCCAGAAATAGATCGTCTGGAAGTTCGACAACCACCCCAGTCAGAATCGCAATATGCCTGTAATCTTAAATTGTTTTCAGATGGCAGTAGAAGTCCTTGACCAGGAGTGCCTTTGATGTACCTCAGAACTCGAAGAGCTGCCTCCCAATGTGGTTTTCTTGGTTCATGCATAAATTGGCTAAGCATACGAATTGAATCATTCAACTTCTCTCCTTCAGTTAAAGAAAGTTTCAGATTTTGCTCCATAGGAAATTTGTCTGGACGTGCTCCTGTAAGACCTGTGTCTTGAAGTATGTCTAGAGCATACTTCCTTTGAGACATAAAAATCCCTTTTCTAGATCGAGAAAATTCAATGCCTAGAAAATATTTCAAATTTCCTAAATCTTTGATAAGAAATTTCTGGAGTAAACTAGTCTTGAGATATTGAATTTCTTCGAGATCATTGCCTGTCAACAGAATATCATCAACATAGATTAGAACTGCAGTGAAAGAAGTACCTTTACTCTTAGTAAACAAAGAGTAATCTGCTTTGGACTGAGTGTAGCCTGCATTTTGTATAGTTGTAGAAAATATGGAGAACCAATTGCGAGAAGCCTGTTTTAATCCATAAAGAGATTTATGGAGCCGACATACTGTATTCTCCCCCTGTCGGCGAAGACCTGGTGGTAAAGACATATAAACTTCCTCGTCTAGATTACCATGGAGAAAGGCATTTTGAACATCCAACTGATGGGTGAACCATTTTCGAGCAGCAGCAACAGTGAGTAAGCAACGAAGTGTAGTAAGTTTTGCTGTAGGGGAAAATGTTTCTGTGTAATCAATACCTTCAACCTGAGTGTATCCCTTTGCTACCAGTCGAGCTTTATAACGTTCAACAGAACCATCAGAGTTGTATTTAATTTTGTACACCCAACGACAACCAATAGCTTTATGACCAAGTGGTAGAGGAACGAGAGACCATGTATGATTACGTTCCAAAGCTGCAATTTCATCATTCATAGCCTGCTGCCATAACGGGTCGCCAACTGCCTCGTCATAGGTTTTAGGTTCTGTCTGGGATGTAATAAGAGCTAGAAAAGCACGTTGAGTAGGAGAAAAACGAGAGAATGAAAGGTAATGATGAAGGGGATACCTGGTGCCAGTGCCGGGACTTGAGCTAGAGGTTAAATGATTGGCTCCAGAAGACATCTCATAATCCTTATGCCAAGCTGGAGGCTGTTTAGTACGAGTAGAACGTCGAAGTGGAGCTGATGTATCAGGTGGGATAGGATTGGAATTAGTGGGCGAATCTGGAGAAGGTGGAGGAGACGACGGAGTAGTAGGTGAAGGGATAGGAGGTGAAGGAGGAGTAGGAGGTGAAGGAATAGAAGGTGGAGGATGGATGTTTGAGTAGGATGGATCATGAAGTGGTACAATAGGAGTCGAAGGAACTAATGTCGAAGTTTGTGAAGCTGATGAAAAAGGAAAATCATCTTCACAAAATTTGACATCACGGCTGATAAAGAATTTGTGAGATTGCATGTCATATAACTTGTAACCTTTATGACCACAAGGATATCCTACGAAAACACAAGGAGTTGCCCTAGGTTCAAATTTTTGCTTAGGATGTACTATAGTTGCATAACATTTACAACCAAAAACTTTAAGATGATGAAAAGTAGGTGGTCGTTTGTAGAGTGCTTCAAAGGGTGTCTTGTTAGATAATAATGGTGATGGCGTTCTATTTATAAGATAAACAGCCGTTAAAATGCACTCTCCCCAAAAATTAAGTGGAACCTGTGACTGAAAAAGAAGAGACCTAGCTACATTTAGGATATGGCGATGCTTGCGTTCTACGACTCCATTTTGTTGTGGAGTATAGACACAAGTGCGCTGAAATTCAATACCACAAGAAGTAAAGAATGGTTGCAAAGATAGGAACTCAGTCCCATTGTCTGATCGAACTATCTTGATAGTAGTATGAAATTGAGTTTGAACGAATTTAACAAAGTTCATTAACAAATGATGTACTTCTGACTTATGTTGCATTAAAAAAACCCAAGTACATTGAGTAAAATCATCAACAATAGTGAGAAAAAAACGCAAACCAGAATGGGTAGGAATTTTATGTGGTCCCCAAACATCACAATGTATCAGATCAAAAGCAGAATGGGTTGTTATTGAACTTCTTGGGAAAGACAACCTAGTTTGTTTTGCTAACGGGCAGATACTACAATTATGAGAATAACTCGCATTATTAAGATGCAATTGATCAGCTAGAAATTTAAAACGAGAAAAGGAAGGATGACCTAGGCGTAAATGCCACAAATCAGATGACTGAGATACTTGATGAGCTGAAGATTTGATTGGAGACGAAGAAATATGATAGAGACCTCCAAATTGTTTACCCGAGCCAATCATCTTCCCCGTAGCCAAGTCCTGCATAACACAAGAATCAGGATAGAAGGTGACATAACATTTCAAGTTATTGGTAAGTTTGCTGATCGACATTAGGTTTAAATTGAATGAAGGCACACATAAAACGTTGTTTAATTGAAGGTTAGGGCTAAGGGAAATATTGCCAGTATGTGACACACGTGCTGTCTCTCCATTAGGCAAATTTATTGTAGACATGATGGCAGCCTTTGGTTCAGTCATAACAGAAGATTTTGATACTATATGATCTGTAGCTCCACTATCGAGAATCCATGAATTAGAACTCGCAGAGTTAATAGATAATGTAGATATGGGAAACAAACCTGCAACATTGATGTGATTGTCAGAATTACCAGAAGGGTGATGATTGATTGCAGATAAGGCTTGTGCTATCTGTCGTAATTGCTCAGAAGAAAAATTTGGAATGGAATTAGGTGACTGTTCTTCTGTATTCAACTGTGAAACATCGGCCATATTTGCAGATGATCGATAGCCACGGTTATTGTGTTGATTGTCTTGTCTTGTCCTTCCAGAATTATTTTTCTGTCGACACCGATCTTCTGTATGGCCCCTTCTATCACAAAACTTACAGTGAAACTTAAGAATTCGACACTCATTAATTGTATGACCACTTTTATTGCAGTGTTCACACAATTTGTCCTTGGCGAATTTTGAATATATTGTTTTCTTTTGCACTGCTAATGCAATCGAGATTTTCTCAGTAGGTTCGGAAGTTACCTGACGCTGCATCTCTTCTTGTACAAGTAATGAATAGGCTTGCCTCACATTAGGTAATGGAGACATCATCAATATGTTAGATCTCACCGTTTTATAAGACTGATTGAGCCCCATGAGCAATTGCATCAACTTGTCTTCTTCGCGTTGATCAATATGTATTTGACGTTGATTACAGGTAAATGGTGTGCGGTACGCTTCCAGTTCATCCCAGAGTGCTTTGAGCTTGGTGAAATATGTTGACAGTGCCATGGTTCCTTGTGACATCGTTGCTATCGAGTTTTGTATTTGAAAAATTGCTGGAGCATTCTTTTGTGAGAATTGATCGTGAAGATCAACCCACACTTGATGAGCTGTCTTGGCGTGAATAATGCCTTTAGCGATATCTGCTTCAACGGAATGAGTTAACCAAGATATTATCATACTGTTGCACTGATTCCAGAGTTCGAATTCGGTTGAATTTGCATCTTGGGACGGTTCCTGAATTGTGCCATCAATGAAGCCAATTTTCTTCTTGGCAATAAGAGCATGCATAACTGATTTACTCCAGGATTGATAATTTGCTCCATTTAATTTGATTGGAACAAGTGAATATCCTGGCTGATCAGAGTGATGAATATAGTACGGATGTGTTAAATCAACATCCGAAATTTTGAAGCTGGATTTGGCTGATTCCGCCATAAAGGAAATTTTGATATTTAAGAACACCAAGATCGGTGCTCTGATACCATGTTAAGAATGAGAAATAGAAATAGAATTGGGATCGAAAGTATGATCTTCATTCAGGTTTACCACGTTTATATAGGATACAAACTATCAACTAATACCTAAAAATAGAAAAAATATATATCTAACTAAATCTGATAAATAAATAAAATATACCGTTAATCAAATCTATACTAACAACTCCCTAAATATCTGAGATATATTCTAACTAATTATCACCGCAAAATATCCTCTTAATATCATTAACCAACAACTTTGAGAATGTTGTATGCGCGATAGAAGAGTTAAAGAACCTAGCGACGTTCACAGTCGATGAGCTAGCCGGTTCTCTCGAGGCACATGAGCAACGTAAGAAGAAGAAGAAGGAAACACTCAATCAAGCACTTCAAACCAAGGCGTCAATCAAAGATGAAAAGGTATTCTACTCCCAAAATTTTGAAGGTATAGGTTTTGGCCGTGAAAGTAGTAAAAATGGTCATGGTGGTCAAGGCAGCAGTCATGAAGGATACTATAAGAAGAAGGGACAGTTGAGCCAAGCAAATTGGCGTGGAAGAGGACGTAGTCGAGGAAGAGGCGGTCGATCAATTTACTCCAACATTCAGTGCTACAAATGTCACAAATATGGTCACTATGCGAACGATTGTAACATTTGGCAGAGGGGCAATTTGCAAAAGATTGTCGAGCCGATAAAAAGGTGGAAGAAACAATCAACCTAGCCTTGGATGATGCAACAAACGAAGGTCTTCTCTTGATGGCTCAAAATGAAGATCTGAAAGCGAAAGAATACGACGGAGCAAAATAAGATGGCGGTAGTTGTGAGGTGGTGATACATAGCGGATTTGAAAAAATCGCGATATCGGAGACGAGAAAATCGAAGAAGGAATCTGGATTGAAAACGCGATCGACGAACGAGCCAAAGAAACTTCTAGATCATTAGAAGGAGAACAGAGATTTAGAGCAACAACCAAAATCTGATGTGGATAAATATGTGGAGAAGTCTCAGTTGCAGACGTTGAAATCGCTAAACGAGCGCCTTTTGAAGGACAAAGTAGAGATTGGAAAAGAAAAGAAAGCTTTTAGAAATGGAGATTGAAAGGTTAGAGAAGGAAGTGGCGGAGCTGAGTGAGAGTTCTTTCTGTCTCAAATGGGAGAAGGAAGAGAATGGGAAGGTAATTTCTGAGCCAGTGAAGAGAATTGAAGAAGATGTGGAGAAAGAGAGGTCAGCTGCTGATGAGTCATGGGTTCAAAACCGGAGGTGCGCGCTAGGAAGTGAAATTCTTTACATTGAAGCGTGGCACCATGCGGATCGGGTCAAACATCCTTCGAGTCAAACTGGGTTAGACGTGGGCGTTGGTCGGAAGAGCTACCGCGTGTCGCATATCCAGTGGAGACGCGTCACTTTACAATGTGCCTGATGCATTATTCCACCTAATCGTCAATACGTGTCCCTTAGGCTATCTGACACGCGGCTTGCCGGCTGTCTGACGTGCTTTCCCTCCCGCAAGTCGACATGTGGCTTGCCGGAAAATTTTCTCTACTGACAGTCGCAATACTGAATTTGGCCTTCAAAGTCAGTTCATTTACCTCCTTCTTATTCCTAAAACAACTCTCAGAAATCCTCGAATTTTGGCCTTCAAAGTCAGTTCATTACCTCCTTATTCCTAAAAGAACTCTCAGAAATCCTCGAATTTCATCCTTCATAGAAGAACATATCAAATGGAAATCGTCGAATTTCATCCTTCATAGAAGAACATATCGAATGGCTCAGATCTAAAGAAAAATTGTGAAAGTCATTTACCTCCTTGTTCCTGGAAGGACTCTCAGAAATCAACGAGTTTCATCATTCATAGAAGAACATATCGAACCGCTCATGAAAAGATATTATTAAGAATTAATGAAATTTTGCCTATGTGATTGTCGAACCTACAACCTTCACGTTATTAACACGACAATTAACCAACTGAGCTAATAAAGCATAGGTTTTATGCATATTATAGATCGTTACATAACTTTATGCATAATAAACTTTAAAAAGAAGTTCACAGTGTTTTAACTCGTATCATGAAAAGATATTATTAAAAATTAATGAAATTGGCCCATGCAGGTGTCAAATCTACGACCTTCGTGTTATTAGCACGGCGCTCTAACCAACTGAGCTAATAGGCCATATTATGCACATTTTAGATCAATAGTTCCTAATTTAGTCAATCGAGTTTAGGTTACATAATTTTATGCATAATAAACTTAAAACTTTAAGTCATTATCTTTAAAGTTCGTAATGTTGTAACCCCGTATCATGAAAAGATATTATTAAGAAGAAATGAAATTGGCCCATGCAAGTGTCAAACCAATGACCTTAACATTATTAGCAGGACGTTTTAACCAACTGAGCTAATAGGCCATAGGCTTTATGCACATGGTAGATCGGTAGCTCCTCATTCAGTCAATCAAGTTTTGCTTACATAATTTTATGCCTAATAAACTTAAAAGTATAAGTGATTATCTTTTAAATCTAGTATCATTGAATATATCATTATTGAGAATTAATGAAATTGGCCCATGTGGGTATTATCTTCTTTTGAATTTTGGGATTACCTTATACTTTTAAAACGCATAGAGAAATTTTCACACCCTTATAAAGAATCTTTCCCTGTCCAACTGTTGTGGGATCTCACAATCCACCCTCTTTGTATAGATGTATCAAGTTGGCTTAAGGGCTCATCTTGTTATCTTTTTTGTCTCTGATTAGCCTCCTAATCGATATGAACACTATTATAAAACAAATCTAGAAACCTTGTTCAATATCTGAGTTCATAAAAATTACTTAATCTATGGGAAATTAGTGAGCCCAACAACATCATTCTAACTCAGATCTCGGGTTGGTATTAATGTTGGAATAACTTATATATAACATTCAACCTTAATTCAAACCTTCCTAATTTCTTCCCGGTGATTTAGTTTCTTCCTTTAACTAGATCATGACTAGATTAGTCTATATGTATTACTTTATCTTTTAAGTCACAGACTATAAATCTTGCTAAAGTATTCAATCATTGACCACTTAGCCTCATACAACCCCGCTTCCTCTTACTATTTGTGCATAAACATCTTAAAAAAAAAATGTTATTTCCTCAAATTTCTTTGTAACACTAAGGAGTGACTTAATAAAACTCTCACCTATGACGGATATTGCATAAGCATAATAAATGTTCTTATATACTTGAGATACTTAAGAATAGTTTCATATACACATCTTGTCATGTGATGTTCATAACAAACCTTGATTCTTATAAAAGGTTTTTAAGGGTTGTTTTGTCACTTTTCTTAAGTTCATACCTCAAACACGTTCTAATTTCCTCATGTGATCTTGCATATTTACCCTTAAGGTTATAAATGAGTCTCTTAAAAAGTTTATTTAACAATTGAGGTTTTTTGTACTCTTGAAAACATTTTAGAATTCTTATAGGGGTATGTTGGTCATTTACCACCCCAAATCTTGGTTAAATCTTGACATATTCCAATGGCCTTGTAACTTTGTATAAAATATTTGAATCATGACATATTGAAATGGCCTTCTAAGTATGTTATAGAAGAGACACAACTCATCGAATCCAACGACCTAATTTAAAATGGAGATCAGTTGCCCACTAATAAGAGAGAATATATTTGGCATCAATTTCATAAAATTCAATCTCAAATTCAAGACAATCTAGAAGTTTTTAACGTCAATTTAAGCTCTCTCTATAAACCTGAAGTAGGAGCTTTCGTTTGGAGCAAGAATCGAGCTAAGTCGAACCTTCAATTGTGAGTTGTTATAGCCTCTAATATTTGGGATTTCTTACTCCCGGATTTCTTCCAAATTTAAGAGCCATAGCCAATCATTTTCCTTCAAACCTGCTTTTGCATCTCCTAAGTGGGACTATCCACAAGTTTGGTGATGAAATAAAGTGTTGAAGGTGCCTCAAACACAACTTCTCAATTTGGTCCATCTTTAAAGGGAGATGGCTGAAGCTCGAAAATTAAATACGAGCCTACATGCAAATTTGTCAAGAAACCTATCATGTTCGATTTTCGAACCTCCAAGGAATATTTCCGTAGAAGACCACGAAGGTTAACAATACTCAAAGCAAGTCCAATTGAAGAAAATTATTTTCGTTTAAAATTTGGGAGTAAGGATCGAAGTCTTACTTACAATCCATTTTCTTCAAAATTGACCCCTTCTTTAGCTTTAGAAGATTAAGTTGAGCGCTTTTAATGAAGAAATCGGGAGTTAATACGTCTTAGATAAGGTTGCCTAAGGAAACAAAATTCTGCTTTCTTGAATAAGTTGAAGACGGAGGATCAAATTCCAAAATTAAGACCACACGCTTTAAGACATCACCATCTTTATGTTTCATAAAGAAATCGAGGGGAGAAATGCTCAAGGCGAAGACCATGGGATAATCTCCTAATGTATCATTACTTTCATATTTGAATGATAGACCATGGGACCATAGATGTTCATAAAATTTGTGTCTTATAAATTTCTAAAATTGAAAAAATAGATGATATTTTTATACACTTTCAAGTTTTATCGTATAGATCTCTAAAAAGTATATAATATGTTAAATTAATTACTTTATATATATCTAATTGAGTTTCAACACATTAAAATCAATTACTTTGATAAATAGTTTAGTTTTATAACTAATAAGAGTTGATTTGAACTCAGTTACTAGATTTAGAGTCCAATGCCCTAACCACTAGACCATGGGACTACAAATTTGTAAAGATTTGTGTTGAAAAAGAATAATAGTATCTTATTTGTTTCTTATAGATCTCTAAATTTTGAAAATGATTTGTGTCTTTATTTTTAGTTATGTATTGTATAGGGTTTCAATGCAATAAAATTAATTAAATTATTAGATCATTTGTACAATTATTCAACCATTCTTCTTCACTCATTTTCATCCTACTTTAATAGAGTTCACAGAAAGGTTATTTTGAAACAAATTGAACGTTAAAAAAGATACTTATTTAATAAGTTTTTTCCATCCATATTTTTTAAAAGTTTATTTGAATATTCTAGGTAACATTACCGAAGTAAAAAAAATGAAATTATTTATGTTTACTCTATTTTTATAAAAAGAAGACAATAATGAAACCCATGTGCTACGTATTAACATATCAATGACTATTTAGATCTAAACATATCAATGACTATTTAGATC
This sequence comes from Cucurbita pepo subsp. pepo, assembly GCF_057944985.1. Taxonomy (NCBI): domain Eukaryota; kingdom Viridiplantae; phylum Streptophyta; class Magnoliopsida; order Cucurbitales; family Cucurbitaceae; genus Cucurbita; species Cucurbita pepo. Next base: position 6,849,989 of record NC_141813.1, read on the forward strand.
TAAACAGTTACTTAGTGTTGTCATTCTCAACTTGTTAATACAATCTCTAATAAATACAAAGTTAATAGTGAGAAAAGAAAAAACAACTCGCATTCCAAGGACATGTAAATAAAATATAGATTGTCAATTATAAGTCGTTTTCGAGTACTCTTTATTAACTCCAATTTGGCGTGGAAGGGTTGGATGGAAACTCAACCTTACGTTCTTTCTTGACATATTTTTTTTAGGATTGCACAATATCTCACATTTATATTAAAACAAATAATATAAAACAGATAATAGGAGAGAGAAAATAAAAAAAGAATGTGTTAGATATTTATATTGTTGACTTGCACGTGTACGAAATCGGCTCGTTTCCGTCAATTCCCGCAGCTCGACTTGGCGGCTTAGTTGGCCGGCTTGGCAACTAGGCTTAGCGGCAAGGTATCACTATAATATATCGATTCCAAGGTTTTTGGCCCTTCCGAAGCTGTTTCTGCCCTTAGTTTTACCATCCGAGGTCAGTATGGTTCCTAAACATTAAAGATAGATTAGGTCGGGGGTTTACTTTGATAAATAGCATGAGGTTTAGCTAGGGTATGTTATGAAAGGTTCCTAAGTTTTTATGTGGTTATCATAGGACGTATTTAACCACTGGGATTAGCTCGTTGTGAGTGACTTCAACCAAGACCATCGAGGTAAGTGACCTTACTGTTGGAGTTAGCTTACTACGTGTTGTATGATGGTGCGTGCCCTGTGGCCCCTGCATGCACCATATTTATGTGATATGATTATGTGACGTATAGATTGTGTTGACTGTAGATTGTGTATGTTATGTGATGTATGAATTATGTTGACTGTTGACTATTTATGTTATGTGAAGTTGAATGAGATGTTAGTATTATATGCAATGAATATGTTGATCGATGTCATAGATACACGTTAAATTATCAAGTCATGTCGTGAGATGTTTATGCAACGGGAGTGTACTTTCATGTTATGTAGTATGTCATGTAATGTAGGTCATGTGAGATGCCATGTGATGTAAGAAACATAAATGCGATGTTCACACTGCTTATGTAATGCCATGTTAGATATGTTAAGGGACCTCATGTATATATGTATGTCACGTGCATCGAGATTCTTCCCCTTTATGATAGGAAAGAATGAATTACGATATTTATGTTCGCCATGATATCATGCGGGCCCTTCTCTGTTTTGTGGTGTCCGGCGAAGTGCAACACGTTGTGCCCGACCAAGCCAGGCCTAGGGGGTACGTATATGAGCTCGCCTGGTGGGTCCATGTACGCATACATGGGCCATGTGTGAAGGAGTACCACACATCCAACCCTACCCGGAATAGAAAAGCGCCCAAGGCTATGAAAAGTTTATGAAAAGTTAGGTCCCGCTCATATGTTGCATGTGTTTGCATTCCTGACCCCAACAGTGGGGTGACTTACTGAGTATTTCATAAAATACTCAAGCTACGTGCTACCTACATTTTTCAGGTAAATGCAAGGCGCCAAGTTACGATTGATTGACGGTGGAGCTGAGGACACCATAGAAGTTGGAGATGAGATATTTTTAGGAGTTTACCATTATCGGACTGTTTTAAGTTATAGCATTGAGTATTGTTTTATTTAGATTTATTTTTAAATTCAGTTATTGAAGGTTTATTTTTGGAGATAGGTTGTTTTGGATTTATGAATGTTTACAAAAGAGTTTGTTTTGTTTCTAAGGTTATTTATGATGAGCTTCCGCTTAATGAATTATGTATGCATGGGTTACGTCGCTAATTAGGTTAAAGAAAATTAGGGGCGTTACACTCTATTAACTCCAATTTGGCATCAAAGGGTTGGATGGAAACTCAACCTTACCTACGTGTTCTTTTTTTGGCATTTTTTTTAGAACCCCACGATAACTCACATTTACATAAAAAAAAAATAGGAGAGAGAAAATGAGGAATTAAGGAGATATTGATGGAGGCCACAACTCACGATTTGCTATGCACCCAGGCGGTATAGAAAATCACAGTGTCCTTGAGATTCGGGCGTAAGGGTAAACTTGAATAACTTTATTAGATGCTTGGAAAATCATGTCGTGACAATTTTAAATCTCCAGGGAGTTCAACTGATTTCTATAATGATATGCTATTGTATTTTAATTTTACCTTTATTTGAGTTGTCAGAAGTGGGATTCGAACCCACACCCTCTTATCTCGCATTGGTTTGAGAGGAGAATGAAGAATAACTTATAAGTATCCGTAAACATCTCTCTAGTAGCGTGTTTTGAAACTGTGATTCTGACGACGATTTGTTACGGGCAAAAATGGACAATATTTTTTAGCGGCTGGAAATGGGAACGAAGCATTCCTTAGAAGAGTGTGGAAACCTCTTCCTAGTAGATTCGTTTTAGAATTGTGAGGTGATGACGATACGTAATGGGTAAAAGCGGACAATATTTGCTAGCGGTGGGTTTGGGCTATTACAAAAGCTATCAAAGTTAGTCACTAAGTGGTGTGCCAGCTAGGATGCTGGGCCCCAAAGGAGAGTGAATTATGAGATCCAACATTGGTTGGAGAGGGGATGAAACATTCCTTATAAGGATGTGGTGGGCTTGAGGTATTATAAATAATTAGCTGGAATAGCTCTGTTGGTTAGAGCGTGTGACTGTTAACCACAAGGTTTGAGGTTCAAACCCTCCTTCTAGCGATGGGAATTTTTACGAACTCTAAATTAACTGAAGCCGGCACTATAATTTTTGAACAATGTCGCCAAGGAAAAACATACGAGAAAATAATAGGAAACCCCAGATGTACTTAGCTATAATTTAGCAACTTCGGTTAAGTGCCTTCACTACTATTTGGTTTATATGAATTAAATATCACTAGGCACTTCGGTTAAGTGCCTAGTGATATTTGCAAGTGTATATTTGCTTATTATGTTATGACTTGTGTAATGATGAGATATATAATGTTATGGAATATCATATTGACACGTTATGCCATTGAGGAATGTGACATCATATGAAAGTCACTACTTTATTCATAGTTATATGCCATTAATTTAAACTATTGGGATCACATTTATATTATATGTTCACATGTACCAAAATACCTCCCAGTCATGATTAGTATGAACACGTACCTGACGACATTTATGTTCACAATGATGTTATGATACGATATTGTATACACCACAATACTATGTACGCTCCCTTCCCTCCATGATATACCAACAGCGTGAGTGTATGCTAGTTGAAGCCCAGGTCAATGGGTAGGTATGCGAGCTCGCCTGGGAGCAAATGTGTGTGTATGTAAGTCGTGAGTAGAGAAGTACTGCACATCAAATTCTACCCGGACAGAAATATGAGACCAAGGCCATGAAATGATGTTTTATGATAACCATGATTTCACGTGTTTGCATTACCCTATACTAGTAGTGGAGTTACTTAATCAATATTTCTTAAAATACTCAATACATGCGTTGCTCTTATTTTTTAGGTAAAGGCAAGGCACCTCAACACAAATGACGATGTCGAGATGACGACCATGGGATCCAATGTACACAACACAAGCAAGATAGAGGGGTAGGATCGAACGTACAAAGACGGTTAACACCATGAGAAAGAAGGAGAAGAAACAAGATGTAGACAACGAGTTTTGATACGGAGGAATGAAGAAAGGAAAATGCGTGGAAACGAGTGGAGAAGACGAAGTCCACCTGCTAGGACCTAAACTCGAATACCCGCAACTTCATTCCAGTCAAGCAACCCAATACCTAGTTTGGCCTAGTACCAGATACCCAACACAGCAACCAGATACCCACTAACAACCAGTCCAGTAGTCTTGATCCTCTGTGCTTTGCCCAAAAACCCACATTCAAGCCCAAACACATAGAACACAGCCCAACCCACGGATCAACTACACAGACCTGCACGCCCACATGAACATTCGAGACCCGCGCCTCGAACCACTTCGAAACCTGCTCATATATCAATGTCCTTTAGTGACAGAGTCACTGTTGCATACACCGGCTCCTTCGGCTCGGCATCTCGGAGTCCTAGGCTCAAACATTAAGTATTAGGCTCGGTTTGACATTTTGACAGCGTCCTTTACATTTTTTGCCCTTCCGAAGCTTATTTTTACTGTAATAGAAATATTTAAGGTCAGTATAACGTCTTATTTTTGAAGTTCAAGTTAAATTAGATTAGAAATGTAAATTACTAATGAAGCGAGATGGACGTTTTAATAGGAAACAACTCCTGACGACACTTGGAGTAACTTCGAGAGACAAAATTCAAATGTACTTGAGTTTAGGGAAAATGTCGACCAAGACAAACCAAGTAAGTGGCCTTACTATCGGCTAAGTCGAACAACTTGATTTATCTATGACGACACATGCCCAGTGGTCCTTGCACGTGTCATTTATGCTTTATATTTTATGAGGTGATGACTATGACTATGTTATTTGATGATGCTATATGATGTTATATTATGTTATATGATGATGTTACATGATGACGTTGTATCATGATGATATGATGATGCTGATGCATGATAACATGACGATGTAAGATGGAAGATTATAAGATTGATTAATATGACATTATTCCGTATGAAGACGTGGTGCATGTATTAAATGCCATGATGCACTATGAGACTGAGTTTTTTTAAGATAACACTAGCCAATGTTAATGATGATGAACGTATGAAGGCCAAGACATGCATATTAATTAGAGTAATATGTGAAGTGTATATGGGTTGTGTCATAAAAATGTTCTAAAGATGAAAAACCCTAGGGACCTCATGCATTTTGTGTGTAGATATACATCAAGTTACTTCTCATTTATGATGATGGGTACAGATGCATACACTACGATGATGATCATCATCATGCCTTGCATGACACTCAGGGGTCTGCTGACCTCCAGACGTCCCTACAGACAGTTAGCTCCACTATGATGTGTCCAGAGGGTGCGAACCGTCTGGAGATCCATGCTCGCTCGTGTGAGTCGTGTGTAGGGAAGTACTACACATCAAATTTTTTCTGGACTGGAGGCCACCCCTATGATATTTTAACAATAGGTTCCTACGATCATTAGTTGCATGTGTTTGCATTCACTAGCCTCAATAGTGGGTCACTTATGAGTATTTCTTAAAATACTCAAGCTTTGTGCTACTTCTATTTCAGGTAAGGGCAAGACACCCCTATACAGCTGACAACGACATCACAAATAGAGATAATGACACATGCATATAATAGTAGTATTTTTTTTTCCAGGCATAGGTTAGTATAAGGCAGTTTTACTTTATGTTGTTTTAAAGATGCTTTCGAATGAGTAATTCCATGACAGTATTTTAAGATGAAGTTTGTGTTTTAAGATGAAGTTTAAATGTTTAATTGCGTATAAGAGCATAGGATATGATGACGGCAACAACTTTAGGCTAATAGAAATTTAGGGTTGTTACCGTTGGTAACAAAGCTCTAGGTTATAGATTAAGTAGACTTGTTTACGAGATAGGCTTGGCACGTTCCATGGTTTCACCATCGATGTCCCGTCACCGTCAGGTATGTCTTGTATAAGATAAGATAAAGAAATGCCTTTAATTGCATGTACTTTTTTTGTTTACTAATATTGAATGTAATTTAGTATCAAATATGTTGAGCTCTAATTATATGAATTATGGTAGTATTATGTTCCACCTAGTTGTATTTTTATGAATATGTCATGTTTGCTAAATTATATGTTGTGATTATATGTGATATGGTGCAATTTATGTTAGCGAGATATAGACTTAAGAAAAGTTGTATATTGGTTTTAGAATCATGCCACATAAGGACACTGAAGAGGACGACGAGGAAGGAGACGACCTTATATTAGAGGTAGAGGAAGAGGTGGAGGTGAAGATAGCCCACCTCATCAAGGTCTAGTGACTAGGACGGACGCACCTTAAGCTGTGCTACCTCTGGTTGCGCACCTTTAGTAGCACCGGTAGCTGAAATAAATCCCACTACAAGCCTGATGTGAGAATCGTTTCAGGCAATTTGATGATGCCCACTCAACAAGCCAATAGGGTGTGGAAAGGGGAATGAAGCCAACAAGCCAATAGGTCATCCTAACTTCTTATTGTTATAAGTAAGAATTACTATTTCCATTGGTGTGATGCCTTCCAGGGAACCAAAAGTAAAACAACTAGAACTTATTTTTGATTGTGGACAATATCATACTATTATGGAGGTTTGTGATTTCCAATCATCAAGCATTCTGGATGAGATTTCATGGGAAATTTTATCTATCCTTTTCTATTGAATCAAAACAAGTTATAATGTTTTAGTAATTTTCCTTTTCTATTAAATCAAAACCCTTCTAGTGAATTATAATTTTTTAGTTCATTTTCGGGGTATCTTTGAGTTTTCTAACATTGTTACTTAGTCTTACTCAAGCATTCTCGATGACATTTCATAGGTACTATTATCATCCAACCTTTTCTGTTGGTTCAAAACCCTTGAATTTAGTTATAATGTTTTAGTAATTTTTAGGGGTAGCTTCGGGTCGTTGAAATAAGTTGAGCCGAATTGTTTTTAGGTATCCCTTTTAAGGTGTTCGAAGTATATTGACAGTAGCTATATTGATCTCTAAGTGTTAAACCTAAATTTATGCTTACTTTTTGTTTGGGCATACCCCAAATGTGTTGGGTTTTATGTCCTAAAACTCATAGTTTGTAAACAAAAACATATTCTGTTTTCAATGAAGTTATTATTGATGTTTATTCAGTAAAGATTGTTATTGAATAAAGCGAATGTTATGATCATTAATCCAAATTCAATAAACTAAGAACACTCTGGCTATAGTATGATTACTTGAACTATATGTAGAGACATAAGAGTGGGTCAAGTGAAAGTATATAGTCAAAATGATCTATAGTACAAGGATAATGTTGAGTACCTTATTCTAGAGTACTATGGATGCGGCCCACTTTTGTATATGATATAAACAATGTGATCACTAAATTGTACATGTGGAGACATGTGAGTGGGGGCGTCCTATGCTATGGGTATTGCATAAGATCGGACCATGAAGAAAATCACTCTCACTTTATAATGCCATTTACTGTTGCGACTGATTTTTTCATTTGATGACCTAGGTAACTCGATCTTAATCCTGAGCTAACTACGAACTCCTGTTTATTCGAAATTATCCTTAGATTTGCATGGGTGAGAGTGGCCTAAGTTCGCCGACTCAATAAGCCTCCCATTTTAGGGGTAAGACTGGGTGAATACCTGGGGACATAGGGTGTACGATGGAATTCACTCGTACCCACTTTTAGGGATAGTAGAGAGGTTGTTCCCTTAAGTACTGACTCCAAGTCTTGAACATGGAGCCCCACCCTCTCATTGGCCTGAGAGAGATTCGGTTTGGTGGTTGGACCACAAACCAATTGTTCATTAGAGGATCAGTGGGACTTAAGAAACAAAAAGTAACTTTAGGGGTAAAACGGTAAATTGACCCAGCTTTAGTTACGAACAACATGTGAAAGATCGACTTACTAATCATGGTTATATCAAATGGATAGAAATATATCTATAGTGAGGGGAGTGCAACTACTAGGCTACAGTGGAGTGTCCTAGTAGTTGATGAATGTTGGTTAACAAGGTTAATGAGTTTAACCGGTTAATCTCGGTTCATTTGAGCCCATGATCTGTAGGTCCATTAGGTCCCTCTACTAGCTCATATCGGACTAAACCTTAGAACAGTGTGACGAGTAAGTTCAAAGTGTTCAAATTCAAATTAGGGAATACACGCTAAATATATACGATATATTTAACCTCATTTTGTTTTAATTATGAATTGAACAAAAAGAGAGAATTGGAGATATTTCAATAAGATTTATATATTTTAATTATGAATAGTGATTGATAATCAATATGTGACGGAATTGATTGGGATTGGCATTTTATTTAATGTTAAATATTAATTAAAATTTTTAATTAATCATTTTTATTATTTTGATTTGAAATTAATTATTTAAATTAATTGTTGAATTAAAATAAAGAAAGTCAAAATGTTTATTCACCTAATGGAAAAATCATGTTTGAGTTTGTGGAATATTGAGTGTCAATATATGGTTTAACCAAACTTACATATTTGCCATATAATCCCACAAATTTGAGTGGAATGTTGAGTTTCAAAATTTGGTTTAACCAAACATGCATGTTTGCCAAATAAACCCCACAAACTTGAATGGAATTTTGAGTGTCAAAATTTGGTTAACTCAAACTTGCATGCTTGCCACATAATCCGACAAATTTGGGCGGAATTTTTAGTGTCAAAATTTGGTAATCTCAAATTTGCATGAACATGCAAATATGACTCACCGGATTCCACAATCCCGTTCTAAGGCCGGAGAATAGTAGGGAAGACACTAGTGGTGGTTCAAAACCGTTCGTGAGGAAAAAGAAATTTTAACTCCAAAAGGTTAGTATTCAACCTCATTGAGTTTTAATGCTTTTGAACATGCTAACTAATTTACTATAATTGATGTACTTAGCGTGCCTAAGATTCAAACTGCATACGTGCTATAGTAAAACCATCAAAACGAACCTAAACGGACAACATAATTTATGAACAAAGGAAACAAAAAGATTTTTAAAAAGTGAGAAAACCCAAAAAGTAGCAAGTTCCCTCAAACACCGCAAATGGATAGCCATTCACCACGTGAAAAACACAAAAAAATGGAAAAAAGAGGGTGCCAATGAAGGAGTAGGGAAGCAAATGGGGAAGAAGAAATATAAGGGAGATGGGGGGCTTTGAAGGCTTCAAAGGTAGATTATGGCGGGAAAAAAATCTCTAGATGTACTAAATTTTGTCACGTAGCATACATTGGCTAACAAAATAAGCAAGCGTCGGAAATCTATCAATGTCTTTCGATGCTTGTCAATTTAGTTGACCTTGTCCATAAAATTTTGTGCTTTCAGAGAGATATTTCTTCTAACCATGGTAAACCAAATATTGATTCTCATCTTTACTGCACTTCCATTTAGCGCCAAACAAATTATCGAAAGATTTAGAATGAGTATTGTAGTTTACTAATTCCCGCAGAGTTCCTGACCGACGCGGTGTGTGCTAAATTATGAACATGCTGCTAAAGAAATTAGTAGACGGACCGTAATTGATTGAGATTGAGTCTTAACGTACGAGTCCTAAAATTCTAAATAACCATATTAAAGTTAAGCGAGAGGTAGTTGAAATACCATACTAACTTACAAATGATCCAAGTAAAAGAAACTAGGAATTAATGGAGAATAAAACTTAAGAACAACTTCAGAGATAAGTAATAAACTTGTGAATGACAAGTTAGCTATTTATTGAGTAAATTAATTATTTATCAAGATTATTTTAACTTTTCTGGTCAAATTAGAAGTTGCAGGCGAATCGAGGACGAGACCAGCAGGCTCGAGACAACAAGGAATCCTTATCTAAGTCTGTTTTAAGTACATGTGCTTTTGTTGTTGAAAACTTACTTTGATTATTTTGTGTTGTAAAATATACTTGATTCACATGTTTTACTTGTCATGTATGAAATTTTTTCTTTTATGACCGATTTTAAAAGCAAAATATCTATGTTAGTGGTAACTCATGTGAATCGAGCTGTATGAACAGGTGTTATAGAAGCATTGCTCGAGAACTATGGGGTAACAGCGGGGATCTTCCCAAGGCATCCAGTCGTGTCTTGGTCAAGGTAAGAAGCGCTGCTCGAGAACTATGAGGTCACAGAAGGTGTCGTCCCAAGGAATCTAGTCGTCTGTTTATTTTAAATTTCTACATTTCTTTTTAGTTGTTTGTTGATGGTCGGTCGAGGTAAGAAGCTGTAACACCCCAAAAAAAAATGAAGCAAAGCCACCCATATAAGACCGAAAGGATCTAATAAAGAAATTAAGAGGATTAAGCAAGGAAAGTGGTCTTAAGCAAGTCATTTATAGGAGTTAGGAATTTGGAGAAGTATTGGGAATGAAAGCGTAAGCGAAAAGGACGAAAAGGTCACTTCCCAATTTTTAAGGAAATTTCTGAATATTTAATTCCTTATCTAGAGGGAATTTCAAGATGCTCAAGGACGAACAAATGACAAACAAGAGATGAAATATTTAGAAAAATTATGAATTTTTCGGGAAAAATAATAATAAAAAATATTCTCAAAGTGGCAAATTACCAAATCACTCTGATAATATGGATAATTACGAAAGTGTCATTCTGCTGAAAATAAAAACCTCTGCATGTGACCATTTGCACAAAGTCCTTCGAATCTCAAAATCTTGTCGTTGGATTTTTTCCAAATTTGTATACAATCTAGAACGTTCAAAGATCATCAAATCCAACAGTCGGAATTCACACTCGAAGTTGGTAGCTCGCTGATCGGAGAGGATATTTTCGACGAATTATCTAGAAATTTCCAAATCACGACGATTTTGGAGCTCTGAATGTCGGTGGAAGCTTCCCCAAGTCTGAAGTTGGGGCAAAGTTTTAAGACAAGAATCGAGTAATGAGAATTCCTAAAACTCGAGTTTGAAGCTCTTAGATTATGGGTTTTTCTTGCTCAGATTTCTTCCAAATTCAAGGGCTTTGGTTAATCATTTTCCTTCCTACCAACTCCTACATATTTCATATGGGATTTACAACAAGTTTCGTGAAGGAATCAGGCACTGAAAAGTTTTATAATCGGCTGCCCAACAAAAGGTTTCTAGATATACTCCAGCGAGAACATGTTTTTCAACGAACTTTATTAGGTTATAACTTGTGCTACAGACCACGAAAAGGTATGAACTTGGTCTCTACTTCTTGCTTGAAACTTCATCTAAAGGTTTCGTGTTGAAATTGAATCCATTAGATGTCTATATATAGCTGTAAAAAGGTAAAACCAGAGGGGTCTGATAAGAAAAAATCGAGATTTTTCTAGCTACCAATGAAGAAGATGAAGTCCAAAGTCAAAGGTCAGACTTTGACCAATAAAAGTCAAAGATAGGTATATATTGACCTTCCCTCGGTTTTCTCAATTTTAACCTCCTTCCTGACCGGTCCTCACGAAATCTTTATGGTGTGGAAGGAAATTTGAGATAATTCGGATACTGGAAGCTCAAGAACGAAAATCCCAAATGTCGACGACGAGGTAAGTAGTGACCTTGGACGTTTTGTTAAAAAATACTTGTAGGAATCCATTGGATTTTCCATATGAACCCTAAAACAAGTATGAATTTAGGATATATGATAGAAAAACAAAAAGAACTGTGAGTTAAGGCCCTGAATTGATCAAAATACTCAGAATTTAAGTAACGTTAAAATAACCCACTAAATGAACTCGTAGGACGACTTATGAAAATTTGAAAGCCATTGGAACATGTTAAGTAGCAAAACCAAGAATTATGGGTAAAATGACCAAAATGCCCCTAGGATGACTTATGAAAATCCAAGGTCTATACGTGCTCCAAATGATCTCGTACTTCTTATAAGGTCTATTACGAAGGACATGAAGATATGTTGGAGGTTTCAAGTTGATTGGAGCAAGTTTGGAACCTAAACCAAGTTAGGACCCAAGAAACACCTACAGGAAACACCATAAGAATCAAGACTCTTCTAGAACCCTCTAAAGAACTCCCTAGGAATCTATGACCTTCTAGAACAACTCATGCTAAGATGAGTTTATATGGTCAATGCAAGTCACAACTTATGCCTCAAGGAATTACGAACCTTAGAAACTTACAAGATTGAGAACCAAGAACAATACCACAAAATCTTTACAACTACCCAAGTAAAAAGAATGCAAGGTACCACTCAAGGATAAGGGTCCAAGGTCCTCAGACACAAAAGCTCTAATCATGTCCAAAGTGACCTATGACCTCACACCAATCGATGCTTTTTGAGGCCCAAGATTTCTTCTTCTAGGTGGGATGCCCTGTGTCACAATCTGCAATATGATTGTGACCCGAGTGAGTCATCGAGGACGATGACTAAGCTAAGTGGGGGAGAATTCACAACCATACTATGAAGAGAGTAGGTTGTAACCCTCACGCCATGACAAGCAAAGTGGCGTCCCTCAAGAGACACCCATCCGGCCATATGCAGGCCAATATAGAAGAGTGCCATGATGCGATCGAGGAGGATGATGCATCATCCAACACACCACCACGCAAAGTGGGCATTGAAGAAAAGTTGAGACATAAGCAAGACAGAGACATCAGAATAGACATGAAGGACAAGATAGGCTTGTTGAAGGGCCGAGTAGGGCCCCGGGCCTTAACCTCAAAAGTCAGGGTTTCGGAAGGAATTTGGGCATGCGGTTTGGGAGTTAAGTCCGTCAATATGAAATATGAATGCTCGCCAAGTTTGGTGTCAATCGGATATCGGACGGACAATGCATGACAACTCACCAAAATCATGTCTACATCTTGTAGAATGAAAATGGCTCAAAATGTACTATAGGGGTACCATGGTGTTAACTCTCCACCACCCCTGGGCCCTGTGGCCTATGTGAGCTATCCTGTGGCACATACGTGTGTAACAGTGTGGGCGAGCGTGCCAAGACGAGTGTCTCGGGCGACTTCCTTTGAAATGGGTTTTTGAAGGACAGTACCGGACGGCACGGGTGTGCCAGTATTGCGCCCTAGCCTGCGTGTTGGAGGTTGCTACTATTAAATAAAAGCTATGGTCCTCCTTAAATTTAGTTAAGTTGTTTTCACCTTTCAAAGTTCTGAATTCACGCTAATGGAAGAGCGTAAATTTGGCAGGCCATTTTTGGCTAACTTTAGGCGAAGTTTTAGCCGACTCTTTCTATTTTTGTAATTATGTTTGTTATTTAAATAATTCAACTGATTAGAAATAAAACATCGGGTCTTCAGCAAATTCTCTCTCTCTCTCTTTTTACTTTCCGCTATTATTTCTTCGAAGGAACTTTCTTCGGTCGTTTGTTTTTCATTGACGTTTTGCCAGAGTCAACCAACCCAGGATGTCTGGGAGATTCTGGGGAGAGGCGGTAATGATGGCCGTCTATCTCCTCAATCGGTCTCCAACCCGAAGCCTCGACGGGAATACGCCATATGAGGCCTGGTACAACAAAAAGCCAACTGTACATCATCTCCGCGTGTTCGGCTGCATCGCATACATGAAGGTAACGCGTCCCCACCTTGCCAAGCTCGATCCCAGGGGGCTAAAGGTCGTCTTCATCGGCTATGAACCTGGGAGCAAGGCGTACAGACTTTATGATCATGTAGGGGGGCGAGCTCACGTATCTCGCGACGTCATCTTCGATGAAGACACCTTCTGGCAGTGGAACGACGTGATCGAGGCAGACCACAACCCAAATCAATTCACGGTGGAGTACCTCATCACCGAGCCGGAAGAAGGAGGAGCCCAGCATTAGGAACCGTCACCGCCGCCAGAGGTGAACCCCCTGAGCCAGTGGAGTTCGCAACACCATGGACTGTGGATTCGACGCTGGATGCCGATCACAATGATGATCTAGTGGCCAGGTACCGGAGGATGGACGACCTAGTGGGAGGAGGTGAACCACCTGGACTGGCAGCGCGCGAGCTCAAAGAAGTGGCCGAACTACATGCCAACAGTGCAGATGAACCAAACACCTTGGTCGAAGCAGAAAGGAACCCATGCTGGCTGAAGGCAATGCAGGAGGAGATGAAATCCATCACCGAGAACCAGACGTGGAGTCTAGAGGATATGCCTCTGGGACACCGAGCCATAGGGCTCAAATGGGTCTTCAAACTGAAGCGCAACGAAAAAGGAGAAGTTGTGAAGCACAAGGCCCGTCTGGTGGCGAAGGGCTACGTCCAGAAGCAAGGAGTGGACTTCGAAGAGGTGTTTGTGCCGGTGGCAAGGTTAGAATTCGTCCGTCTTTTGCTGGCAATTGCGGCACATCGCTCTTGGGAGGTTCACCATATTGACGTGAAGTCTACTTTCCTTAACGGAGAGCTGAAGGAGACCGTCTACGTCTGATAATCACCTGGCTTCCTGGACAACGACAACCCCGGTAAGGTACTACGCCTGCACAAGGCACTCTACGGGCTTCGACAAGCCCCACGAGACTAGAACGCAAAGCTCGACAGTACCCTACTGTCACTGAAGTTCAAGCGCTATGCCTCTGAGCATGGCATGTACACGCACGGCCATGGAAAGTAGCGACTGATCGTGGGAGTGTACGTCGATGACCTCATAAGCACTAGAGGCGACATGGAAGTCCTCGAAAGGTTCAAGAAGGAGATGTCAAAGAACTTCGAGATAAGTGATCTCGGCGTGCTCAACTACTACCTCGGCATTGAAGAGCAACAGAATTCTGCCGACATCTCCATCTGCCAAAGTGCGTAAGCGAAGAAGCTGTTGGACACAACTGGGTTTGCGGAAAGTAATCCTACAAGGACGCAAATGAAGGCCCGACTCCAACTAAGGAAGGCCGGCACTATGACGACAGTTGACTCTACCAATTACTGTAGCATTGTCGGAGTTTGCGCTATTTGGTAAACACTCGTTCTGATCTTGCTTATTCTGTTGGATATGTGAGTAGGTTTATGGAAGCACCTAGGGAGGAGCATCTAGTGGTTGTCAAGTGCATCCTGCGCTATGTAGCCGGAACCAGAGGCTGGGGTGTAAGATACTGTGCATGGAGAGGAAAGGAGAAACTCAAGTTGATCGGCTACAGTGATAGTGACATGGTCGGTGATGTTGATGATCGTAAGGGCTGTTAGATAAAACCTTTGTTTTTCCTTATTTAGTTTCACACGTTTACATTTAATTCTCCGTTTGACCATTTGACAAACACGTCCAATGGATTAGCGAATTCTTAGACGGCAATTTTATAGGAAGTGGCACAGATTAAGTTGGCCACTCTCCACCCATTTTTAGTATAGGTTATATTTAAATAGGAAATCTGTTTACAAGATTTTATAACCTGATTTTGAAGAGCAGTCAAACTTTCAGTCCTTCTCTCTGTTATTTTACGCATTATTTTTTCTTCCAACAACCTCCTGTCGACAATTTCCTCTCACCGAAAAGAAAGGATTTACGTGGCCGATTATCGAAATCCAACAAGTGGTATCAGAGCCAAGTTGAAGCCATCGGTGTATATCATTGCGGAGGAGCCATCCTATCAACAATCAAGTTGAATAGTTCAAGTGGTTAGAGTATCGACCTAACAACACACAGGTCTCAGGTTCGAGTAGAAGAAAATGCAAAGTGCGAAAATAAGCACATCGTGGGATCCTCCATCCCGAGCAGGCTCGCTCACTCCTCCACGCCGCCGCCAAGTGCCGGCATCTCCATCACCACCACGAAGAGCCCACGCCGCCGCCAAGTGCCGGCATCTCCATCACCACCACGAAGAGCCCGACGTCGTGATGACGGGAGTCGAGGTGTCGTTGAGCGAGTGATCAGGGAGACAACGACTGCTGTCGCTCAGTATCCGATATTGACAAGATCCAACTATAACGAGTGAAACCTTGTTGATGCGAGTCAACCTACAGGCGCAAAGGGTTATGGCACGCTGTTGAGCCAGAGGAAGGAGAAACGATTGAGTATCGGGAGGGGATCGGCTGGCGTTCGCCGCCATATTACGATCTGTGCCCCCAGAGATGCTGGCATCTCTCTCCCCCAAGCGCACCGGGCCTGGGAAGGAATTAAATTCCGTTGGGTTGGTGTACAGCGAGTGCGGGAATCCAACATTGAGCAGCTGCGGAAGGAGCTCTCGGAGATCCGCTTTAAGGACGGTGAATCCGTCGATGATTTTTGAATGCAAATCACGGGGCTCGCCAACAGCATCACCACACTCGGTGGCAGCATCAGCGAGACAGAAATCGTGAAGAAGATGCTGCAGGTCGTCCCCGATCACCTCGAGCATGTTGCAATTTCAATCGAGACATTGCTTGACGTGAATGACCTAACGGTGGAAGAGGTGACTGGAAGACTGCGTAACGTCGAGCAGCGGAAGAAAAATACCATTTCAGCTATCGACAAGGAGGGTCGTCTACTCCTCACTGAGGAGGAATGGCTTGCATGCCTCAAGCTCCGTGACGACACCGGCGAGAGCAATGGGCCCTCCAGCCGTGGAAATCTCGCCGGTGCATGCACGGGAAAGAGGCGGATCAAAAGAAGGAGGAGTCAACTGATGACGGGCCAATCCAGTGCTCGTACTGTGGGAAGAGAGGTCACCTGAGCAAGAATTGCTGGAGCAAGCTCAGGAACAAGGAGACGGCCGAAAAGGCCCATGTGGCTCAATCCGAGGAGGATGAGCCGACCCTTTTCATGGTGACTGCATCAGTCCTACCTGACGTCAAACCCGAGGAAGAGCTCCCCAAATCCACAGAGGTAATCGACGACGGCATAACTGCTCTGGTGAGCGTCGAACCCGATGAAGAGCTCCCCAAATCCACAGAGGTAATCGACGACGGCATAACTGCTCCAGTGAGTGTCGAACCCGAGGAAGAGCTCCCCAAATCCACAGAGGTAATCGACGACAGCATAACTGCTCCGGTGAGCGTCGAACCCGAGGAAGAGCTCCCCAAATCCACAGAGGTAATCGACGACAGCATAACTGCTCCGGTGAGCGTTGAACCCGAGGAAGAGCTCCAACTGTGCATAACAAATGCACCGGCTGGGGAGCCAATTCGACTGAAGGAGGAGCGAGTGCTCGCTCAAATCGGTGAAAGAGGCGAGCAGCAAGAGCACCGGCGATGGGTCCTCGACACGGGGCAACAAACCATATGACCGGAGCCAAGTCTGCGTTCTCCGAGCTTGACTCGGGGATTCGCCTGACGGTGAAATTCGGCGACGGCTCCGTCGTCGAGATCGAAGGGCACGACACCATCCTATTCGTCGGCAAGGGAGGCAATCATCACAAGCTGACCGGCGTCTACTTCATCCCGAGACTCAAGGCTAATATTGTGAGCCTGGGTCAACTCGATAAGGCCGGCTGCCACATTTCCATCAAACGCGGGCTACTTAGGATCCGCGATGATCGACGACGGTTGCTCACGCAAGTTCGGTGCACGACAAACTGCCTTTACATCCTAAAGCTAGAGATAGAGCAACCAGTCAACTTCTCGGCCAGGTACCGGAAGATGGAAGACCTATTAGGAAGAGGTGAACCACCTGGACTGGCGGCGCGCCAACTCGAAGAAGAGGCGGCCGAACAAGACGTGGAGTCTGGAGGACATGCCGCCAGGGACACCGAGCCATAGGGCTCAAAATGGAGTTCAAACGAAACGAAATAAGGCAGATATAACACATGTTTTAGGAGGAGATTGTTAGATAAAACCTTTGTTTTTCCTTATTTAGTTTCACACGTTTACATTTAATTCTCCGTTTGACCATTTGACAAACACGTCCAATGGATTAGCGAAATCTTAGACGGCAATTTTATAGGAAGTGGTACAGATTAAGTTGGCCACTCTCCACCCATTTTTAGTATAGGTTATATTTAAATAGGAAATCTGTTTACAAGATTTTATAACCTGATTTTGAAGAGCAGTCAAACTTTCAGTCCTTCTCTCTGTTATTTTACGCATTATTTTTTCTTCCAACAACCTCCTGTCGACAATTTCCTCTCACCGAAAAGAAAGGATTTACGTGGCCGATTATCGAAATCCAACAACGGCACCAGCGAAATGATCTACTTTCTCTCAGGCGGCGCGATCAGCTGGCAATCAACAAAACAGAAGGTAGTTGCTTTGTCTTCCAGCGAAGCAGAATACATCGCCGCTTCGATGGCAGCAACTCAAGGGGTCTGGCTTGCGTGACTAATGGAAGAACTCATCGGGAGAGAAAGCAAGCCACCAATGCTATACGTGGACAACAAAGCTACGATCTCCCTGATCAAAAACCCAGTTTTGCACGACTGGAGCAAGCACATAGAAATCAGATTCAACTACATTCGAGAATGTGCAGATCGAGGGCTCATCAAGATTGATTTCATCCGAATAGAGGAACAACTTGGAGACATTTTCACCAAGTCCCTGGCGCGGGTAAAATTTGAAGAACTACCCTCAAAGATCGGAGTTCAAATAATAAGGTAGATATAGCACAGCTTTTAGGATGAGATTATTAAATAAAAGCTATGGTCCTCCTTAAATTTAGTTAAGTTGTTTTCACCTTTCAAAGTTCTGAATTCACAATAATGGAAGAGTGTAAATTTGGCCGGCCATTTTTGGCACCCTACTCTTTCTATTTTTGTAATTATGTTTGTTACTTAAAGAATTCAACTGTTGAGAAATAAAACATCAGGTCTTCAGTAAATTCTCTTCTTCTCTCTTTTTACTTTCCGCTATTATTTCTTCGAAGGAACTTTCTTCGGCCGTTTATTTTTCATCGATGTTTTGCTAGAGTCAACAGCTACATACACCCGCTATCCGGTACGGTATCCGTGAATGACTCGTCATGGGCACGGGAGGGCCTATACCTTGATAGAACCTAGATGGATGGATGTTCAGGAAGTCCCAATGAGATGAACGACACGCGGGCCAATTCTCGATGGCATGACCGAGCGAGTTATGATGGTCAACGACACTCCAAGACTCGGGATGGCGTCAAGACATATGGACCCTGTCAATGGGGATTGAGATTGCAAGATGAGATGCGACGTTGCATTGAGAGACCTTGGCCCGAGCAGAGCCAAGGTCGACCTGAATAACTTGGCCTAGCGTAGAGGCAAGTCGGATGTGTCGCAGATGATTAAACATGCATGCGCAGGCGGCGTGTGTGGTTGAACAAGCTTGGATTCCGCACAAACGATGTTCGATTGGCGAAGACAAACCTCTCCTAAGGTCCGACGAAGCCACAAAGCCGGGGAAAAAAGTATATACGGGGCTTAATTTCCCTCAAGACTAGTCGTGAGTGTGTCAAGATCACGACGCCGCATGGTAAATAATGTAGGACCGTGACACCCTTCACCATGTTAACTTTGCAGAATATCATGATTGGCCTCATTTCTCTCACCTAGAAGAGATGCCCTGCACCATGTTACGGGTACCCAAAATATTTGCAGGATGCCATGTTCATGTATGCACCGACCACATGACCTTTATGGTTTATCATGGGGAGTAGTCTAGGGCCATGATGGAACAAGAAGATAGTAAGTTACCCTGGCCAAGAATTAAAAAATCCTAAGACGTCCCACGGTACAACGTGCTCATGACTTAGACTACGCTGCTTGGAACGCATGAAGCCTTGAGCGTAGGGTTTCAGACTGTATCATAGGGAAAGCCCTTGATGCAGGATTAGACTAGTTCTCTTGGAACTTAATAAGTCTTGGATGTTGGTTTTCAAACTATGCGGCTTGGAATGCATGAAGCCTTGGGCATAGGTTAGCAGACGGTATCGTCGGGCAAGCCCTAAGATGCAGGTTAAGACTACGTCGCTTGGAACTCATGAAGCCATGAACCTAGCTTAAGACTGTATCGCTTGGAACGCATGAAGTCTTGGAGACAGGATTGTTAGGTGCATAGCTAGTGTCGTAAATCCTAGGGGGAGTGTCTTGGAGAACGAATCAAGAACAGAACAAGATAAAGAAAGTATCAGGAACAAGAGAAAGGTCAAGGTTTAGAACATGGATCAAGATCCAAGTTCTAAGGACGAACCAAGAACCATGTACTAAGGCCCTTTAAGGATAACCAACGTTTCATAATCCAGGGACCAAGGTCCTCAGGATAATCAAGATAAAAACCCCAAGTGAAGAAAAACATCTGGAGAACTTAAATACTTACAACAATAACAAAAACAAAAACAAGACAACAACAAAGAATGTGGTACCCTAGAATATTAAGGACACGATTAAGAGCCTACAAGTAGGCTACTTACAGAGTCTTTGTCTCATTCTTTATTCTCCATTTTTTTAGGTAATAAGAAGTTGGTCGAGGTCGAGAGCGGACTCTGAAGCAGGTGCCATAGACAAACCTCACTCGTTGTCCTCAACCCTTTTGTTTTAAAATGTTTGTGCCCGTTCCTTATTTTGTGTTTTAACTAATATGTTGTGTTTTAAATACGTATGCATAAACTTTATTTTGATATTATGTAAATATAATTTTATAAATTTCTTTGTTTATTTCACAAAAAATTTATCCGTCTTTTAGAACCATCGCGACAGCCCGATCCTTATAGAGTGGTATTAGCGCCCAAGGTTTCTCTATGGCCTAGCTTAGGAGGACTTCCTACCAAGACCAAGTAAGTATGCCTTTAAACACTTAACTTTAAGTATGCCTAGAACATTAAGTTATTGGATGCATGATGATATGGTTACTATTTAAGATAAGACTTAAGATAACTTAAAGACCTCCAAGATAAGATGGTTGGACTTTTAATTTTGGTGACTTATTCCGATGAAACAATATTATTTACTTGTATTGATTTTCACCACAAACCATTAATTTTATCTATTTGAATATGAGACTTATTTAAATATTGTATATTTTTTGTTTATCATTTATTCAGTTTTTTAATATTCACAACCATTAAAAAAATCTTATTAGTTTCATAATATAATGTTTTATACATATTTAAATTTAATTAACATACAAATTATCCATGAATATTCTATTTGATGCTCTTAAAATACATATAAATTTGAAAGTTTAGAGTTTTATAGATGGAATAATGTTTAAAAATTTTCAATTTATCAAATAGCTTTTAAGTTCAAACACCTATTCAATAAAAAAATCAAAAGTGGAGAGATTAAACTAGCAATTTGACAGAGTGAGAATATAAGATTACATATCGTTTTTAGTGTTTGTAATGGTTTCTAAAATCACTCTAAAGACTAATACTTGTGTGTGTTTTGTATGTCTACTCAAAGTACAATTTATTAAGTTAAACACTTGTGATAAGGACTCTGAATTATGTACTCTGAATTATGTAAAGTTGTTGGAAGTGGGATTTGAATCGAAGCCCTCTCAAGAGGACCAAAACTTAAGTTTGGTGCATTAGACCACTCAGTCACCCTAACTATTTATTATAAAATCTAACATTGATTGGAGAGGGGAATGAAGAATTCCTTATAAGGATGTGGAAAGCTCTCCCTAATAGACGCGTTTTAAAACTTTTAGACATGCAACGATACATAACAGGCAAAAACAAACAATATCTTCTAGCAACTAGAGAGGGGAACCAAGCATTTCCTTTATGGTTGTGGATACCTCATTCTAGTAGACATACTTTAAAATCGTGAGGCTGATGGTGATACATAATTAGCCAATGTAGACAATATCTGAATGAGGGGAGCTTGGTTTGTAACAAATTGTATTAGAGCTAGTCATCGAGTGGTGTGCCAACGAGGTTGTTGGGAACACAATGGGGTGGATTGTGAAATCCCACATCGGTTGGAGAGGGGGTGAAACATTTCTTATAAGCATGTGAAAATCTCTCACTATTAGACGCGTTTTAAAATCGTGAGGTTGACGACGATATGTAACGAGCCAACATAGACAATATCTAAGCTAATACTCATAATTTGTTGGAATAGTTCAGTTGGTTAGAGCGTATGATTGTTAATGATAAGGTTGGGGAGGTTCAAGCTCTCTTTTTATCATTGGGAATGAATCATTCCATTTTAGTACGTGGAAAAATTTAACCCTTCAACCAAAGTGGACAATGTCATATAATTACGGAGGTTCGTGATTCCTAACATTGTTACATAGTCTTAATCTAGCATCCTTAATAATAATGTTGAGTTCTTCTTAGGGGTACCTTCGATACAAAAACATAATGTAAAAATTATTTTCGCATAAAGCAGTTACATCATGCATATTCTAGTGACTCTAGGCCGCTAGAAAACAAGGGTCGTTACATATAATCTACACCTGAACGTTCTATAACCTAGAAAAAAACCGTGGCAACTCGCTCGATCAAGGATTCGATTACCGCCTACAAGTAGGTTACTTATTTAGTTGCACTATATATTACTTTTCCTTTTTGGGGGATCACTAATGATTAGTTAAGGTCACAGAGGAGGGTCGTCTCGAACCGTCAGTTCTCTGTGTTACGAGTTGTTATCCTTAGTTTTCGAATCTCGTTCCAATTTTAATCAAATTTTTTATTTGTCACGTCAGTTCTATGTGTTACGAGTTGTTGTCCTTAGTTTTCGATTCTCGTTCCAATTTTTATCAAATTTTATTTGTCAGTACGTGTCATGAAAAATGATTTGAAGTATTAAAAATTGAGTTATTATAGTTTTGCTTTGCAGTTTTTAAAATTGAGTTATTAAAGTTGTGCCCTATTTAGCTTATCTAAGCTATTCCCCGCCATTGGTGCCATGATAGTTTAACTCTTCTAAGCATACCGGAAATCATGTAATTTAGTTATGCTCTTACCATTTCCTCTACTATCGATTCAAGTTGCAATAGGTGAGTTGACGAATATGCAATATATGACTATATGACATATATGACTCCTGAAAGATCAGATGACTTGCCACTCGAGAATAGTTGGCGAATATCTAACAAGAAGACGAAAAAAAAAACAAAAAAACAAAAACAAAAGCCACGAATTAGTTAATTTCTTTGATTTAAGGGTTTTTGCTTCAACCAAAGCTTGGATAGTTGGGTTGAGAATTAGGGTTGCCTAGTCAATTTGGTATCAGAGCCTAGGTTGCACCTATGTGACCTACTCTAGAATTGATTTTATCTCTAGTTTATTCGTTATGCTATTGTTTTCCCTTTCTTTAAATCTGTCCATTTATTTTCTTGCGGTCATTTCCATCCTGTTCGTCATATTTTGACCTTGTTCTCATTTTATTTTTGAGGATCATATTTAGACCCAGAAAAAAAAAACAAAAAAAATTATAAATGATCATTACCATTTATTTTAGACCATTTATAAAGATTAAATATATTTCAATTCACATTCTTTCTTATTCCATCTAAATCTAGAACATTTGTGTTTGATATTTTTTTTTCTCATCATTTAGACTTGAAGATAAATTCTAGATTCTCTTATTTTATAAAAAAGAAAAGTTAGGTTGTTCTCAAATCTTCACCACCATTCTCTTTGGAATTCTTTTTTTTTTCAATGTGCAATTTCATCCAAAAAAAAATATATTTGTCCCTTCTTTCTTTGTTTATTTTTTGTTTTTATTTTGTTGTTATTTCATAATTAACTTATCTTGATTTCATTGAATAGCTTGTTATTAATTGCTTTATCCATGTATTAGCCTACCTTGATCATAATTTAGTCACTTTCACAAATAGCCTACCTTTGTGTGTAATAAACACGAGTGTCCCTGAGTATAAAATTAGTGAGTTGTGTATGTGAGATCCTAAACATATCATCAATAAAGCTAGGTGGAGAGAAGCACAAGTCAGAACTATTACTCGTTTTAATCAAGTTGTTAGTACATCGACAAACTAGATGGAGTAAATTGAAATAGCCTTAGGTAATCATCAAGGAAGGGAAGTACTCTTGAATGGAGGAGTTGAAAATGAAGAAGATGACAATGTCACTCTTTTAGCGGGACATAGTCCTAGGGGTGGGAGAGAAAGAGTCCAACAAAAACTATGAAAAACCAATTGAAATGTGGGAGGAATTGAAGACATTAATGAGAAAAATTTACATTCTGAAGCATTATTTTCGAGTACCCAAGAAAAAACTCTAGATTCTGAAACAGGGATCCAAAAGTAATGAAGAATATTACATGGAATGGAGGCCCTTATGAATAGAGCATGCATTGATAAAGACGAAGAGGATACAATGGCTAGATTCCTTAGTGGGATGAACTAAAAACTTGCTCACCAAGTGGATAGGCAAGCGTACTTTGATATGCAAGAATTGTTACACCTTGCTGGCAAAATCGAAGGGCAACTAGCTTGGGAGAAGGAGAACTCCAAGAGGTATGCTATTTCTAAGTCTATTACTTACAACGCTTGGAAAAAAATGCAAATATTGAAAGGATAAATTTCAAGGTTAGAGGCAAGTATGGGATTGAAAAAAAGAACAAAGATGAGACATCCAAGGGTAAAGAGGAAGTGGAGGAATACAAGGAGGTCATATTAGTCGTGATTGTCCTAACAATTGAGTCATGATCATAAAGAATGGACAAATTGTCACACATAGTGAGAAAAGTGACCAACATGAGCTAGTTGAAGAAGAAATCCAAGAGAATGAGGAGGAATGGAAAGCTTCAAAATAGTGAAAAGAATAATGAAATTGAAAAAAAAATGAAAGAAAGTGAGTTGTTTGGCCAGAATCGGAGATGTTAGAAGGGCAATGTTTTCACAAAAACCATCTTTATACTTATGTACAAGTAAGGATGTTTGGTCTCTAATGATAACATTTTTTATTTGCCTTCTATGTTCAATCTCTTTTACAAGAATTTGAGAATGTGTTCCAAGATGAAGTACCTAAAGGACTACCTCCCATTAGAGATTTTGAACAATAAATAGATTTCATTCCGGGGGCAGTCATTCCTAATAGGCTAGCTTATAGAGCAAACCCAACTGAGACTAAAGAAATTTAGAGGCAAGTTGGGGAGCTCATAGAGAAGGGCTATATACGAGAGAGTTTGAGTCCATGTTCTGTACCAGTCTTATTGATGCCAAAGAAAGATGGAACGTGGCACATGTGCGTGGATTCTTGAGCCATCAACAAAATCACTGTAAAGTATCGACATCCTATTCCTAGGCTAGACCATATGCTTGATGAATTGCATGGTTCTTATCTATTTACAAAGATTGATTTCAAATCTGGATATCATTAAATTAGAAGGCATATAAGAGATGAATGGAAAAGAGCTTTCAAAACTAAGGTTGGATTGTATGAATGACCTGTTATGCCTTCTAGGTTAACTAATGCTCCTAGTACATTTACGTGCTTAATGAATCACGTTATGAGAGAATATTTAGAAAAGCATGTTGTTGTACATTTTGATTATATTTTAATTTATTCAAAAACTTTGTATGAGCATCTGAAGTAAGTTTTGATTATGCTTAAGAAACAGAAACTTTATGCTAATTTTATTAAGTGTAGTTTTGCCGGGAAAAATTTAACTTTCTTGGCTTCACAGTTGGCAAGAATTGAGTAGAAGTAACTTCTTGCTCTGAAGTTGAAGGAATCCTTAATTTGAAGGAAAAGAGACCCCTATATATGAATTTGAAACTTACCCCTAATTTGAGCCCAAAACGGATTTTCTTAAATTGGGCTTGTTCTTGAGGTTATTAATCTTCGTTGTCTTCTATGGAAACATTTCTTGGAGGTGCGATTGGGATCGTCCTTGCATGACGTATTCTCATGTATCCTCGGATTGAAATTTTGATTTTTCCTTTATGCTCTTCAATGGCGAATTGGATTGGGGGAATGATTTCTAGGAACTTTTAGCATTGTAAGAACAAGTTTGAACAGAAATTGTAACGACCCTAAATTTGACCTATTTAATCTAAGGTCATTAATATATCTTGAAATGCGGAATTTACATTAAATGGGCCCTTATCATAAATTCGACTAACTGTAACGACCCTAAATTTTACCTATTTAATCTAAGGCTATTACTATATCTTGAAATTTACATTAAACGGGCCCTTATCATAAATGCGACTACACCAGTCTTTTATTACCTCGTGAAAAACGATTACAAGGGAAAGAAAGGAAAGAAAAACAACACTGAAACAATTGTCTTATACTACCCTATGGTTTATTGTTAGGATCGATACCAGTTGTTAGGATCGCACAACAACGCACACGCTCGATCTAGATGAACACAAAGAAAAAGAATAGAGAAAAGTTGCAAGGAGAACTCTGGCTAAAAGGATTTTGTATTGATGACTTCAGGTATGTACAACAAGAGAGAGTACAGAGAATAGAAAAGTACATTTTCAAAGCTCTACCGGACCAGATATATATATGGTATAGTTTACTATATATAGCTTTACCAGATTTAGCCATCTACTATATATAGCTATTTACCATATATAGCTTTACCGGATTTAGCTTTACCATATATAGCTTTACTATATATAGCTTTACCAAATATAGCTTTACCGGATATAACCGTTGACCAAGCTATAAATAAGTATCAGGCTCCATAGCCTAACAATTCTCCCACTTGGAGACTGATCTAGTCAACCAAGAATTTCACTCTCAAACGACCATGAGCATCCACTGCACTATACCAATTGAGGTTTTTCACAACCTCAATATTCCAACATCAACACATTTTGTCAACATGTTTGCTGGATTCTTTGCACCCTCTATCTTCTCAAAACACATCACCATCTTCAACTAACCTCCGAGTGAAATGGTATCGCCTTCTGTGTTTTGAATGATAGACCGGGTTCCTCGCCAACAGCATGAGTCTCAGGAGTTTCTTGAGTATCTGCTACAACATCACTATGTGTATCTTTTAGCAACTCAACCTCAACTCCCACTTGCTTCACCTCTGGTTTCTCAGCAAGAGTCTCAGGAGTTTCTTGAGTATCCGCTACAACATCACTCTGTGAATCTTTGAGCAACTCAACCTCAACTCCTACTTGCTTCACCTCTGGTTTCTCAGCAAGAGTCTCAGGAGTTTCTTGAGTATCCGCTACAACATCACTCTGTGAATCTTTGAGCAACTCAACCTCAACTCCCACTTGCTTTACCTCTGGTTTCTCAGCAAGAGTCTCAGAAGTTTCTTGAGTATCCACTACAACATCACTCTGTGAATCTTTGAGCAACTCAACCTCAACTCCTAGTTGCTTCACCTCTGGTGTTTCAGCAAGAGTCTCAGGCCCATGCAACCTCCTCTGGAGTTTCAGCGACGCTTCCAGTTGACGCAACCTCCTCTGGAGTTTCAGTGACGCTTCTGGCCGACGCAACCTCCTCTGGAGTTTCAGCGACGCTTCTGGCCGACGCAACCCCCTCTGGAGCTTCAGCGATGCTTCCGGACGACGCAACCCCCTCTGGAGCTTCAGCGACGCTTCCGGACGACGCAACCCCCTCTGGAGCTTCAGCGACGCTTACGGACGACGCAACCCCCTCTGGAGCTTCAGGGACGCTTCCGGGCGACGCAACCCCCTCTGGAGCTTCAGCGACGCTTCCAGACGACGCAACCCCCCTCTGGAGCTTCAGCGACGCTTCCGGATGACGCAACCCCCTCTGGAGTTCCTCTGGAGTTTCAGCGACGCTTCCGGACGACGCAACCCCCTCTGGAGCTTCAGCGACGCTTCTGGAAGATGCAACCCCCTCTGGAGCTTCAGCGATGCTTCCGGGCGACGCAACCCCCTCTAGAGCTTCAGCGACGCTTCCTCCGGTACTTTTCTTCAATTCTCTAGCAGTCTTTGTGAAGCTAACTCGTTTATGTTTGCTCATAACGAAGTTCTCACAAGGACTCATAACAATCTCCGCATGAAATACACCTTGTTCATAGCCGACGGTTTTTCGTACATATTCGACAGCGTCTTCAACAGACCTGACGTTGTCTTCTCCTTGATAATGTTGAACACCACGTTTCTGGATAGCGTCAACCGGATCAGCCCCAAGGCTTATCGATCCTTGAGCTTCCACTGTTTCGTGGTCATGGTATCCGGCTTCACCCCCAACAGAGGTTCGTGAAGATCTTTCTGGTACAGATAATCTTCAATCTGCATCTTCCAGAGAACCGAAGAAAGTGCGGTTGGAAATGGTCCATACAGACGTATGGGGACCATCTCCAGTTTCATCACTTGGTGGATTAAGGTACTACGTCACCTTCATCGATGACTTCAGCAGGAAGGTATGGGTTTACTTTCTGAAACACAAGTCAGATGTGTTTACCACCTTCAAGAAGTGGAAAGCTGAAGTTGAAAATCAGACCGGCTTGAAGATCAAATGCTTGAGGTCTGACAATGGAGGAGAGTACAACAAATCAGAGTTTATAACATTTTGTGCAGCTGAGGGAATTAGATTAATAAGAACAATTCCCGGTAAGGCAAGACAAAATGGAATTGCATAAAGGATGAACAGAACCTTGAATGAGCGAGCAAGAAGCATGAGGATTCATTCTGGATTGCCAAAGACATTCTGGGCTGATGCTGTGAACACAGCAGCATATTTGATTAATAGAGGGCCGTCAGTACCCTTGAAGTTCAAATTGCCCGAAGAAGTATGGACAGGAAAAGAACTCAAGTACTCTCACTTGAGAACCTTTGGTTGTACTGCGTATGTTCATGTTGATCCAGAGAAGAGAGATAAGCTTGATGCTAAGGCTGTGAAATGCTACTTCATAGGCTATGGCTCTGACATGTTCGGGTATAGGTTTTGGGATGAGAAAAATATGAAGATCCTAACACACTGTGATGTGACCTTTGATGAAAATGTCATGTACAAGGACAGAGAGAAGATAAACTCTGAGACTACGAAGCAAGTGGGAGTTGAATTTGAGTGGCAAGAAAATTCACACAGTGATGGTACAACAGAAGCTCAAGAAACTCCTAATCCTATTGCTGAAGAACCAGACGTGGCTGATCCTATTGCTGAAGAACCAGATGTGGAGCAAGTTGCACCAGAGCAGGTGTTGAGAAGATCATCCAGAACTACCAGAGCACCCGATAGATATTTGGAGACGAATGGAACGATGCACCTGAATCCAAAATCCAGGATTCAGCTGGGCTATCCACACTAAGGAATTGTTTCGAAATTTCAAATCAGGAAATTTCGGGAAGGTGTATCTTGCCGACAATAAAACCTTGGAGATTGAAGGAAAGGGAGATGTCTCCATACAAACTCCAGCAGGAAATCAATGGACATTACAAGATGTCAGATACATTCCTGGTCTCAAGAAGAACCTGATCTCTATTGGTCAGTTGGATAGCACAGGCTATGCAGCAGAGTTTGGAAAGAGTTCCTGGAAGATTGTGAAGGGCGCCATGGTTGTTGCGCGTGGCACAAAATCCGGAACCTTATACACTACTGCAGAGTGTATAAACATGACTGCTGCTGCTGAGAGTGCTTCCAATTCAAGTCTATGGCACAATAGACTTGGACATATGAGCGTCAAAGGAATGAAGATGCTGACTGCGAAAGGAGCTTTAGAAGGCTTAAAATCTGTTGATATGGGTCTTTGTGAGAGGAGGTTGAATATCTATCTGGTGCTCTGGTAGTTCTGGATGATCTTCTCAACACGTGCTCAGGTGCAACTTGCTCCACATCTGGTTCTTCAGCAATAGGATCAGCCCCAAGGCTTATCGATCCTTGAGCTTCCACTGTTTCGTGGTCATGGTATCCGGCTTCACCCCCAACAGAGGTTCGTGAAGATCTTTCTGGTACAGATTATCTTCAATCTGCATCTTCCAGAAACCGAAATCGGATCCATCGAACTTCTCAATTCCAATCTTTGAACTTTCCATCTTCACAGATCGTGGTGAATTTTGCCTTGCTCTGATACCAGTTGTTAGGATCGATACCAGTTGTTAGGATCGCACAACAACGCACACGCTCGATCTAGATGAACACAAAGAAAAAGGATAGAGAAGTTGCAAGGAGAACTCTGGCTAAAAGGATTTTGTATTGATGACTTCAGGTATGTACAACAAGAGAGAGTACAGAGAATAGAAAAGTACATTTTCAAAGCTCTACCGGACCAGATATATATATGGTATAGTTTACTATATATAGCTTTACCAGATTTAGCCATCTACTATATATAGCTATTTACCATATATAGCTTTACCGGATTTAGCTTTACCATATATAGCTTTACTATATATAGCTTTACCAAATATAGCTTTACCGGATATAACCGTTGACCAAGCTATAAATAAGTATCAGGCTCCATAGCCTAACATTTATTATGCGATTACAATTCAACCTATTCTAACCTATACTAATGATGCAAACTGAATTCAGCCTATACTAACCTATACTACAAAAATGGAAAACAACTACCCTATGCATGTGCCATGGTCCCGGGGTGTACAATGCCGCCGTCGATCTCACATGGGTGCCTTGCCTTTATCTGAAAAGTAAAGTAGCACAAGGCTTGAGTATTTCTAGAATACTCAGTAAGTGACCCCATATCGAGGTTATGCAACAATCACATGCAAAGAGATGATGGGACCTATCTTTCATTCCGTTTTCCCTACGGTGTTGTTCTAATGGGTAAATTTGGACGTGTACCATATACTCTACACACAGCCCATATGTGCGAGTATGGGCTCACTAGCTAGTTCGCACTCTGCTGGGCCACTTTCCTTGTCCGGTGAGCATACTCTGGGAGCTCCTTAGGCTGCACACCCGTTAGAACTAGTAACCGTCACGGCAGCGCTATGCAAGGCATAACGATTGTTGTCCTGCAATTGGATGTACGCGTCCTTACCCTCGTGATGGGATAGGGGTATCCCCCCAAATGCATGAGCACACATAATGCACGAGGTCCCCATTACTTCTACCTTTGTCATTAACAAATATAACCCCACTATTCTATTTCATGCTTAACATGTCATTTTCTCATTTTAAGTCTACATAACATACATAATCCTATCGGAGTTATATTTAGAGCAATTTACCGTATTTCTTCTCATACATTACATGGTGTTTACATTCAAATATTTCATACAATCATGCCATAATCATTCAAGAACATCAAACGTCATAAGCACTACATATCACATCAAACTAAACACCATACATTCATGCTAACAAGATTACGTACTTAAGCACATCAGTCTAGCATACAATTTAATGACACCTGCGAATCCACGGGCACGTGCCAACATATAACAAATAACGCGTAACCTACGATGGGTGAGCCACTTACCTGGTAGGCCTTAGCCGAAGTACTCCCTAAAATATAAATGTAAGCTCCTAGCTCCTCGTAAACGTCCTACGCTTCTTTTGGTGGTTGGTTCCTATTGGATCATTCGACACCTTCATTAGTATTTCACAAACTTAATTAATTTCCAACTTGAATTTGTGAAATACAACCTTAAAATGATCTATTTTACCTCAAACGGGGTCGAAACTAAGTGTCCGGGAGGGTCGAAACAGTAAGAAACGGGTTAGAAATAAGTTTCCCGAGTCGAATAAGCCGTTGGAGCTGAGAAGCCACCGCCGAGCCGATTAAGTTGCCGGAGCCGAGGGGTGTCGTGCTGTAGACATGCCACTTGGCACAACCAGAGGGCAACGCGTGTACGGCGGTCTCAGGACGAGGCGTGGGTTTTCAGGTTTATCGCGAGTGATGGGCTGGCCTAGGCTGAAGGAAAATGTGTAGGTGGGCTGGGGTGTGAGTTTCGGGTGTCAGACTGGGCTTGCGGGTCTTGGGTCGATTGGGCTTTTCCTCTCGAGTCGTGGCTGGTGGGTTAGGCCATAACTGGGCTTTCTGGTTTTGACTGAGGCGACTGGGCCGCGGTTTAAACAAAAGTGGATTGGGCTCGGTTCGGGTCACGGGAGTCCAGCCTTCAGGTCGGACTTCGTCTCCTTCGCCCAGTTACTCACCGATTTTCTAGCGACCTCTCTCTCACCTCGGTAACGTCGTTTTGACGTCCTTTTCCCTCCTTTTTTCTCGGTTTCCGAATCACCATGGCCTAATACTCCCAGATCTGAGAGGGTTTGGAAATTCGACGCTCTGTCTCCCTTGCCCGACGGTGTACAACGTGTAGGATTCATCTAAATCTACCTCTGGTGTGTAAAAGTCTGTGGGATTATTGTGAGGCTCAGTACTTCAATTGAGATAATGAGAAATCATTTCGCCTTTTTAGTTGGAACTTCAGACGGTTCGTGAAAAAAGATAGCGAAAAAAATTATTCCTAGAGTCGAGACGAAAAGGAATGTATAAACCATAAGTCCATGGATCCATACATCTCAATCGGAAAAGAATCAATATAAAAAGAAAGAATTGGAATTGATCGATATATTTCTCGAAACAAATGAAAAGGAAACGATCTTAAAGTAAATTTCTTGGAACTTTAGGCGGTGTACAACGTGTAGGATTTGTCTAAATCTACGCCTGGCGTGTGTAAAAGTCTCTGGAATTACTTTTGTTTCGTAAAACGGAGGTTTTGACGTCTTTCTAGTTTTTCACTTTTTTTCTTCTCTGCAGGTATCTTCGGGGTGGCTGAAGGTCGGGTTTGGCTTCCGTGGTGACCCAGACGTCGGCCGCCCTTTGTGAGTCGTGTGCGAACTAAAACTTTGGCGAACTTCCATTTTTTTTTTTTTATCTGATCCGTTACAGAAATTGTGGAGTTTACATGAAATGATACATGAAGGATCATGCACCAAATAACATCAAACCATAACATTGTTCTATGACATAACATAATCCTACAATAGTGTATATGATATCATAGCGTAACTTGCATGCAACATATCGTATATCATAGCATATACATAACATAGTATATGTCATACAATCATAAAACACAACATGTGCAAGGGCCACAAGTAGCGATGTCCATTCCCTGTCATCATCCCCACCATCTATTTCATTCTCCATTTCCACGAAATCCTCTATTTATTTGTGTGGGAATCAGGGTAAGGGATTCATCGCAAGGAAGTGGCAGGGATCGGATTCCCCATGGAGAATTTGAGTGGGTTTTGAATCCAAGAGTCAGTCGAGGAAAAGGCCTAGAGTGTTGAAGATGAAAGGCTAAGAATCTTTGAAGTAACTTTTTATGGGGCAGGAAACAGTGCCATCATGATGTCTATATTTAGTTTTAGAAGACCTTATAAATACATTTGTGATTTCTATTGTAAAATGGTAAAGCGCAGAGAAAAAAAAAAAAGAAACAGAGAAGCAACAAAAGAAGTATTTTCAGATAAATAGAGTGTTCTTTGTCTCCTTCTATCATTAATGTGTGTGAGATTTATTTCACAAATTTGTGAGTTTTCTTTAACAAATTGGTATCAAGCCAATGGCGAATGTGACGGGTCAAATGCTGCTACCGCGACTATCGAAGACAAAATACGAGAATTGGAGCATTCATATGAAAGCTCTTCTAGGTTCTCAAGATGCATGGGAGGTGGTCGAAGCAGGGTTAGAAGAACCAAAAGAGGTGCGATCAAAGGATAAGGGGGAACTGTACATGTTGTTCTGAGTCGTTGACGAGTCGGGCTTTGAGAAGTTTTCTAGTGCAACTACTTCAAAAGAAGCGTGGGACACTTTAGGAAAAATGTTCAAAGGAATCGACCGAGTCAAGCAAGTGCGTCTCCAAACTCTCCGTGGCAAGTTGGAGAACATGAAGATGAAGGAGTCAGAAAATTTATCTGACTACATCATGCATGTACAGACTGTGGTAAACCAACTCAACCGAAATGGAGAAATGTTAGCCGAGCCGCGGGTTTTGGAGAAGATTTTAAGGTCATTAACCAACAACTTTGAGAATGTTGTATGCCCAATAGAAGAGTCAAATGACCTAGCGACGTTCATAGTCGACAAGCTAGCCGGTTCTCTCAAGGCACACGAGCAACGTAAGAAGAAGAAGTAGGAAACACTCGATCAAGCACTTCAAACCAAGGCGTCAATCAAAGATGAAAAGGTACTCTACTCTCAAAATTTTGAAGATAGAGGTTGTGGCCGTGAAAGTAGTAAAAATGGTCATGGTGATCAAGGCAACAGTCATGAAGGATACTATAAGAAGGGATAGTCGAGCCAAGAAAATTGGCGTGGAAGAGGACGCAGTCGAGGAAGAGGTGGCCGATCAATTTACTCCAACATTCAGTGCTACAAATGTCACAAATATGGTCACTATGCGAATGATTGTAACTCCGAAAAATGTTACAATTGTGGCAGAGGGGCATTTTGCAAAAGATTCTCGAGTCGATAAAAAGGTGGAAGAAACAATCAACCTAGCCTTTGATGACGCAACAAACGAAGGTCTTCTCTTGATGGCTCAAAATGAAGATCGGAAAGCGAAAGAACTGATGATGTTAATATAACACATGCGGAAGCAATTTGGATCTTAGGGACTTTTAGAACATCAATTATAGTAAATAACTAGCATGTTCATAAGTATTAAAACTTAATGAGTTTAGATACTAACCTTTTGTAGTTCAAACTCTTTTTTCCTCACGAACCGGTTTCGAACCACCACTAGTGTCTTCTCCACTATCCTCCGCCCTTAGAACGGGATTGTGGAATTCGGTGAGTGACTAAACTTGTGAGGGATTTTGTATATGTGAAGAGAGTGTTTGTGAGAGGTTTTTCTCAAGGTTTTTCACCAAGAAGAAGACGACCTTCCATGTAGCATGATCCCTCTATCTAAAGAGTCATGTTTTCATGTTCATGCAAATTTGAGATCACCAAATTTTGACACTTAAAATTCCACTCAAATGTTTGGGATTATGTGGCAAGCATGCGTGTTTGAGTTAACCAAATTATATGGCAAACATGCATGTTTGAGGGATTTTGTATATGTGGCAAGCATGCATGTTATTTCCTCAAATTTCTTGGTAACACTGAGTGACTTAATAAAACTCTCATCTAAGACTGATATTGCATAAGCATAATACATGTTCTTATATGTAGTAAAACTTGAGATACTTGATAATAGTTTCATATACCCATCTTGTCATTTGGTATTCATAACAAACCTTGATTCTTATAAAAGGTTTTTAGGGGTTGTTTCGTCATTTTTCTTAGAGTTCATATCTCAAACACGTTCTAATTTCCTCATGTGATCTTGCATACTTACCCTTAAGGTCATACATGGGTCTCTTAAAAAGTTTATTAAACATTGATGTCTTTTGGAATCTTGAAAACATTTTAGAATTCTTATAGGGGTATGTTGGTCATTTACCACCCCAAATCTTGGTAGACATATTCCAATGGCTTTGTAACTTTGTATAAAATCTTTGAATCATGACATATTCAAATGGACTTCTAAGTATGTTATAGAAGAGACGCAACTCATCGAATCCAACAACCAAATTTAAAATGGAGATGAGTTGCCCTCTAATCAGAGAAAATCTGTTTGGCATAAATTTTATGAAATTCAATCTCAAATTAATGAAAATCTAGAAGTTTTTAACGTCGATTTAAGCTCTCTCATAAAGCCTGAAGTAGGAGCTTTCATTTGGAGCAAGAATCGAGCTAAGTCGAGCCTTCAACTGTGAGTTGTTATAGCCTCTGAGATTTTGGGTTTCTTACTCGCAGGATTTCTTCCAAATTTGATAGCCATAGTCAACCATTTTCCTTCAAACCTGCTTTTGCACCTTCTAAATGAGACTACCCACAAGTTTGGTGATGAAATAAAGTGTTGAAGGTGCCTCAAACACAACTTCTCAATTTGGTCCGTCTTTAAAGGAAGATAGTTGATGCTTGAAAATTAAATACGAGCCTACATGTAAATTTGTAAAGAAACCTATCATGTTCGATTTTCGAACCTCCAAGGAATATTTCCGTAGAAGACCACGAAGGTTAACAAGACTCAGAGCAAGTCCATTTGAAGAAAATTATTTTCGTTTAAAATTTGGGAGTAAGGATCGAAGTCTTACTTACCGGCCATTTTCTTCAAAATTGAGTCTTTCTTTAGCTTTAGAAGATTAAGTTGAGCGCTTTTAATGAAGAAATCGGGAGTTAATACGTCTTAGATAAGGTTGCCTAAGGAAACAAAATTCTGCTTTCTTAAATAAGTTGCAGACGGAGGATCAAATTCCAAAATTAAGACCATGTGCTTTAAGACATCACCATCTTTAAGTTTCATAAAGAAATCGAGGGGAGAAATGCTGGACCATCTTTAAGACATCACCATCTTTAAGTTTCACAAATATTTTAAGAATTGTGTGTCATAAATGTGTGAACTTTAAATAGAATAATAGTATCGTATTTTAAGAATTGTGTGTCATAAATGTATGAACTCTAAATTTTGAAAATGATTTGTGTCTTTATTTTTAGTTTTGTATTTGATAGGGTTTCAACGCAATAAAATCAATTAATTTATTAGATCATTTTTACAACTATTCAACCATTCTTCTTCATTCATTTCCATCCTACTTTAATAGAGTTCATAGAAAGGTTATTTTGAAACAAATTTAACCTTAAAAACAAGTTTAACAGGTTATTTAATAAGTTTTTCCCCATCCATATTTTTTAAAAGTTTATTTGAATATTCTAGGTAACATTACCAAAGTAAAAAAATCAAATTATCTGTGTTTACTCTATTTTTATAAAAAGAAGACAACAATGAAACTCATGTGCTACGTATTAATATATCAATGACTATTTAGATCTAAACAGTTACTTAGTGTTGTCATTCTCAACTTGTTACTACAATCTCTAATAAATACAAAGTTAATAGTGAGAAAAGAAAAAACAACGAAAGTTATTCTCCAATGTGAGAATCTCAACTCCCATTTTTTAGTAGAGATTTGTATCTTCCTCTTCTCTTGAAAATAGAGACTTGATATGGTGTTAATTATAAGCAGTTTTGGAGTACTCTTTATTAACTCCAATTTGGCGTGGAATGGTCGGATGGAAACTCAACCTTACCGACACGTTCTTTTTTGGCATATTTTTTTAGGACTGCACAATATCTCACATTTATATTAAAACAAATAACAGGGGAGAGAAGGTAACGATTCTATGAAAGTGACCGTTGGGCCGGCCATGTAAGTCAGAAATAGATAATAATAGGGCAGTTGAATGTTTTGAATGTTTTGAATTTTAAGTTAGTACATGATAGGACATATTGGATTTCATTCAATTTGATTAGGTGTTTGTGTGAAGCTTGATTTTCCTTTAAAATGGTTGAATTTCATGTTTTGAATTAATTATGTAAGTCCATGGCCTTATTTTAAAAATGTCTATTATGAATTTATGCATTTATGTGCAGGCATGAGTTGACGTCACTAATATTTTATGTTATGATATGAATGATATATATGTTGTGAATCTACGTTGCGATATGAATGATATATAATGCGTGAACCTTCACATATTACACCACGCATATTATGTTAACATGTTCAAGTTGTGCCAATGAGACATTGATAAACCATGTATATTAACCATAGAAGATTTGTCCAATATACGTGTGTATGTCTCATAGGAATGCAATGTCATGAAAAATAAAATGAATGTCTGATTTGCATCATAACTATTTATCATGATTCGAAACTATAGGACCTCATTCATTTCACATGTCACATGCATCGAGAGACTTTCTCGTTATGATTATGTACACTATGATATTATGCATGCTCCTTCCCCTTTGTGGTTTCTGGCAACGTGAGTGTTCGCGAGCCTACCATCAAACCCATGAGGTATGTATACGAGCTCACTTAATGGGTCCATGTGCGCATGTGTGTTTCGTGTATAGAAAAGTACTACACATCAAACCTTACTCGAACTTGAAGTAGAGAATAAGGTCATGATGTGTGATGTCCCACATTGGTTTGGGAGGAGAACAAATCACCCTTTATAAGGTTGTGGAAACCTTCCCCTAGCATACGCGTTTTAAAGCCTTGAGGGGAAGCCCGAAAGGGAAAGCCGAAAGAGGACAATATCTGCTAGCGGTGGATCTGGGTCGTAACATCATTGCTTCATTTAAGGGTGTAATGCCTCTAAAAATTTGACCTAGATTTAGAATTTGAAACCACCAGAATTTAATTTAGAGTAGTTTTACTCTCATTTACCTTTCGCGTTTTATTCCCATAGTAAATAACTAAAATAACTTTATTTTCTTGGTTGTTCTCACAAAGGTTTGTTCCACAAAAGCAATAAAGATGTGACATTTTCATCCACTAACTTAGATCATTATTTAATAAGGTTGAGAACAACCATTATACCATGCTTGTTTAGATGATTATTAAACAATGAAAAGCCATTACTATCTGCCAACCATATTCCATTACTATCTGCCAACCATATTCATCTTTCATTACCCCATTGATTAAAAAGCCATGTTCCCTTTTCTGACCAGAAAACCTCGAATGAAGCATGCCCTAATTTGCTCTCAAAGTCACACCAAAACAATGTCGTTCGAAAAAAATTATCCTTAAAGTCCCAATAGAATTGAGTTCCTGGATTGAGGATATGCACGCCTAAGTCCATTGCAAATCCAAAATTTTAGGTTAGATACACCCAAACTAAGATAAATATATACATATAAATTTTAAAAAGTATACGAAAATAAAAACATTAAAATATGAAAATAAAACCATTAAAAACCTAATAAATATTATGTAAAAATTAAATAGTTTAATTTTTTGTTTTTAAAATTTCAAAACTTAAAATAAAAACTTGGATTCCACCATGAGTATGAAGAGGTGGATTTGAAGGATTTTTCCAAATCACCACTTCCCACTCCCCACTTCCCACTTCCCACTTTGTCAAGTTGAGAATTGCATGGGCTAAAAAAGGCGCTAAAAAAGGAAAGCCAACTTTACAAAATGAACCCATATATTTTCAATTCTTCAATTCAAAGTTTCTTATAGAAATATCTTTCAAACCAAAAACCAAAATTTTTATTGATTTTTTCCATTTTTAGTTTCCTCTTTTAAAATTCTACTTAATTTCTTACCCCATTTATTTCTACTCTCTATCATATGGATTTTTACTCTATTCTTATTTCATTCAAATGGTCAAAGTTTGTTTAAGTTAATTTGATTCAAATACATTGAGGGACATGAGTTCTATGAGTAAAATAAGCAATCAAATTCAAATTTATTTAGCCCATTTTACTTATTACTATAAAGTTATATGTTCCCTTTTTCTTTACAAGGGCTCGTACAATATTAAGTTCATTACAAGGGCTTCGTTTTGATTTGATATCCTACAGTTCTTAAATATGGTACCCAAGCTTGTTGTAGCCATGATCGAGAGCCCAATAACTCTTCATCTTTGATCTCAGTGTTTATCCATGATATCATCAA
Organism: Cucurbita pepo subsp. pepo; assembly: GCF_057944985.1. Classification (NCBI taxonomy): domain Eukaryota; kingdom Viridiplantae; phylum Streptophyta; class Magnoliopsida; order Cucurbitales; family Cucurbitaceae; genus Cucurbita; species Cucurbita pepo. Next base: position 6,888,761 of record NC_141813.1, read on the forward strand.
CGGTAGTATTCATTTCTCTTTTAATACGACCCAGAGAAGTTAATAAAAGAATTGTTTCGACAACTTTACACTTCAAGAGTAAAAAATTCTACCGTTTAAACATTATTTCTCTCATTACACGTTCCACACAATGATGAAAACATCCCAACAACTAAGAAGAAAAAGAATCAAGGAAGGTAACTATTTTCAAGAGCTGGTTGTGTTCTTACCATTGAAGCAGAAGGCAGATTACTTTTCCCAATCCAAACAGTATCAAAACTCTCTCCTGTTTCAGACACCTTCTCCATATCGTCCACACTAACCTCAAAACCGCCATTAAAACAAACCCCACCAAAGCTAACCCACCATTCCTTACCACTTCAGAGAAGTCAAGCCGACTTCGGATAGTTGTGAAGTCACTTACCAAGGTAGCTAAGTTGAAGTCCCTAAATCATACTTGAAGCTAGTTCAATTTTTCCCTTTAAAATCCAAGTAAACCTATGTAAGTTCACGACACCGAATTAGCACAGATCAAATTACGTCGTTTAGCTACTATGTTTAAGTAAACCTTTAATTTTTCTTATAATATTTTAGTTTTTTGAAACAATGATCATACTCATCTCAAAACCTTTTTGAAATGTCAAAATCGACTTCAAGAGGGTAACCAATTGTAGGATTGGGTCTAAAAATGTCAAATAGGGTTAAAAACCGATATCCTGAGTCAAAAGTGCCAAATATAAGTCGCAAGACAAAGTCGAATAAAGTTTTAGGCCCGAGATTTGGTAAGGAAGACAAAACGTTGAATTTTCGAACCCTCTTAGGTCTGAGAGGTTAGGCCCTTACGAACCAAACAAACACCATAAACGAGATTTGGGGGAGGAGGAGACTCGAAAACGGAGGAAAAAGGAGGAAAAAGGACTACGAAACGACGTGATTGAGGAGAGAGAGAGAGTCACCGAAAAATTCTCTGGTAATCGGGGTGAGGGAGACGAAGTCTGGCCCGAGATCCGACTCACGACCCACAGGCAACCCTAACCGAGGTGAGGGGTGGAGAAGATGAAGTCCACCGGTCAGACCCAAACTCGAATACTCGCAACCTCATTATAGCCAAGCAACCCCATACCTAGTTTGCTTCAGTAACCTAAAATACAAAGCTTCGGCCCAACAATGCAGTAAGATACCCACTAGCAACCAGTCCAGTAGTCTAGTTCCTCTGTGCTTGGCCCAAAAACCCACATTCAAACCAAAAATACACCGAACACGGCCCAGCCCATGATCCACTACACAAACTCGTGTGCCCACATGAACATTCAAGACCCGTGCCTCAACCCACTTCGCGACCTGCTCATGTGTCAATGTCCCTCAACGACAGGGTCACTACTACATACACCGGCCCCTTTGGCTTAGCTTCTCGAAATTCTAGGCTAAAAATGACATATTTGGCTCGATTTGACATTTTTTACCACCAACCTTTACGTTTTTTATCTTTCTAAAGCTGATTTTTTTTTTTAACATAGGTAATTATGAGACCGTTAATAGAGGGCCTAGTGGACAATTTCTCTAAATTCTAAGATGATGGACGGTTATGTCAAGGACGCCAGTGTATTCCAGTAATGGAGGAATTAAGGAGCCTATGTATTCCACCAGTGGGGGAATTAAGGAACGAGATATTGATAGAGGCTCACAACTCATCATTTGCTATGCATTCAGGTAGTACAAAAAATCAGAGTGTCCTTGAGATTTGGGCGTAATGGTAAACTTGAACAATACTAACTTTTGTAGAAGCTTGGAAAATCAGGTCGTGGCAATTTTAAATCTCTAGTGAGTTCAATTGATTTCAATAATGATAAGATTGTATTTTTATTTTACCTTTATTTGAGTTGTCAGAAGTGGGATTTGAACGCACACCCTCTAATCCCGCATTGGTTGGAGAGGGGAATGAAGTATAACTTACCAGAGTCTTTAAACATCTCTCCGGTAGGCTTGATTTAAAATGATTCTGACCGCGATATATAACGGAAAAAAATGGACAATATTTTTTAGCGGTTATAAAAGGGAATGAAACATTCCTTCTAAGGATGTGAAAACCTCTCCCTAGTAGACTCGTTTTAGAATTGTTCGGTTGATGGTGATACGTAATGGACAAAATCGAACAATATTTGTTAGTGGAGGGGATTGTGAGATTGAACATAGGTTGGAGAGGGGAAGAAACCTCCCTCGTAAGGATGTGGAAACCAGTCCCTAATAGATGCGTTTTAAAACCGTGAAGTTGACAGTAATACATAACAAGCCAAGGCTAAATATATTTACTGATGGTGGGCTTGAGCTATTACATTAGCTGGAATAGCTCAGTTGGTTAGAGCGTGTGGGCTTTAACAACAAGGTTTGGGCTTGAGCTATTACAAATGATTAGCTGAATAGCACAGTTGGTTAGAGCGTGTGGACTTTAACAACAAGGTCGGAAGTTCTACTAATATGAATAAATTTAATAAAAGAATAGCACTTTATAAAAGATATCCTTTCTGAGTAAGTTGTCTAAAGTGGGATTTCAAGCCACGCACTCTCACAAGGACCAAAACTTGACTCCTAATGCCATCGACCACTCAACCATCCTAACTATTTGTTGTGAGACCTAACATTGTTTGAAGAGAGGAATCAAGCATTCCTTATAAGGGTGTGGAAACCTCTCCCTAAAAGACGCGTTTTAAAACTTTTAAACTTACGACGATACGTAACAGGCCAAAACAAACAATATCTACTAGCAATTGGAGAGGGGAACAAAACATTTCCTATAAGGTTGTGGATATCTCTTCCTAGTAGACATATTTTTAAATCGTGAGGCTGATAGTGATACGTAATTAGCAAAAGTAGACAATATCTGAAAGAGGTGGGTTTGGTTTGTAACAAATTGTATTAGAGCTAGTCATTGGGTAGTGTGCCAGCGAGGTTGCTGGGAACACAAGGGGGTGCCCACCTTGGTTGGGGAAGGGATGAAACATTTCTTATAAGCATGTGGAAATATCTTACTATTAGACGTGTTTTAAAACCATGAGGTTGACGACGATATGGAATGAGTCAAAGTAGACAATATCTAGGCTAATATTCATAAGTTGTTGGAATAGTTTAGTTGGTTAGAGCGTATGATTGTTAATGTTAAGGTCGGAGGTTTAGCTCTCTTTTTAGCAATGGGAATAAATCATTCCATTTTAGTATGTGGAAAAATTTAACCCTCTAACCAAAGTGGACAATGTCATATAATTATGTAGGTTCGTGATTCCTTACATTGTTACATAGTCTTAATCTAGCATTCTTAATAATAATATTGTGTTCTTTATAGGGGTAGCTTCAATACAAAAACATAATGTAAAAAATATTTTCGCATAAAGCAGTTACATCATGCATATTCTAGTGACTCTAGGTCCCTAGAAAACTAGGGTCGTTACATATAATCTACACCTAAACTTTCTATAACCTAGAGAAAAACCTGTGGCAACTCACTCGATCAAGGATTCGATTACCACCTACAAGTAGGTTACTTATTTAGTTGCACTAGATATTACTTTTCCTTTTTGGGTGATCACTAATTGTTAGTTAAGGTCACAGAGGAGGGTCGTTCCGAGCTGTCAGTTCTATGTGTACAAGTTGTTGTCCTTAGTTTTTGAATCTCGTTCCAATTTTTATCAAATTTTTTCTTTTTCACGTCAGTTCTATGTGTTACGAGTTGTTGTCCTTAGTTTTCGAATCTCGTTCCAATTTTTATGAAATTTTGTCTTTTTCAGGATGTGTCATGAATAATGATTTGAAGTCTTGAAAATTGAGTTATTATAGTTGTGCTTTGAAGTCTTTAAAATTGAGTTATTACAGTTGTGCCCTATTTAGCTTATCCAAGCTATTCCCGACCATTGGTGCCGCTGATTTTAACTCTTTTAAGCATACCAGAAATCTGGTAATTTAGTTATGCTCTTACCATTTCCCCTACTATGGATTCAAGTTGCAATAGGTGAGTTGGCGAATATGTAATATATGACTATATAGCTCCTGGAAGATCAGATGACTTGCAACTTGAGATTAGTTGGCGAATATCTTACAAAAAGACAAAAACCTACAAATATATATATATAAATATATATGTATATTATGAGTCAGTTAATAGTGGGCCAAGTAGACAATTTCTTTAAATCCTAAGATGATGGAGGGTTATGTCAAGGACGCCTATATATTCTAACAATTGAGGAATTAAGCAACGAGATATTGATGGAGGCTCACAACTCACCATTTACTATGCACCCAGGCCGGTACAAAAAATCACAGTGTCCTTGAGATTCAGGCGTAAGGGTAAACTTGAAGAACACTAAGTTTCTTAGATGCTTGGAAAATCATGTCGTGACAATTTTAAATCTCCAGTGAGTTCAATTGATTTCAATAATGATATGCTATTGTATTTTTATTTTACCTTTATTTGAGTTGTCAGAAGTGGGATTTGAACCCACGCGCTCTGATCCCGCATTGGTTTGAGAGGAGAATGAAGAATAACTTATAAGTGTATGTAAACATCTCTCTAGTAGCGTGTTTTAAAATTGTGATTTTGACGACGATTTGTTACAGGTAAAAATGGACAATAATTTTTAGCGGCTGGAAATGGGAACGAAGCATTCCTTAGAAGAGTGTGGAAACCTCTCCCTAGTAGACTCGTTTTAGAATTGTAAGGCTGATGACGATACGTAATGGGCAAAAGCAAACAATATTTGCTAGCGGTGAGTTTGGGCTATTACAAAAGCTATTAGAGTTAGTCACCAAGCGGTGTGCCAGCAAGGACGCTGGGCCCCCAAGGAGGGTGAATTGTGAGATCCAACATTGGTTAGAGAGGGGATGAAACATTCCTTATAAAAGTGTGTGGGCTTGAGCTATTATAAATAATTAGCTGGAATAGCTCAGTTGTTTAGAGCGTGTGGCCTTTAACCACAAGGTTGGAGGTTCAAACCCTACTTTTAGCTATGGGAATAAGTCTACCTACTCCAAATTAACGGAAGGTAAATTAGAGGTGAGTTAGTGACGGGTTGTAGGTGTCATCCTTTTGATTGTTAATATTGCTTTATCATGTATTAAATTACATGATGCACTATGAGACTGAGTATTTTTAAGATACAACCCTAGCCAATGTTAAGGTTCAAACCCTACTTTTAGCTATGGGAATAAGTCTACCTACTCCAAATTAACTGAAGGTAAATTAGAGGTGAGTTAGTGACGGTTGTAGGTGTCATCCTTTTGATTGTTAATATTGCTTTATCATGTATTAAATGACATGATGCACTATGAAACTGAGTATTTTTAAGATACAACCCTAGCCAATGTTAATGATGATGAACGTATGAAGGCGTTGTGTCATAAAGATGTTCTAAAGATGAAAAACCCTAGGACCTCATGCATTTTGTGTGTACATATACATCAAGATACTTCCCATTTATGATGATGAGTACGGATGCTTACACTACGATGATAATCATCATCATGCCTTGCATGGCACTCAGGGGCCTTGCAAATATCTCAAAACTCTCGGTTTACATATATTAAATTCCTATCAAGTTTCATCACTCACCCGATACCATAATCTTGTTCTAAGGCCGGAGAATAGTAGGAAAGACACTAGTGGTGGTTCATGAGGAAAAAGGAATTTGAACTACAAAATGTTAGTATTCAAACTCATTGAGTTTTAATGCTTTTCAACGTGCTAGCTAATTTACTAAATTGATGTACTTAGAGTGCCTAAGATCCAAATTGCTTCCGCTCGTGTTATAGTAACACCATCAAAATGAACCTAAACTGACAACATAATTTATGAACAAACGAAACAAAAAGATATTTAAAAAGAGAGAAAACCCAAAAAGTAGCAAGTTCCCTCAAACACCGAAAATGGATAGCCATTGACCACGAGAAAAACACACAAAATGGAAGAAAGAGGGTGCCAATGAAGGAGTAGGGAAGCAAATGGGAAGAAGAAATATAAGGGAGATGGGGGGCTTTGGAGGCTTCAAAGGTAGATTATGGCAGGCAAAAATATCTCTAGATGCACTAAATTTTGTCACGTAGCATACATTGGCTAACAAAATAAGCAAGCGTCGGAAAATCTATCAATTTCTTTCGATGCTTGTCAATTTAGTTGACCTTGTCCATGAAATTTTATGCTTTCAGAGAGATATTTCTTCTAACCATGGTAAACCAAATATTGATTCTCATCTTTACTGCATTTCCATTTATCGCATAACAAATTATCGGAAGATTTAGAATATGAGTATTGTAGTCTACTAATTCTCGTACAGTTCCTGACCGACGTGGTGTGTGCTAAGTTAGGAACAATGAGTATTCCTAACATTTGGTATATATGATGTTACATGCTGCCAAAGAAATTAGTTGACGGATTGTAATTGATTGAGATTGAGTCTTACGTACGAGTCCTAAAATTCTAAATAACCATATACAAGTAACCTATAAGCGAGAGGTAGTTGAAATATGTTACTAACTTACAAATGATCCTAAAAGAAACTAGGAATTAATTGAGAATAAAACTTAATAACAACTAGAAAGATAAGTAATAAACTTGTGAATGACAAGTAAGCTATTTATTGAGTAAATTAATTACTCATCAAGATTATTTTAATTTTTTTGGCCAAATAAGAAGTTGCAGGCCAATCGAGGATGAGACCAGCAGGTTGAGACAACAAGGAATCCGTTTTTGAGTCGGTTTTAAGTACATGTGCTTTTGTTGTTGAAAACTTACTTTGAATATTTTGTGTTGTAAAGTATACTTGATTCACATGTTTTACTTGTCATGTATGAAATTTTTTGTTTTATGACCGATTTTCGAAGCAAAATATCTATGTTAGTTGTAACTCATGTGAATCGAGCAGTCGATGAACAGGTGTTATAGAAGCATTGCTCGAGAACTATGCGGTAACAGCGGGGATCGTCCCAAGGCATCACGTCGTGTCTGTTTATTTTGAATTTCTACATTTAGTTTTTAATTGTTTGCTGACTATTGGTCAAGGTAAGAAGCGCTACTCGAGAACTATGTGGTCACAGAGGGTGTCGTCGCAAGGAATCCAGTCGTCTGTTTATTTTAAATTTCTACATTTCTTTTTGAGTTGTTTGTTGGTGGCCGGTTGAGGTAAGAAGCTGCAACACCCCAAAAATAAAGCAAAGCCACCCATGTAAGACCGAAAGGATCCAATAAAAAAGTTAAGAGGATTAAGCAAGGAAGGGTCTTTAGCAAGTAATTTCTATACCCTAATGAGTAACTGTAAGGAATAAGGCCTTTGGAAAAGTATTGAGAATGAAAGCCTAAGCAAAAGGACGAAAAGGTCACTTTCCAATTTTTAAGAAATTTTTTGGATATTTAATTCCTTATCTAAGGGAATTTCAAGATGCTCAAGGACCCAAAAATGACCAACAAGAGATGAAGAAAAGTTTAGGAAAATTATGAATTTTTTTGGGAAAAGTAATAATAAAATATTTTGAAAGTGGCAAATTATCAAATTACCGTGATGATATGGATAATTACGAAAGATCCATTCTGCTAAAAATAAAAACCTCTACATGTGACCATCTGCACAAAGACCTTCGAATCTGAAAATCGTGTCGTTGGATTTTCCCCAAATTTGGATACAATCTAGAACATTCAAAGATCATCAAATCCAACAGTCAGAATTCAAACTCATAGTTGGTAGCTCGCTGATCGGAGAGGATATTTCCGACGAATTATCCAGAAAATTCCAAATCAAGACGATTTTGGAGATCTCAATGTCGGTGGAAGCTTCCCCTATAAAGTCTGAAGTTGGGGCAAAGTTTTAAGACAAGAATCGAGTGATGAGAATTCCTAAAACTCAAGTTTGAAGCTCTTAAATTATGGGTTTTTCTTTCTCAAATTTCTTCCAAATTCGAGGGCTATGGTTAATCATTTTCCTTCCTACCAACTCTTACATATTTCATATGGGATTTACAACAAGTTTCGTGAAGGAATCAGGCACTGAAAAGTTTTATAATCGGCTGCCCAACAAAATATTTCTAGATATACTCCGGCGAGAAACATGTTTTCCGATGAACTTTGGAAGGTTATAACTTGTGTTACATACCACAAAAAGGTATGAACTTGGTCTCTACTTCTTGCTTGAAACTTCATCTAAAGATTTCGTGGAGCAATAGAATCCATTAGATGTCTATATATAGCTGTAAAAAGGTAAAACCAGAGTGGTCTGATAAGAAAAAATCGAGATTTTTCTAGTACCAATGAAGAAGATGAAGTCCAAAGTCAAAGGTCAAACTTTGACCAATAAAAGTCAAAGATAGGTATATGTTGACCTTCCCTCGTTTTTTGCAATTTTAACCTTCTTCCTGACCAGTTCTCACGAAAATCTTTATGGTTCTAGAAACTAGACAAACTAAGGAGTATGTGGAAGGAAATTTTAGATAATTCGGATACTGGAAGCTCATGAATGGAAATCCCAAATGTCGACAACGAGGTAAGTAGTGACCTTGGACGTTTTGTTAAAACATACTTGTAGGAATCCATTGGATTTTCCATATGAACCCTAAAATAAGTATGAATTTAGGATATATGAAAGAAAAACAAAAAGAACTTTGAGTTAAGGCCCTGAACTGATCAAAATGCTCAGGATTTAGTAACGTTAAAATAACCCACTAAATGAACTCCTAGGACAACTTATGAAAATTTGAAAGCTATTGGAACACGTTAAGTAGCAAAACCAAGAATTATGGATAAAATGACCAAAATGCCCCTAGGACGACTTATGAAAATCCAAGGTCTATATGTGCTCCAAATGGTTTCGTGCTTCTTATAAGGTCTATTATGAAGAACATGAAGATATGTTTGCGGTTTCAAGTTGATTGGAGCAAGTATGGAACCTAAACCAAGTTAGGACCCAAGAAACACCTAAAGGAAACACCGCAAGAATCAAGACTCTTCTAGAATCCTCTAAAGAACTCCTTAGGAATTTATGACCTTCTAGAACAACTCATGCTAAGATGGGTTCATATGGTTACAAATGCAAGTTACAACTTATGCCTCAAGGAATTACGAACCTTAGAAACTTACAAGATTGAGAACAAAGAACAATACCACACAAGCTTTACAACTACCCAAGTAAGAAGATGCAAGGTACCACTCAAGGATAAGGGACCTATGACCTTCAACCACGCAATGCTTTTTGAGGTCCATGATTTCTTCTTCTAGGTGGGATGCCCTGCACCATGTTTCCTTTGCAGAATATCATGATTGGCCTCATTTCTCTCACCTAGATGAGCCCTGCACCATGTTATGGGTACCCAAAAGATTTGCAGGATGCCTGTTCATGTATGCATCGACCACATGACCTTTATGGTTTTTCATGGGGAGTAGTCTAGGGCCATGATGGAACAAGAAGATAATAAGTCACCCTAGCTAAGAATCAACTCTTAAGACCTCCCAAGGTACAACGTGCTCATGACTTAGACTACGCTGCTTGGAACGCATGAAGCCTTTAGCGTAAGGTTTCAGACTGTATCATAGGGCAAGCCCTTGATGCAGGATTAGACTACATCTCTTGGAACTTAAGAAGTCTTGGATGTTGGTTTTCAGACTATACCGCTTGGAATGCATGAAGCCTTGGGCATAGGTTAGCAGACGGTATCGGAGGGCAAGCCCTAAGATGCGGGTTAAGACTACGTCGATTGGAACTCATGAAGCCATGAACGTAGGTTAAGATTGTATCGAGGAACTGGTGAAGCTTTGGACACAGGATTGTTAGGTGAATAGCTAGTGCCATAAATCCTAGGGGGAGTGTCTTTGAGAACGAATCAAGAACAGAACAAGAACAAAGAAAGTATCAGGAACAAGAGAAAGATCAAGGTCTAGAACATGGATCAAGAACCAAGTTCTAAGGAAAAGAACCAATAACAAAGAACAAAGAACCATGTACTAAAGCCCTTAAAGGATAACCAACGTTTCATAATCCAGGGACCAATGTCCTCAGGATAATCAAGATAAGAACCCAAACTCAAGAACAAGAACTGGAGAACTTAAGTACTTACAACAATAACAAGAACAAGAACAAGACAACAACAAAGAATGTGGTACCCTAGAATATTAAGGACATAATTAAGAGCCTACAAGTAGGCTACTTACAGAGTCTTTGTCTCATTCTTTATTCTCCATTTGTTTTAGGTAATAAGGAGTTGGTCGAGGTCAGGAGCGGACTCTGAAGCAGGTGCCATAGGCAAACCTCACTTGTTGTCCTCAACCCATTTGTTTTAAAACGTTTTGTGCCCGTTCCTTATTTTATGTTTTAACTAGTATGTTGTGTTTTAAATACTTATGTATAAACTTTATTTTGATATTATGTGAACATAATTTTTTAAATTCTTTTGTTTATTTCACGAAAAAAATTTCCGTCTTTTAGAACCATCGCGATAGCCCGACCCTTACAGAGTGGTATCAGAGCCCAAGGTTTCTCTATGGCCTAGCTTAGGAGGACTCCGTACTAGACCAAGTAAGTATACCTTTAAACTCTTAACTAGTAATTTGACAAACTAATCGTTTAATTAAACTAGCAATTTGAAAGAGTGAGAGTATAAGATTACATATCGTTTTTAGTGTTTGTAATGGTTTCTAAAACACTCTAAATACTAATACTTGTGTGTGTTTTGTATGCCTACTCCAAGTAGAATTTATTAAGTTAAACACTTGTGGTAAGGACTCTCAAATGTGTATTAAGAACAAGTATGAAAGAAACCAAGAATGAACAAAAGAAAACTTACCCTAATAGTTAATATAAGGTTTCAAAAGTGGGATTTGAACCCACACCCACTCACGAGGACTAGAACTTGAGTATGGGGCCTTAGACCACTCGACCATCCTGACTATTTATTTTAGGATCTAACATTGGTTAGAGAGGGTAATGAAGCATTCCTTATAAGGATGTGGAAAACTCTCCCTAATAGACGCGTTTTAAAACTTTTAGACATACAACGATAAGTAACAGAAAAAAAAAAATAATATCTGCTAACAATTGGAGAGGGGAACCAAGCATTTTCTTTAAGGTTGTAGATACCTCATCTTAGTAGACATATTTTAAAATCGTGAGGCTGATGGTGATACGTAATTAGCCAAAGTAGACAATATCTGATAGAGGTGGGCTTGGTTTGTAACAAATTGTATTAGAGCTAGTTATTGGGTGGTGTGCCAACGAGATTACTGGGAACACAAGGGGGTGGATTGTGAAATACCACATCGGTTGGGGAGGGGATGAAACATTTCTTATAAGCATGTGGAAATCTCTCACTATTAGACGAGTTTTAAAACCGTGCGGTTGACGACAATATGTAACGAGCCAAAATAGACAATATCTAGGCTAATACTCATAATTTGTTGGAATAGTTCAGTTGGTTAGAGGGTATGATTGTTAACGATAAGGTTTTGGGGAGGTTCAAGCTCTCTTTTTAGCAATGGGAATGAATCATTCCATTTTAGTATGTGGAAAAATTTAACCCTTCAACCAAAATGGACAATGTCATATAATTATGGAGGTTGATTCCTAACATTGTTACATAGTCTTAATCTATAATTATGGAGGTTCATGATTCCTAACATTGTTACATAGTCTTAATCTAGCATCCTTAATAATAATGTTGAGTTATTTTTAAGGGATACCTTCGATACAAAAACATAATGTAAAAAATATTTTCGCATAAAGCAGTTACATCATGCATATTCTAGTGACTCTAGGTCCCTAGAAAACTAGGGTCGTTACATATAATCTACACCTGAACTTTCTATAACATAGAGAAAAACCCGTGGCAACTTGCTCGACCAAGGATTCGATTACCGCCTACAAGTGATTACTTATTTAGTTGCACTATATATTACTTTTCCTTTTTGGGGGATCACTAATTGTTAGTTAAGGTCATAGAGGAGGGTCGTCTCGAGCCTTCAGTTCTATTTGTTACGAGTTGTTGTCCTTAGTTTTCAAATCTCGTTCCAATTTTTATCAATTTTTTTCTTTGTCACGCAAGTTTTATGTGTTACGAGTAGTTGTCCTTATTTTTCGAATCACGTAACAATTTTTATCAATTTTTTCTTTGTCAGTACGTGTCATGAAAATTATTTGAAGCCTTGAAAATTGAGTTATTATAGTTGTGCTTTGAAGTTTTTAAAATTGAGTTATTACCGTTGTGTCCTATTTAGCTTATCTAAGCTATTCCCGGCCATTGGTGCCATGCAGTTTAACTCTTCTAGGCATTTCAGAAATCAGGTAATTTAGTTATGCTCTTAGCATTTCCCCTACTATCGATTCAAGTTTGAATAGGTGAGTTGGTGAATATGCACTATATGACTATATGACATATGACTCCTGAAAGATCAGATGACTAGTGACTTGCCACTTGAGAATAGTTGGCGAATATCAAACAAGAAGACCAAAACCTACGAAAGAAAAAAACATTAAAAAATAAAAAAAAAATTAAAAAACAAAAGCTTGGAGAACTGGGTTGATGATTAGGGTTGCCTAATCAATTTGGTATGAGAGCCAAGGTTGCATCTATGTGGACTATTCTAGAATTGATTTTATCTCTAGTTGATTCGTTTATATTTTTTTTTTCTTCAAATCTGTCCATTTATTTCTTACTGCCATTTCCATCCTCTTCATCATCTTTTGACCTTGTTCTTCTTTTCTTTTTGAAGATCATATTTAGGAGTTGAAAAAAAAAACAAAAAAAGAAATCTTTATCATATTTGTTCATTATAAATCTCTCTTTGTAAATCTTGAGTAGTGAGTTCCCTCGGTTTTTCAAATCTTTGGAGAACAGATTGGAGTCTGTAGGGATTTCTTTCTTCTTTTTCAGTCGGCTTAGAAATTGTCATGGCATCCCTAAGTCGTTGAGCAATCTTCTGTTGAATTTCTGGGTCTTGAACCTTTTCTACTACTTCGAGTAGAATTTCTTGATCTTTGGTAAGGACATTTATGCATCCTTCGCACGTCCTTTTTCCTTCTTGTTCTGATTCGTATTCAGTGCTAGAATATGAATCAGATTCTTCTTGGAGTTCAAGGATTTCTCCCTCGCTTGATTGCTCTGAGTCGGTTAGGGTCAGTCGCAATAGCTGATTTTTCAGCTCTTGATCTATATCCAACTCATTGATCTTTCCCCTGATTGGACACTTGTTAGCATAGTGTCCTTCTTCACGACATTTGAAGCAAGTTTGCTTTTTCTTTCCTCTATGGGTTTTTGTGGGAATATACTTCCTTCTTGAATATGTTGGCTTCTGAGACTGCACGGGTTTATTCCGATATGTTTCTCTAGGCCGGTATGAATGTTGAACCGACTGATGTGGCTTCTTGAAGAAGCTTTTGAAAATCAGCTTCCGAAGTTGTCTGGGCTAATGCGGCGAGTAGCCTCGACTTTGAATTAAGAAATTCAGAGGTCTTCTTCTTTGATAAATCCTGAAGGTGGCCATTCTCAGATAGCCAGACCTTTACCGCTTTGATGTCTGCGTGGGTATAAGTATATTTATCCCACCATTTGATTTTGATAATTTTGAAGACCTTTGGTACAGAGCTGCTTGCCTGTTCCTGCAGACTACCTGATTTCTTTGAGATTTTTCCCTCGATACTTTCAAGTTGAGTAGCGATCGTGGATAAAATCTTATTTGAATAATTGTTTTGATGCTGGATATTCTTGATATCTTTTAGGGTCGGATTACCCTTTTCTAGTCCTTCCGGAATATGTTTGAAAGGGCTAGCTTTGACCTTTTCTCCGTAGTAGTTGTCGAATTCGACTTCTTCTAACGGAGGATGTTTTGAATATACCTCGCCTCTTTTGGTAGTCTTCCAACTCCTCTGGGTCAAGGTGCATATCTGCAGAATATTTTCTTCAAACCATTCGAAGAATGGTATATTTTCTTTGATGGCTTCCATATGAGAATACCACTGAGCTCTTAATTCATTTCGCTCAGCTTCTTTGTAGGTTTTGAAGAAGGCATTTCTTTTTGAAGAGTTGGTAGTTGACATAAAATCTGCTTTCAAAAATTCTTTGTCTATCTGGAAATCAGCTGTAATGACATTTAGCTGGCTTTCGTAGACGGATTGAGTATCCATATCCGTATGGGTTGGAGACCTTGAGCCATCTTCATAGTGGATTGACGCCCTTTTTTGATCATAACTGACCTCTCTTACCTTCAAGGGGTCATACATTGATCTTGATATTCCTGAAGTACTTGGTCTAGAACTCAGGAATTCTTTTACTTTCGACTCTGACGAAGGTTCTTCGCTGAATTTTATTTCAACGCTTCCATCGTCATGTTCGATGATTTGGACTGGATTTTGAGATTCTTTCCTCTTTGGAAGATTTGCATCTTCTATTTTCCAGAGAGTGCTTCTGGTTATTTGATCCCAAGAGAGTGTTTTTGGGACAGTCACTGATGATTTTCCAATATTTGCCTCTATGAGCATAGTCGATCCTTTTGGTGAGGATCTTAATGCTCTTGGGGAAATGTTTGTATTCATGAGTTTATAATAAACCCTGAATATGACAACTGAAGAATGAGTTTCAGCCTTGATGTTTAAATTTTTTGACTGTAGATCTAGCATGAGAGCTGATAATATGTGTGGGTCGTGGAGAGACAGAGTAAAGTTTGGATAACAATTGAAATAGACTGGTCCATTCTCTAAATTGGATTGAACCATTCCCAATAAGGAATTTGAGAAATCTTCATGTCTCTTATCTCGTAAGGAGATAAGAACTGGGATATCTAATCCAAGTCTGAACAATGGTTTTACCGCGACTTGGACAAGACCGACATGGAGATAGTTAAACTCTTCACGATGTTGGAGTATAAGAGATCTTGAAAAAAGATTCAGAGATTCCCTATTGCTATGAATTGGGATGTTCTTCTCTGAGAATTTGATGCATGATCTTTGAGTAAAATTGAAGGTTGAAATTTGGTAGATAGTTTTAGGATCTACCTTTGGAATAGTCCAATTTTGGAGTTGATCTTCTATTCTGGCAATCTGATATTCTTGATTGACAGTGTTTGAGATAGTGAGATTTTCTCCCCTTCTATGTTCATTTGAACTTTCTTCTTCATCAGTAGAGCATTTGAGATGGTTTGATTTTCTGAATTTTCTGAGAAATTCGTTCATAAGAAGATAGATAAGATAAGAGGTAGAGTAGAATGATTTTTTTTTTTTTTTTTCTGAATTTTTCAATTGATATTCAAGAGAGAGCTATCGGCCGATCGATGCCCTCTTTACATTGGTGAAGTCCTTTTGTAGACTTCGAATTTGAACGTAAATTTGAAAAACGCCACCTAAGAGATAAGATCGAATCTAGCAGGACAGGACCCCTGCAAGATTTGTTTTTCATAAAGTAGACTAATAATTTAAAAGACTAATAATTTACCAACTAATAACCTTCGAAAATCGCGTATTCAAAATTAAAAATTTTTAAAGTCATGAATCCGACGTATTGGAATCAAGACCCATACACGGAAAAGACATTCTCAAAACCTTTTGTTCCTCATTCTTACTCATACAGAGACTATCAGATGGCATGGTTCAATGTCATTTGGTATCAAAATTACGAGCATTCATGGTTCATTCAATTCTGCCAAAATGCTCATAAAATTCATTACCCATTTTGGTTCATCAAATGGTGGAAAATCTTTGGATCAGCCAAAGATATATTTCCAGTTCCAATCCAAGAATCTTTCCACTATTTTGTTCAAAACATATTCAAAATCCCATTTCCATTGACCATGCGCTTTTGCGTATATTTTCAAATTCCTTGGATATTAACCTGGAATTTTCAAATAAAAGAGAACGAAGACCAAATAAAACAGGTCTTCAAAATTATCAAAATCAAATGGTGGGATAAATATACTTATACCCACGCAGACATCAAAGCGGTAAAGGTCTGGCTATCTGAGAATGGCCACCTTCAGGATTTATCAAAGAAGAAGACCTCTGAATTTCTTAATTCAAAGTCGAGGCTACTCGCCGCATTAGCCCAGACAACTTCGGAAGCTGATTTTCAAAAGCTTCTTCAAGAAGCCACATCAGTCGGTTCAACATCTTCTCCTTCTATTATAGAGGAAGAAGATGAAGACACGATCTATGATCTCAATGATCCATTTTTGGATTCACAACCACCTTTGTAGATATCATCATCTCAATGACTGAATAGTCGTTAAACTAAAAAAAAAAAAAAAAAAAAAAAAAAAAAAAAAAAAAAAAGTCCGTGAATGGAATATGTTCCCTGACATATTCCATTCAATTCTTCTTTTGGCACCTTTTTTATTTTGAATTTTTCCTATTATTGTACTCTTTCTTTTCATGTAAATACGTACCTCTATGTAAAAATATATAAAAATATGTATTGAAAATATGTATTTATATATTAATTAAGCTAGGATGATAGAGCTCATATAAATCGTAAGAGCTCAAGTCATTAAGCTATTTGCAAATGGTATCAGAGCCATTCAATTTTGTGAGGGAAGAGGAGTTTCTCAATCTTTAAAATCGATATTACAGAAAGCAGGAGAAGGATAAGCGAAATCAGAAGGATTTGGATTATGAGCGAATAGCCCTTGTGTTCCAGGTGGTAAGACGCAGGAAGCGCAGTAAGTCCGTTGGCAAGCTTGGTGCTTAGTCATATGAAAAATTCTGAAGAAAAATCTTATCTACATTCTGACAACTTTATCAGAGACAAAACAAAGATTGACAACTTGTCGGCCACACAGTGAGGGCTCACATGTGAATTATCAGTGTCGGTATATAGTGGAGACCGACGCATCCGATATTGGATATGGAGGAATCTTAAAACAGTCTCTTGACAAGAAAGAATCCATTGTCCGTTTCCATTCTGGAATATGGAATTCTACTCAAAAAAAATTACTCAACAGTAAAGAAAGAAATACTTTCAATAGTACTTTGTGTACAAAAATTTCAAAGTGATTTGATTAACAAAAGTTTTGTTATCAAAACCGACTCAAGGGCATCTAAATTTGTTTTAGAAAAAGATGTCAAGAATCTTGTGTCTAAACAAATTTTTGCTAGATGGCAAGCCATTTTATCTTGCTTCGACTTTCAGATTTTGCCTATAAAAGGGATCGAAAACCCCTTGGCAGATTACCTCTCAAGAGAGTTCTTACTCTCAAAGAAAAATTCTCCCTAACCCATCTCCATCTCTCAGCAATGACCGGAAAGAAAGGGATAGAAAAGGGGAAGAAGCCCAATGCTTCTTCAAGCACACCTGCTCCAATGACATCCGATAGCTATGCAATGGATTCTGGCTTCACATTGGTGACCAGATCTAAAGCAAAGCTTTCTCAAAAACAGGCGGAGGTTATCACTCCGACGAGGCCTTCAGCCTCTTCAATACGGCCATCTGCCGTTACTCCATCGAGACCCACTGTCTCTTCCACTTCAAAGGGACCTTCTGTCCCCTCGACTTATTCGGACGCGGTTGTTCCCGTTCGTTTTTCTCCAGTTCCGGAAATCAAAACCTATTTTCAAAAATCTGTGTCTATACCAGAAGCTCTGGTAGAACCAGAATACGACGACCCGATGTTCCAGGTGGTAAGACGCAGGAAGCGCAGTAAGTCCGTTGGCAAGCTTGGTGCTTAGTCATATGAAAAATTCTGAAGAAAAATCTTATCTACATTCTGACAACTTTATCAGAGACAAAACAAAGATTGACAACTTGTCGGCCACACAGTGAGGGCTCACATGTGAATTATCAGTGTCGGTATATTATTAGTTGGTAAATTATTAGTCTTTTAAATTATTAGTCTACTTTATGAAAAACAAATCTTGCAGGGGTCCTGTCCTGCTAGATTCGATCTTATCTCTTAGGTGGCGTTTTTCAAATTTACGTTCAAATTCGAAGTCTACAAAAGGACTTCATCAATGTAAAGAGGGCATCGATCGGCCGATAGCTCTCTCTTGAATATCAATTGAAAAATTCAGAAAAAAAAAAAAAATCATTCTACTCTACCTCTTATCTTATCTATCTTCTTATGAACGAATTTCTCAGAAAATTCAGAAAATCAAACCATCTCAAATGCTCTACTGATGAAGAAGAAAGTTCAAATGAACATAGAAGGGGAGAAAATCTCACTATCTCAAACACTGTCAATCAAGAATATCAGATTGCCAGAATAGAAGATCAACTCCAAAATTGGACTATTCCAAAGGTAGATCCTAAAACTATCTACCAAATTTCAACCTTCAATTTTACTCAAAGATCATGCATCAAATTCTCAGAGAAGAACATCCCAATTCATAGCAATAGGGAATCTCTGAATCTTTTTTCAAGATCTCTTATACTCCAACATCGTGAAGAGTTTAACTATCTCCATGTCGGTCTTGTCCAAGTCGCGGTAAAACCATTGTTCAGACTTGGATTAGATATCCCAGTTCTTATCTCCTTACGAGATAAGAGACATGAAGATTTCTCAAATTCCTTATTGGGAATGGTTCAATCCAATTTAGAGAATGGACCAGTCTATTTCAATTGTTATCCAAACTTTACTCTGTCTCTCCACGACCCACACATATTATCAGCTCTCATGCTAGATCTACAGTCAAAAAATTTAAACATCAAGGCTGAAACTCATTCTTCAGTTGTCATATTCAGGGTTTATTATAAACTCATGAATACAAACATTTCCCCAAGAGCATTAAGATCCTCACCAAAAGGATCGACTATGCTCATAGAGGCAAATATTGGAAAATCATCAGTGACTGTCCCAAAAACACTCTCTTGGGATCAAATAACCAGAAGCACTCTCTGGAAAATAGAAGATGCAAATCTTCCAAAGAGGAAAGAATCTCAAAATCCAGTCCAAATCATCGAACATGACGATGGAAGCGTTGAAATAAAATTCAGCGAAGAACCTTCGTCAGAGTCGAAAGTAAAAGAATTCCTGAGTTCTAGACCAAGTACTTCAGGAATATCAAGATCAATGTATGACCCCTTGAAGGTAAGAGAGGTCAGTTATGATCAAAAAAGGGCGTCAATCCACTATGAAGATGGCTCAAGGTCTCCAACCCATACGGATATGGATACTCAATCCGTCTACGAAAGCCAGCTAAATGTCATTACAGCTGATTTCCAGATAGACAAAGAATTTTTGAAAGCAGATTTTATGTCAACTACCAACTCTTCAAAAAGAAATGCCTTCTTCAAAACCTACAAAGAAGCTGAGCGAAATGAATTAAGAGCTCAGTGGTATTCTCATATGGAAGCCATCAAAGAAAATATACCATTCTTCGAATGGTTTGAAGAAAATATTCTGCAGATATGCACCTTGACCCAGAGGAGTTGGAAGACTACCAAAAGAGGCGAGGTATATTCAAAACATCCTCCGTTAGAAGAAGTCGAATTCGACAACTACTACGGAGAAAAGGTCAAAGCTAGCCCTTTCAAACATATTCCGGAAGGACTAGAAAAGGGTAATCCGACCCTAAAAGATATCAAGAATATCCAGCATCAAAACAATTATTCAAATAAGATTTTATCCACGATCGCTACTCAACTTGAAAGTATCGAGGGAAAAATCTAAAAGAAATCAGGTAGTCTGCAGGAACAGGCAAGCAGCTCTGTACCAAAGGTTGATGAGTCAATACCAATACTCAGACCGGCAAATCTCGAAATCTTTACAAAAAGGATTTCAAAAGAAGAGGCTGCGATGGCCAAGATAGAAGAAAAGTTAGACAGGATATTAAATCCGGCCATGACGCCTCATGATTCATCTGTCAATGTCGTTAACAATGACGACGAGGACCAAGATTTCGAAGACGAGATTGCAAATGAGAGAGAAGAACCTTTCTATAATCGAATTGAAAGGATCTCTAGAAGAAGTCAAAATAATGCCAGTAATCAGAAAAACTGGTATCCTCAACCGTCTTTTCCAGATATCCAGTTCGAAGAAAAGACACTACAAACTCAAGCTCATTACGATGGTTTAGCAATCTATGAATGGAATATCGATGGATTGTCTGACTATCTGATAATGAATGTTGTCAATGAGATGATGATGGCCGCAGGCGCGTATAAATTACAAGGCCATAAATCCGACCATCAGATAGCTCAAGTTTTGGTAACCGGATTTACCGGGCAACTCAAGGATTGGTGGGACAAATATCTCGACGAAACAACCCGCCAACAGATATTAAACCACTATGTCATTAGACCAACTACTCAAATTATCAAAGAAGAAGGTCCATCAACTAGGACCGAGGTACAACATGAAAGGATAGAGGATGCCGTCAACACCCTCATATATACCCTCATAGAATTCTTTGTCGGCGACCCTCTAAAATACCAGGAGAGATCTGCCGAAATACTCATGAATCTGAAATGCCCTACCTTAGGTGACTTCAGGTGGTACAAAGACATGTACTTCAGCAAAGTTCTTATTAGAACAGATAGTTCGTTGGAATTCTGGAAAGAGAATTTCGTTAATGGACTACCAAAACACTTCTCAAGAAGGATCAAAGATGGTCTTAAGACAAAGTACAATGGAACAATTCCATGGCAAACTTTGTCATACGGATCCATAGCATCCTTCATCATAGAAGAAGGGCTCAGACTTTGTAATGAGTCAAAGATTCAAAACAAGCTCAATTCTTCGATATCAAACAGAAAAGAGCTTGGTAGATTTTGCGATCAATATGGATGCAAGGGAATAGAAGCTCCCTCAACCTCCAGGCGAAAGAAGGTTAGGACGCATCCAAAACCTTATCATTCATACCGGCCTAGAGAAACATATCGGAATAAACCCGTGCAGTCTCAGAAGCCAACATATTCAAGAAGGAAGTATATTCCTACAAAATCCCATAGAGGAAAGAAAAACCAAACTTGCTTCAAATGTCGTGAAGAAGGACACTATGCTAACAAGTGTCCAATCAGAGGAAAAATCAATGAGTTGGATATAGATCAAGAGCTGAAAAATCAGCTATTGCGACTGACCCTAACCGACTCAGAGCAATCAAGCGAGGGAGAAATCCTTGAACTCCAAGAAGAATCTGATTCATATTCTAGCACTGAATACGAATCAGAACAAGAAGGAAAAAGGACGTGCGAAGGATGCATAAATGTCCTTACCAAAGATCAAGAAATTCTACTCGAAGTAGTAGAAAAGGTTCAAGACCCAGAAATTCAACAGAAGATTGCTCAACGACTTAGGGATGCCATGACAATTTCTAAGCCAACTGAAAAAGAAGAAAGAAATCCCTACAGACTCCAATCTGTTCTCCAAAGATTTGAAAAACCGAGGGAACTCACTACTCAAGATTTACAAAGAGAGATTAATAATCTCAAACAAGAAATACAGGCGCTAAGATCTGAAACCAGGTCAGAATCCTATACGCTTCGTCAAGAAATTCTCAATCTTCAGGAAAGGCTGCCAGCACAAATGGAAACGGTGCAACCGAACCTGGACGAAGAAGATTTTCAAAGTTCCTTCGTTGGAGCCATCACCACCTCTCAATTTCAAAAATGGTACGCTCTCGTTACCTTAAAAATTTATGATTTCAAAATCACACTAAAGGCTCTCATAGATACTGGAGCCGATCAAAATTGCATTCAAGAAGGCCTAATACCTACAAAGTATTTTGAAAAAACTACTGAGGGCCTTAGAGGTGCTAACAATAACAAACTCAAAATTAATTACAAACTATCAAAAGTTCATGTTTGCAATGATGGAATTTGCTTCGTAAATTCCTTCCTTCTAGTAAAAGACTTAGGACAAGAACTAATCTTAGGTACTCCTTTCATTACTCAATTATACCCTTTTAGAATAACTGAAAAAGGGTTGGAATCAAAAGCCTTAGGAAAGAAGATAAAATTTAACTTTCTTTCCCCCATAAGGATTAGCGAAATAAATAACCTTCAAAGGAATACAATTATTCAATCAATAAATGTATTAAATTACAAAGAAAAACAAATTTCCTTTTTGAAAGAAGAAATTTCATTCAAAAGAATAGAAGAGCAAATTCAAAACAAATCTGTCCAGTTTAAAATCAAAACTTTACAAACTCAATTAGAAAAAGAAGTTTGTTCAAACATCCCAAATGCCTTTTGGAAAAGGAAACAACATATAGTTGATCTTCCTTATATCAAAGCTTTCGAGGAGAAAAATATTCCTACGAAAGCCCGACCTATTCAAATGAATAAAGAATTACTAACATTCTGCAAAGCAGAAATTAATGATCTTTTGCAGAAAGGCCTTATTAGACCATCAAAGAGCCCCTGGTCATGTGCGGCTTTTTACGTCAACAACCAGGCAGAAAAGGAACGTGGAGTCCCGCGACTGGTAATTAACTACAAACCCTTAAATAAGGTTTTGGAATGGATTAGATATCCAATTCCAAATAAATCAGATTTAATGCAAAGAATTTCAAATGCAAAAATATTTTCAAAATTTGACATGAAATCAGGATTTTGGCAAATTCAGATTTCAGAAAAAGACAAGTACAAAACGGCTTTTAATGCCCCTTTTGGACAATACGAATGGAACGTTATGCCATTTGGGCTAAAAAATGCTCCATCCGAATTTCAAAAGATTATGAATGATATTTTCAATCCTTTTCAAGACTTTTCAATTGTTTATATTGACGATGTTCTAATTTTTTCTCAAAACATCGATCAACACTTTAAGCATCTTCAAACATTTTTGACGATAGTCAAAAGAAACGGTTTAGTTGTGTCTAAACCCAAAATTAAACTTTTTCAAACAAAAATCCGTTTTCTGGGATTTGAAATTCATTTGGGTCTAATAAAACCCATTCAAAGGTCCATTGAGTTTGCCTCAAACTTTCCAGATCAAATTACAGATAAGACCCAACTACAAAGATTTTTGGGATGCCTCAATTATGTGTCTGATTTCCTTCAAAATATCAGACCCATCTGCAAGCCACTTTTTGAGAGACTCAAAAAGAATCCAAAGCCCTGGACTGAAGAACATACCAAAACAGTCCAAAAAATCAAATCCCTTGTCAAGTCAATTCCGTGTTTATCGCTGATAAACCCAAGGGCTAGTTTAATAGTGGAGACCGACGCATCCGATATTGGATATGGAGGAATCCTAAAACAGTCTCTTGACAAGAAAGAATCCATTGTCCGTTTCCATTCTGGAATATGGAATTCTACTCAAAAAAATTACTCAACAGTAAAGAAAGAAATACTTTCAATAGTACTTTGTGTACAAAAATTTCAAAGTGATTTGATTAACAAAAGTTTTGTTATCAAAACCGACTCAAGGGCATCTAAATTTGTTTTAGAAAAAGATGTCAAGAATCTTGTGTCTAAACAAATTTTTGCTAGATGGCAAGCCATTTTATCTTGCTTCGACTTTCAGATTTTGCCTATAAAAGGGATCGAAAACCCCTTGGCAGATTACCTCTCAAGAGAGTTCTTACTCTCAAAGAAAAATTCTCCCTAACCCATCTCCATCTCTCAGCAATGACCGGAAAGAAAGGGATAGAAAAGGGGAAGAAGCCCAATGCTTCTTCAAGCACACCTGCTCCAATGACATCCGATAGCTATGCAATGGATTCTGGCTTCACATTGGTGACCAGATCTAAAGCAAAGCTTTCTCAAAAACAGGCGGAGGTTATCACTCCGACGAGGCCTTCAGCCTCTTCAACACGGCCATCTGCCGTTACTCCATCGAGACCCACTGTCTCTTCCACTTCAAAGGGACCTTCTGTCCCCTCGACTTATTCGGACGCGGTTGTTCCCGTTCGTTTTTCTCCAGTTCCGGAAATCAAAACCTATTTTCAAAAATCTGTGTCTATACCAGAAGCTCTGGTAGAACCAGAATACGACGACCCGAAAATCGGCGAAGTCGTTAAAAAGGCCTATCCATCGGGATTCTTTTATATCCCAGAAGATCTTCATAAAACCAGAAGGTTTTATGAATTCATTCTAGTCGACACAAAGTCCGTCGAAATTACTCATATTCCGAGTCGCGATGATCCTTCGAAAATCGCGTATTCAAAATTAAAAATTTTTAAAGTCATGAATCCGACGTATTGGAATCAAGACCCATACACGGAAAAGACATTCTCAAAACCTTTTGTTCCTCATTCTTACTCATACAGAGACTATCAGATGGCATGGTTCAATGTCATTTGGTATCAAAATTACGAGCATTCATGGTTCATTCAATTCTGCCAAAATGCTCATAAAATTCATTACCCATTTTGGTTCATCAAATGGTGGAAAATCTTTGGATCAGCCAAAGATATATTTCCAGTTCCAATCCAAGAATCTTTCCACTATTTTGTTCAAAACATATTCAAAATCCCATTTCCATTGACCATGCGCTTTTGCGTATATTTTCAAATTCCTTGGATATTAACCTGGAATTTTCAAATAAAAGAGAACGAAGACCAAATAAAACAGGTCTTCAAAATTATCAAAATCAAATGGTGGGATAAATATACTTATACCCACGCAGACATCAAAGCGGTAAAGGTCTGGCTATCTGAGAATGGCCACCTTCAGGATTTATCAAAGAAGAAGACCTCTGAATTTCTTAATTCAAAGTCGAGGCTACTCGCCGCATTAGCCCAGACAACTTCGGAAGCTGATTTTCAAAAGCTTCTTCAAGAAGCCACATCAGTCGGTTCAACATCTTCTCCTTCTATTATAGAGGAAGAAGATGAAGACACGATCTATGATCTCAATGATCCATTTTTGGATTCACAACCACCTTTGTAGATATCATCATCTCAATGACTGAATAGTCGTTAAACTAAAAAAAAAAAAAAAAAAAAAAAAAAAAAAAAAAAAAAAAAAGTCCGTGAATGGAATATGTTCCCTGACATATTCCATTCAATTCTTCTTTTGGCACCTTTTTTATTTTGAATTTTTCCTATTATTGTACTCTTTCTTTTCATGTAAATACGTACCTCTATGTAAAAATATATAAAAATATGTATTGAAAATATGTATTTATATATTAATTAAGCTAGGATGATAGAGCTCATATAAATCGTAAGAGCTCAAGTCATTAAGCTATTTGCAAATGGTATCAGAGCCATTCAATTTTGTGAGGGAAGAGGAGTTTCTCAATCTTTAAAATCGATATTACAGAAAGCAGGAGAAGATTTGCATCTTCTATTTTCCAGAGAGTGCTTCTGGTTATTTGATCCCAAGAGAGTGTTTTTGGGACAGTCACTGATGATTTTCCAATATTTGCCTCTATGAGCATAGTCGATCCTTTTGGTGAGGATCTTAATGCTCTTGGGGAAATGTTTGTATTCATGAGTTTATAATAAACCCTGAATATGACAACTGAAGAATGAGTTTCAGCCTTGATGTTTAAATTTTTTGACTGTAGATCTAGCATGAGAGCTGATAATATGTGTGGGTCGTGGAGAGACAGAGTAAAGTTTGGATAACAATTGAAATAGACTGGTCCATTCTCTAAATTGGATTGAACCATTCCCAATAAGGAATTTGAGAAATCTTCATGTCTCTTATCTCGTAAGGAGATAAGAACTGGGATATCTAATCCAAGTCTGAACAATGGTTTTACCGCGACTTGGACAAGACCGACATGGAGATAGTTAAACTCTTCACGATGTTGGAGTATAAGAGATCTTGAAAAAAGATTCAGAGATTCCCTATTGCTATGAATTGGGATGTTCTTCTCTGAGAATTTGATGCATGATCTTTGAGTAAAATTGAAGGTTGAAATTTGGTAGATAGTTTTAGGATCTACCTTTGGAATAGTCCAATTTTGGAGTTGATCTTCTATTCTGGCAATCTGATATTCTTGATTGACAGTGTTTGAGATAGTGAGATTTTCTCCCCTTCTATGTTCATTTGAACTTTCTTCTTCATCAGTAGAGCATTTGAGATGGTGGACATCATTGAAAATAGAGTGGAGGAGAAATTATGAAGAACCAATTGAAACGTTGGAGGAATTGAAGACATTAATGAGAAAAAGTTACATTTTGAAGCATTATTTTAGAGTACTCAAGTAAAAACTCTAGATTCTGCTATTGGGATCCAAATGTATTGAAGAATATTACACAGAAAGGGAGGCCCTTATGAATAGAGCATGCATTGATAAAGACGAAGATGATACAATGGCGAGATTCCTCGGTGGGATGACCTGAAAACTTGCTCACTAAGTGGATAGGCAAGCATACTTTGATATACAAAAATTGTTATACCTTGTTATTAAAATCGCAGGGCAACTAGCTTGGGAGAAGGAGAACTCCAAGAGGTATGCTATTTCTAAGTCTATTACTTACAACGCTTGGAAAAAAAAATGCAAATATTGAAAGGATAAATTTCAAGGTTAGAGGCAAGTATGAGATTGAAAAAAAGAACAAAGATGAGACATCCAAGGGTAAATAGGAAGTGGAGGAATACAAGGTCATATTAGTCGTGATTATCCTAACAATTGAGTCATGATCATAAAGAATGGACAAGTTGTCTCACAGAGTGAGGAAAGTGACCAAGATGAGCTAGTTGAAGAAGAAATCCAAGAGAATGAGGAGAAATTGAAAGCTTAAAAATTGTGAAAAGAATAATGAAATTGAAAAAAAAAAATGAAAGAAAGTGAGTTGTTTGGCTAGAGTTGGAAAGGTTAGAAGCCGAATGTTTTTACAAAAACCATCTTTATACTTGTGTACAAGTAAGGATGTTTGGTCTCTAACGATAAAAATTTTTATTTGCCTTGTATGTTTCAATCTCTTTTACAAGAATTTGAGAATGTGTTCCAAGATGAAGTACCTAAAGGACTACCTCTCATTAGAGATATTGAACATAAAATAGATTTTATAACGGGTGCAATCATTCCTAATAGGCCAGCTTATAGAGAAAACCCAACTAAGACCAGAGAAATTTAGAGGCAAGTTGGGGAGCTCATGGAGAAGGGCTATATACGAGAGAGTTTGAGTCCATGTTCTGTACCAGTCTTATTGATGCCAAAGGAAGATGGAATATGGCACATGTGCGTGGATTCTTGAGCCATCAACAAAATCACTGTAAAGTATCAACGTCCTATTCCTAGGTTAGACCATATGCTTGATGAATTGCATGGTTCATATCTATTTACAAAGATTGATTTGAAATCTGTATATCATTAAATTAGAAGGCATATAGAAGATGAATGGAAAAGAGTTTTCAAGACTAAGGTTGGATTGTATGAATGACTTGTTATGACTTCTTGGTTAACTAATGCTTTTAGTACTATGCGCTTAATGAATCACGTTTTGAGAGAATATTTAGGAAAGCATGTTGGTGTACATTTTAATGATATTTTAATTTATTCAAAGATTTTGTATGAGCATGTGAAGCATGTTAGGTAAGTTTTGATTATAAGTTAACTTTCTTGGCTTCATAGTTGGTAAAAATGGAGTACAAGTAACTTCTTGCTATGAAGCTGAAGGAATCCTTAATGTGAATGAAAAGAGACCGTAGATAGGATTTTGAAACTTACCCCTAATTTGAGCCCAAAACGGATTTTCTTCAATTGGGCTTGTTTTTGAGGTTATTTCTCTTCGTTGTCTTCTATGGAAACATTCCTTGGAGGTACAATTGGGATCGTCCTTGCTTGACGTATTCTTGTGTATCCTCAGATTGAAATTTTGAGTTTTCCTTGAAGCTGTTCAATGACGAATAGGATTGGGGGAATGATTTCTAGGCACTTTCAGCTTTGTAAGAACAAGTTTGAATCGAAATGGTGTAGAATTGCTCTCGAATTTGGAAAAAATCTGAGAGTAGGAGACCCAAAATCTAAAAGCTTATTGCCTACTATTGGGAGCTCGATTCTTGTTCCAAACTATTGCCTAAACATTTATGAACAACATAGTGGAAAATAGATAACATTAGTTTCAATAAAAATAAAGCAATGCCCTAATATAACCTAAGGATCATTAAAAATAACATGAATGCAACTGCCCTAAATTTGATTCCTTGGCCTTGAACGCAACGTTGTCATCCGTAAATGGGTATCTTACCTTTACTTTAAAATAAGAGTAGCACGTGGATTGAGTACTTTAATAAATACTCAGTGAGTAATCCCACTGTTAGGGTCGGAATATGAATCACGTGTAATATAGTGGGATCTATCCTTTCATAAATACATTGTGGCATGGGATTGGGCTTTGCTTTTCAGTCCGAGCAGAGTTGAATATGTTGTACTTCCCTACACACGACCCATGAATGTGCACATTGACCACCAGGTGGGTTGGTATAAGAGTACTCTGTGGGTCTGCCTCGTCGAGCTTGTGCACAATCACACTACCAAATACCATGAAGGAAAAAGACCAGCATAATATCATAAGGAACATAAATATTGTAAGGTATGTGTCTGTACTAATCATAATGGGGAAGTATCCCGATGCACCTCCCATATAAAATACATGAGATCCCTAACATTAAAACACGACATAACATTCCTATGAGACATACATACTTGATTCTTGTCATATTGTTCATGATTAATACATAGGCATAGGGTGTACTAAACATAATATAGAAGTATCTCGATGCACGTGGTATACAAAATGTATGAGGTCCCATAACATTAAAGAATGACATATATTCATGGCGCTAGTCGTACCTCCAATCTATTCCTAGCATAGTGTTCCTATGAGATATAAATACTTGATTCATTTCATATTTTTAATAATTAACAATACATGATTATTTTAATGTCTCATAGTCCTAGAATAGTGTATATGATATCATAGCGTAACTTGTATGCAACATATCGTATATCATAGCATATACATAACATAGTATATGTCATACAATCATAAAACACGACATGTGTAGGGGCCACAGGTAGCGATGTCCATTCCCTGTCATCATCCCCACAATCTATTTCATTCTCCATTTCCATGAAATTCTCTATTTATTTGTGTGGGGATCAGGGTAAGGGATTCATCGCAAGGAAGTGGCAGGGATCGAATTCCCCATGAGTCAGTCTTGAAAGAAAAGGCCAAGAGTGTTGAAGATGAAAGGCCAAGAATCTTTACAGGAACAATGACTTTTTATGGGTTACGAAACAGTGGCATCCTTATGTCTAGATTTAGTTTTAGAAGACCTTATAAATACGTTTGTTATTACTATTGTAAAACCGTAAAGAAGAGTAGAGAAAAAAAGAAAAGAAACAGAGAAGCAATAGAAGATTGTTTTTTCAGATAAACAGAGTGTTCTTTGTCTCCTTCTATCGTCAGTGTGTGTGAGATTTATTTCACAAATTTATGAGTTTTCTTTAATAAATTTGTATCAAGCCAATGACGAATGTGACGGGTCAAATACCGCTACCGCATTCATATGAAAGCTTTTCTCGGTTCTCAAGATGCATGGGATGTGGTCGAAGAAGGGTTAGAAGAACCAAAAGATACCACAGGTTATACAGCGGCACGAAACAAGGTGTTAAAAGAGGTGCGATAAAAGGATAAGAGGGCACTATACATGTTGTTCCGAGTCGTTGACGAGTCGGACTTTGAGAAGCTTGCCAGTGCAACTACTTCAAAAGAAGTGTGGGACACTTTAGGAAAAGTGTTCAAAGGATCGACCGAGTCAAGCAAGTGCGTCTCCAAACTTTTCGTGGCAAGTTGGAGAGCATGAAGATGAAGGAGTCAGAAAGTGTATCTGACTACATCACGCATGTACAAACTGTGGTAAACCAACTCAATCGAAATGGAGAAATGTTAGCCGAGACCCGGGTTTTGGAGAAGATTTTAAGGTCATTAACCAACAACTTTGAGAATGTTGTATGCGCGATAGAAGAGTTAAAGGACCTAGCGACGTTCACAGTCGATGAGCTAGCCGGTTCTCTCGAGGCACACGAGCAACATAAGAAGAAGAAGGAGGAAACACTCGATGAAGCACTTCAAATCAAGGCGTCAATCAAAGATAAAAAGGTACTCTACTCTCAAAATTTTGAAGGTAGAGGTTTTGGCCGTGAAAGTTGTAAAACTGGTCATGGTGGTCAAGGCAGCAGTCATGAAGGATACTATAAGAAGAAGGGACAGTCGAGCCAAGAAAATTGGCGTGGAAGAGGACGTAGTCGAGGAAAAGGCGGCCAAATTTACTCCAACATTCAGTTCTACAAATGTCACAAATATGGTCACTATGCAAACGATTGTAACTCCGACAAATGTTACAATTGTGGTAGAGGGGCATTTTGTAAAAGATTGTCGATCTGATAAAAAGGTGGAAGAAAAAATAAACCTAGCCTTGGATGACGCAACAAACGAAGGTCTTCTCTTGATGGCTCAAAATGAAGATTTGAAAGTGAAAGAACACAACAGAGCAAAAGACGATGGCGGTAGTTGTGAGGCAGTGGAAGCCATTGGAAACGAGGGGATACGCAGCGGATTTGGCAAAATCGCGATATCGGAGACGAGAAAATCGAAGAAGGAATCTTGATTGAACACGCGATCGGCGAACGAGACAAAGAAACTTCCGGATCATCAGAAGGAGAACAGAGATTTAGAGCAACAACCAAAATCTGCCATGGATAAATTTGTGGAGAAGTCTCAGTTGCAGACCTTGAAATCACTGAACGAGCGCATTTTGAAGGAGAAAGTAGAGATTAAAAAAGAAAAGAAAGCTTTTAGAAATGGAGATTGAAAGGTTAGAAAAGGAAGTTGCGGAACTGAGTGAGAGTTCTTTCTATCTCAAATAGAAGGAAGAGAATGGGAAGGTAATTTCTGAGCTTCTCAAGAGAATTGAAGGTGTGGAGAGAGAGAGGTCAGTTGCTGATGAGTCGTGGGTTCAAAACTGGAGGTGCGCGCTAGGAAGTGAAATTCTTTACATTGAAGCGTGGCACCATGCGGATCGGGTCGAACATCCTTCGAGTGAAACTGGGTTAGACGTGAGCATGGGTCGGAAGAGCTACCGCGTGTCGCATATCGAGTGGAGACGCGTCACTTTACAACGTGCCTGACGCGTTATTCCACCCAATTGTCAATACGTGTCCCTCAGGCTGTCTGACACGCGGCTTCCTGGTTGTCTGACGCGCTTTCCCTCCCGCAAGTTGACATGTGGCTTGCTGGAAAATTTTCTCTACTGACAGTCGCAATATTAAATCTGGCTTCAAATTCAGTTCATTTACCTCCTTCTTGTTCCTGAAAGGACTCTAAAAAATCTTTTAAATTTCATCCTTCATAGAAGAACATATCGAACAGCTCAGATCTAAAGAAGTATTGTGAAAGTCATTTACCTCCTTCTTGTTCCTGAAAGAACTTGAATTTTCCCCATCATAGAAGAACATCCTGAAAGAACTTGAATTTGCCTCTTCATAGAAGAACATATCGAACGGTTTAGATCTAAAGAAAAATTGTGAAAGTCATTTACCTCCTTCGAACGGCTCAGATCTAAAGAAAAATTGTGAAAGTCATTTACCTCCTTCCTGTTCCTTGAAAGACTCCCAGGAATCCTCATTTACCTCATTCTTGTTCCCGAAAGAACTCTCAGAAATCATCAAATTTCATCCAAGAAATCCTCATTTACCTCCTTCTTGTTCTGGAAAGGACTCTAAAAAATCCTCAAATTTCATCCCAGAAATTCTCATTTACCTCCATCTTGCTCCCAGAAATCCTCATTTACCTCTTTCTTGTTCCTGGAAGGGCTCTCAGAAATCCTCATTTACCTTCTTTTTGTTCCTGGAAGGACTTCCATAAATCCTCATTTACCTCCTTCTTGTTCTTGAAAACTCTAAAAAATCCCCACCTCAAATTTCATCCCAGAAATTATTCCTGAAAAAACTATCAGAAATTCTCAAATTTCATCCTAGAAATCCTCATTTAACTCCTCCTTGTTCCTGAAAGACTCCAAGAAATCCTTATTTACCTCCTTCTTGTTCCTAAAAGGACTCTCAGAAATCCTCACCTCAAATTTCATCCCAGAAATCCTCGTTTATCTCCTTGTTGTTCCTGAAAGGACTAAATTTACCTCCTTCTTGTTCCTGAAAGAACTCTCAGAAATCCTCAAATTTCATCCCTTAAATCCTCATTTACCTCCTTGTTCCTGAACGGACTCCCAGAAATTCTCATTTGCCTCCTTGTTCCTTAAAAGACTCTCAGAAATTCTCATTTACCTCCTTCTTGTTCCTGAAATGGCTCCCATAAATTCTGTTCCGGAAAGAACTCCCAGAAATCCTCATTTACCTCCTTCTTGTTCCTAAAAGGACTCTTAGAAATCCTCACCTAACATTTCATCCAAAAATTCTCATTTACCTCTTTCTTGTTCCTGAAAGGACTTAAATCCTTATTTACCTCCTTCTTGTTACGGAAAGAACTCCAAGAAACTTAAATCCTCATTTACCTCCTTCTTGTTCCGGAAAGAACTCCAAGAAATTCTTGTTCCTAAAAGGACTCCCATAAATTCTTGAAATCCACATTTACCTACTTGTTGTTCCTGAAAGGACTCAATCCCAGAAATCCTCATTTACCTCCTCCTTGTTCCTGAAAGGACTCAAATTCTCATTTACCTTCTTGTTCCTGAAAGCACTAAAAAACTCATTTACCTTCTTGTTCCTGAAAGGACTCCCAAATCCTCATTTACCTCCTTCTTGTTCCTTGGACTCCATAA
Source organism: Cucurbita pepo subsp. pepo (assembly GCF_057944985.1). NCBI lineage: Eukaryota > Viridiplantae > Streptophyta > Magnoliopsida > Cucurbitales > Cucurbitaceae > Cucurbita > Cucurbita pepo. Next base: position 6,921,359 of record NC_141813.1, read on the forward strand.
GTTCTCCCAGAAATTCTTGAAATCCTCATTTACCTCCTTCTTGTTCCTGAAAGGACTCAAATCCTCATTTACCTCCTTTTCTTGAAATCCTCATTTACCTCCTTGTTCCTCAAAAGACAGGGCAAGGGGGCAAGGATTCAGGGACTATGACTGTGGAGTCCCGCTACTTAAGAGATTTCCAGAGGCATAAACCGCCTTCCTTTGACGGAGGCAAGATGGATCCCATTGCCGCTGAGAACTGGCTAGAGGCCATAGAAACGGCCTTCCATTTTATGAACTGCCCACCAAAGTATGAAGTCCATTGTGGGACATATATGCTGAAAGGAGAAGCACACTTCTGGTGGAAAGGTGCTCAGAAAACCATAGTACAACAAGGAGAGTTTATTACATGGTGTCAGTTTAAAGACGCATACCTCCACAAATACTACCCAATCACTGCCAGAGTGAAAATGCAGGCAGCGTTCCTCGCATTGAAACAGGGAGATAGATCAGTGGAGGATTATGACTTGGAGTTCAATAGGCTGGCAAGGTTTTCTCCAGCCTATGTTAGTTCTGAGGAGTTGAAGGGCGAACGATTTATCGCTGGCCTAAGGGAAGAACTAAGGGGGAATGTGGCGTCCCAGTCATCCTTTGTCTATACGAAAGCCCTTCAAGTGGCGACCCTGCTCGACTCGCCTCGTACCGACAAGCTACAGTTGGGAATAGCACAATCATCCCACACTACAGCCCAGGGAAAGGGGACATACCCTAGCCACCCCAGAACTTGCAGACCACCCTGTGGCCGCACTGATAGGCGAAGGAGAGCCCCAGTACGAAACATGACCTTGTGTCCTAATTGTCGGCATCCTCACACGGGGGAATGCAGAGCAGGAACTGGCGCCTGCTACAGATGCGGTCAGGTAGGGCACTTTGCAGTGGATTGCCCTCAGAGAAACGATCAGCGTGTCAACCTGCCTGCAGTACAGCATCAGAGGGGCCAAGCTGGCCAACATCAGCAGGGGCAAGCTGTAGTCCATGCAACAACAGCCAGGCAAGCTGACCAGCCTGACGCAGTTGTCACAGGTACGCTACCCATATTTTGTCATCTTGCATTAGTGTTGTTTGATTCGGGTTCGACACATTCATTCGTATCTAAAGAGTTTGTAGAGCTAGCACATCTAGAGAAAGAACTTTTAGAAATTACCCTATCAGTGTCTACCCCTGCTCACGAGCTGTTGCTAGCTACCCATAGGGTTAAGGGAGGTGGAGTAACAATAGCAATGCGTGTCATCGAAGCTACACTGATAGTGTTAAGCATGCAAGACTTCGATGTCATCTTGGGTATGGATTGGCTAGGTGAGAATCGCGTTTTGATAGATTACGAGACTCGAATAGTGACTCTCAGGCTCCCGTCAGGGGAAATCTTTACCTACAAGGGAGCCACTTCCAAAGGTGTCCCGAGCGTCATAACCTCGCTAAGGGCTAAGAAGTTGATTCGTAGTGGCGCAAGTGCATTTCTAGCCAGCGTGACCTTAGATAATAGTAACAAACAAAAAACCTCATCGGTACACATCGTCAGGGAGTTCGTAGATGTCTTTCCGAAGGATCTGCCAGGTTTGCCCTCAGCTAGGGAAGTCGATTTTGGGATTGATTTAGAACCAAGAACGGTGTAGATCTCCAAGGCACCTTACAGGATGGCACCTGAAAAACTCAGGGAATTGAAGGAACAGTTACAGGAGTTGTTGGATAAGGGTTTCATCCGACCCAGTGTATCACCTTGGGGAGCCCCTGTACTATTTGTCAAGAAGAAGGACGGGTCCATGCGGTTGTGTATTGATTACAGGGAATTAAACAAGGTCACTATAAAGAATAAATACCCTCTCCCGAGAATTGATGACCTGTTTGATCAGCTATAGGGAGCAACAGTCTTCTCGAAAATCGACCTAAGGTCAGGGTATCATTAGTTGAGGGTCAGAGAAGGGGATATACCCAAGAATGGACATTACGAGTTCCTCGTTATGTCCTTTGGCCTTACCAATGCACCAGTCGTTTTCATGGAACTAATGAACAGGGTGTTTAAGGAATTCTTAGACACCTTTGTCATAGTGTTCATCGACGACATTCTGGTATACTCTAAGTCAGAGGCAGATCTTGAAATACACCTCAGAAAAGTCTTGACAATACTGAGAGCCCAGCAGTTGTATGCCAAGTTCTCTAAGTGTGAGTTTTGGTTGTCTGAAGTTGCATTTCTGGGTCACGTGGTGTCAAGCAAGGGGATTACAATGAACCCAGCTAAGATAGAAGCAGTGATGAGGTGGCCACAGCCGACCACAGTCACAGAGGTGAGGAGTTTTCTTGGGCTAGCTGGTTATTACAGAAGGTTTGTTCAGAATTTCTCCAAAATTTCCTCAGCGCTGACTCGGCTAACCAAGAAGGGCAAGCCCTTTACTTGGACTCCAGCTTGCTAACAGAGTTTCCAGGAACTCAAGAAGAGGTTGGTAACTACACCAGTCCTTACAGTTCCAGACGGGTCAGGTAATCTCGTGGTGTACAGTGATGCATCAGGGAAAGGCTTAGAGCAACAACCAAAATCTATCGTGGATAAATCTGTGGAGAAGTCTCAATTACAGACGTTGAAATCGTCGAACGAGAAGCCTTTTGAAGGAGAAAGTAGACATTGAAAAAGAAAAGAAAGCTTTTAGAAATGGAGATTGAAAGGTTAGAGAATGGGAAGGTAATTTCTGCTGATGAATCGTGGGTACAAAACTGGAGGTGCGCGCTGGGAAGTGAAATTCTTCAAATTGAAGCGTGGCACCATGCGGATCGGGTCGAACATCCTTTGAGTCAAACTGGGTTAGACGTGGGCGTGGGTCGGAAGAGCTACCGCGTGTCGCGCATACCGAGTAGAGCCGTGCCACTTTACAATGCGCTTAATGCGTTATTCCACCCAATCGTCAACACGTGTCCCTCAGGCTGTCTGACGCGCTTTCCCTCCCTCAAGTTATCTTTAAAGTTCGTAGGGTTGAACCTACACTTAATTTGGCCTTCAAAGTCAGTTCATTTAACTCCTTGTTCCTAAAAATATATAATTGTTGAACCTACAACCTTCACATTATTAGCACGACAATCTAACCAACTGAGCTAATAGGTCATAGGTTTTATGTACATTATAGATCGTTAGCTCCTAATCCAGTCAATCGAGTTTTGTTTACATAACTTCATGCATAATAAACTTAAAAAAGTCGTTATCTTTTAAAGTTCGTAGTGTTTTAACTCGTATCATGAAAATATATTATTAAAATTTAATAAAATTGGCCCATGCAGGTGTTGAACCTGCGACTTTCGCGTTATTAACACGACGCTCTAACCAACTGAGCTAATAGGCCATAGGTTTTATGCACATTGTAGATCAATAGCTCCTAATTTAGTCAATCGAGTTTAGGTTACATAATTTTATGCATAATAAAATTAAAACTTCAAGTCATTATCTTTAAAGTTCGTAGTGTTGTAACCCCGTATCATGAAAAGATATTATTAAGAATTAATAAAATTTGGCCTATGTAATTGTTGAACCTACAACCTTCATGTTATTAGCATAACAACCTAACCAACTAAGCTAATAGGTCATAGGTTATATGCACATTGTAGATCGGTAGCTCCTCATCCAATCAATCGAGTTTCGCTTACATAATTTTATGCATTATAAACTTAAAACTATAAGTGATTATCTTTTAAATCTAGTATCATTAAATATATCATTATTGAGAATTAATGAAATTGACCATGCAAGTGTCAAACCTGCCGTAGCTCCTAATCTAGCCAATCGAGTTTAGGTTACATAATTTAATGCATAATAAAACTTAAAACTCTCTAAATTTAAGTCATTATGAAATTAGCCCATCCAACCTTCGTGTTATTAACACGACGTTCTAACCAACTAAGCTAATAGGCCACAAGTTTTATGCTCATTGAAGAGCAGTAGCCCCTAAACTAGTCAATCGAGTTTAGGTTACATAATTTTATGCATAATAAATTTAAAACTTTAGGTCATTATCTTTTAAAGTTTGTAGTGCTTTAACCCCGAATCATTAAAGACATCATTGAGAATTAATGAAATTGACCCGTCCAAGTGGCAAACCTGCACCCTTCACACTTAATTAGTGCGACGTTCTAACAAACTTAGCTAATGGGCCAAAGGTTTTATGCAAATTGCAGATCCATAGCTCCTAATCAAGCCAATTGAGTTTATTTTATGCACAATAGAAGTTCAAAACTTTCTAATTTTAAGACATTATATTTAAAGTTCGTAGTGTTGTAACTCCGTATCATGAAAATATATTATTAAGAGAATTAATGGTATTGTCCCACTGTAAAAGGGAGATCCATCACTTCATTTTACAAGCCCACTTGAATTGTTTAAAGTCAGTCGAAGAATACATTTTTTGACGGCTCTATGTCAATATTTTGGCTGATCAGGCTTGGGTTTGATACGCTCGGACCCTTTCTTCTTTCAATTTTTCAAAAACTTAAATTAGTATGACTACGTTTTGGCTAGTTAAATTTTTAGAATCGAGTTTATATTATTAATGCACAGGTAGGTTTAGTTAGTCTATATACTTATGAGTAAGTTTAAATTATTTTATGCAAAAGTAGTTGAGTTAATTTCCATAGTAGAATTTTAATTTATGATTGTTGGACTTCTTAAGAAAAATTAAAATTTAGAGGTCAGCATTAAGCTAACGTCAAATGGTCGTAGTAGCTTCGGCTTAGGTTACCCAAGTAAGTGGCCTTACCATCATTTGGCTATAATTTTGTGTTGTATGGTGACATGTGCTCGTGGCTTTGCACATTGTAATAGCCCAAGTCCATCGCTAGCAGATATTGTCTTCATTGGGTTTTCGAGATAGCTTTACGCTTTTAAAACACATAGAGAAATTTTTACACTCTTATAATATAAAGAATGTTCCCCTCTCCCGCTGTTGTGCGATCTCACAATCCACCCTCTTTATATAGAGGTATCAAGTTGGCTTAAGGGCTCATCTTGTTATATTTTTTTGTCTCTGATTAGCCTCCTATAATCGATATGAACACTATTATAAAACAAGTCTTGAAACCTAGTTAAATATCTGATTCATAAAAATTAATTAAGCTATGGGAAATTAGTGAGCCCAACAACATCACTCTAACTCACACAACTATATCGAACTCCGAGAAAACCTTTTAACCTTGCCTTCTTGGTTCATATGCTTGAGGGAACCCTTGTTTCTACATGTATGTATAACTATCTGGATCAGCTCTTAATGTTCAATATATCGTCGGGTGGGCCCATTCTTTCCTCTTAATGACTAGAGCTATTGCTCTCTAAAACAAATGTTAAGGAGTGTGAAGTCCTGACTTAGTAGCTCATGTGTCTATGGCTCGGTCTACCTTAACCAAGTTGTCCAGGCCATAATCTAAAAAAATTCATGTAGATTCAAGGCTCAGATCTCGTGTTGGAATTAATGTTGGAATAACTTAGATATAACATTCAACCTTAATTCAAACCTTCCTAATTTCTCCCCGGTGATTTAGTTTCTTCCTTTAAGTAGATCATGACTTGATTCGTCCATATGTATTACTCTATCTTTTAAGTCATAAACTCTAAACCTTGTTAAAGTATCCAATCATTGACCACTTTGCTCATACAACCTCCAAGCTTCCTCTTACTATTTGTGCATAAACATCTCAAAAAAAAAAAAAAGTTATTTCCTCAAATTTCTTGGTACTTAATAAAACTCTCATTTAAGGCTGATATTGCATAAGCATAATAAATGTTCTTATATGTAGTAAAACTTGAGATACTTGAGAATAATTTCATATACACATCTTATCATTTGGTATTCATAACAAACCTTGATTCTTATAAAAGGTTTTTAGGGGTTGTTTCGTCATTTTTCTTAGAGTTCATACCTCAAACACGTTCTAATTTCCTCATGTGATCTTGCATACTTACCCTTAAGGTCATAAATGGGTCTCTTAAAAAGTTTATTTTACAATTGAGGTCTTTTGGAATCTTGAAAACATTTTAGAATTCTTATAGGGGTATGTTGGTCATTTACCACCCCAAATCTTGGTTAAATCTAGACATATTCCAATGGCCTTGTAACTTTGTATAAAATCTTTGAATCATGACATATTGAAATGGCCTTCTAAGTATGTTATAGAAGAGACACAACTCATCGAATCCAACGACCAAATTTAAAATGGAGATCAGCTGCCCACTAATCAGAGAAAATATGTCTGGCATAAATTTTATAAAATTCAATCTCAAATTCTCGACAATCTGGAAGTTTTTAACGTCGATTTAAGCCCTCTCTATAAAGCCTAAAGTAGGAGCTTTCGTTTAGAGAAAGAATCAAGCTAAGTCGAGCCTTCAACTGTGAGTTGTTATAGCCTCTGAGATTTTGGGTTTCTTACTCTCGAATTTCTTCCAAATTTAAGAGCCATAGTCAACCATTTTCCTTCAAACCTGCTTTTGCACCTTCTAAATGAGACTATCCACAAGTTTGGTGATGAAATAAAGTGTTGAAGGTGCCTCAAACACAACTTCTCAATTTGGTCCGTCTTTAAAGGAAGATAGTTGATGCTCGAAAATTAAATACGAGCCTACATGCAAATTTGTCAAGAAACCTATCATGTTCGATTTTCGAACCTCCAAGGAATACTTCTGTAGAAGACCACGAAGGTTAACAAGACTCAGAGCAAGTCCATTTCAAGAAAATTATTTTCGTTTAAAATTTAGGAGTAAGGATCGAAGCCTTTCTTTAGCTTTAGAAGATTAAGTTGAGCGCTTTTAATGAAGAAATCGGGAGTTAATACGTCTTAGATAAGGTTGCCTAAGGAAACAAAATTCTGCTTTCTTGAATAAGTTGCAGACTGAGGATCAAATTCAAAAATTAAGACCATGTGCTTTAAGACATCACCATCTTTAAGTTTCATAAAGAAATCGAGGGGAGAAATGCTAAGGCGAAGACCATAGGACAATCTCCTAATGTATCATTACTTTCATCTTTGTATCAATAGACCATGGGACCATAGATGTTCATAAAATTTGTGTCTTATAAATTTCTGAAATTGAAAAAATAGATAATATTTTCATACACTTTCAAGTTTATATCATTTCTAAACAATATATAATATGTCAAATTAATTACTTTATATATATCTAACAGAGTTTCTACACATTAAAATCAATTACTTTAATAAATATAAAGTTGAGTTTTATATCTATTATGTACGTGAATTTTAAAGTAAAGAAATATAGAAAAGGTCGTACCAAGATTTTGAACACGGGTTACTGGATTTAAAGTCCAATGTCCTAACCACTAGACCATGGGGCCACAAATATTTTAAGAATTGTGTGTCATAAATATGTGAACTTTAAAAAGAATAATAGTATCTTATTTTAAGAATTGTGTGAACTTTAAATTTTGAAAATGATTGTGTCTTTGTTTTTAGTTTTGTATTTGACAGGGTTTCAACCCAATAAAATCAATTAATTTATTAGATCATTTGTACAATTATTCAACCATTCTTCTTCACACATTTCCATTCTACTTTAATAGAGTTCATAGAAAGGTTATTTTGAAAGAAATTTAACCTTAAAAAAGATGCTTATTTAATACGTTTTTCCATCCATATTTTTTAAAAGTTTGTTTGAATATTCTAGGTAACATAACTAAAGTAAAAAAATCAAATTATTTGTGTTTACTCTATTTTTATAAAAAGAAGACAATAATAAAACCCATGTGCTATGTATTAATATATCAATGACTATTTAGATCTAAACAGTTACTTAGTGTTGTCATTCTCAACTTGTTAATATAATCTCTAATAAATACAAAGTTAATAGTGAGAAAAGAAAAAACAACGAAAGTTATTCTCCAATGTGAGAATCTCAACTCCCATTTTAAGTAGAGATTTGTATCTTCCTCTTCTCTCGAAAATGAGACTTGATATGGTGTTAATTATAAGCAGTTTTGGAGTACTCTTTATTAACTCCAATTTGGCGTGGAAGGGTTGGATGGAAACTCAACCTTACCGGCACGTTCTTTTTTGGCATATTTTTTTAGGACTGCACAATATCTCACATTTATATTAGAACAAATAATAGGAGAGAGAAGGTAAAGATCCTCTCATGAGGCAGGCCATGGAAGTCAGAATAGACAATAATAGGGCAGGTGAATGTTTTGAATTTTAAGTTAGTACATGATAGGACATATTGGATTTCAGTCAATTTTGTTAGGTGTTTGTGTGAAGCTTGATTTTTCTTTAAAACGGTTGAATTTCATGTTTTGAATTGATTAGGTAAGTCCATGACCTCATTCTAAAAATGTCTATTATGAATTTCCGCATTTATGATTTAAGCAGGCATGAGTTGACGTCACTAATTAGCTTAAGAAACTTAGGGGTGTTACATTTTATGTTATGATATGAATGAAATATATGTTATGAATCTACATTGCGATATGAATGATATATAATGCTTGAACCTTCACATATTACACCATGCATATTAGGTTAACATGTACAAGTTGTGCCAATGAGACATTGATAAACAATGTATATTAACCATAGAAGATTTGTCCAATATACGTGTGTATGTCTCATAGGAATGCTATATCATGAAAAATAAAATGGATGTATGACCCTCTCTACCTCGGTAAACTCATGAACTACTTCCTTCACCTTCTTTCACTCTTGAACTAGGGAAAGCATATGAAATGAATTTCCTCTCCCCCCTTCTGGTCTCGCACTTCGTTCCTCTACCTTCCTGTAATGGAATAGAATATCTGATTCTTCTTTCATTCTTCTGTAATATAGGCTGTATGATCTGAAGGTCAAGCTCATTCACTCAATAACTTGTCCCTTCAAAGACTGCTGTAAAGGGGAGTCAATTCATTAGTTTACCTATTTCCCTGTTATCTCTGATTTCTTTATTAACCTGAACCTTCTTTGTAAAGCTCCTGAACCGTAACCAGATGGAACTGTAAACGCCTGAACCTTTCTCTCCTTCGCGCCTGAACTATAGTATTCTTTCCCTCGGTAAACTCATGAACCTATTCTATTGGCCGGTCTCTCATCTGTTCTTTCCTTTTCCTTATTCTGTTTCGTAAGGTTTAAGGAAAGAAAGATTCATGATGGGAATATAACTATACTAAGTAAGCAGTGTTCAGTTATTGCATTCATGAAGTCAAGAAGAAACTCAAGATGAAAGGTCAAGCTCAATTTGCATCATAACTATGTATCATGATTCGAAACTATAGGATCTCATTCATTTCACATGTCACATGCATCGAGAGACTTTCTCGTTATAATTATGTACACTATGATATTATGCATGCTCCTTCCCCTTTGTGGTTTCTGGCAATGTGAGTGTTCGCGAGCGTGCCATCAGACCCATGAGGTATGTATACGAGCTCACTTAATGGGTCCATGTGCGCATGTGTGTTTCGTGTATAGAAAAGTACTACACATCAAACCTTACTCGAACTTGAAGTAGAGAATAAGGTCATGATGTGTGATGTCCCACATTGGTTGGGGAGGAGAACAAATCACCTTTTATAAGGGTGTGGAAACCTTCCCCTAGCAGACGCGTTTTAAAGTCTTGAGGGGAAGCCCGAAAGGAAAAGCCTAAAGAGGACAATATCTGCTAACGGTGGATCTGGGTATTAACATCATTGCTTCATTTAAGGGTGTAATGCCTCTAAGAATTTGACCTAGATTTAGAATTTGAATCTAACTTGTAATGGTCTTGATATTATTTGAATCTAAATTTAGAATTTGAATCAACCACCAGAATTTAGAGTATTTAGAGTAGTTTTCACGTGGTAAATAACTAAAACAACTTTATTTTCTTGGTTGTTTTCACAAAGGTTTGTTCCACAAAAGTAATAAAGATGAGACATTTTCATCCACTAACTTAGATCATTATTTAATAAGGTTTTAATAAGGTTGAGAACAACCATTTTCCCATGGGTGCAAGAACTCAAATTTGTTTAGATGATTATTAAACAATGAAAAGTCATTACTATCTGCCAACCATATTCATCTTTCATTACTCCATCGATTAGAAAGTCATGTTCCATTTTCTTACCAGAAAACCTCGAATGAAGCATGCCCTAATTTGCTCTCAAAGTCACAACAAAACAATGTCGTTCGAAAAATAAAACCATTAACGATATGCACGCCTATGTCCATAGCAAATCTAAAATTTTAGGTTAGACCCAAACTAAGATAAATATATACCATATAAATTTTAAGAAGTACACGAAAATAAAAACATTAAAATACGAAAATAAAACCATTAAAAACCTAATAAATATTATGTAAAAATTAAATAGTTTAATTTTTTGTTTTTAAAATTTCAAAAGTTAAAATAAAAACTTGGATTCCACCACGAGTATGTAGATATAAATATATTCTCTACTAACTTAAATCTTCTTCTTTTGATTTGCAATGAGTATGAAGAGTGGATTTGAAGGATAGTTCCAAATCACAACTTCCCACTTTGTTAATGAAATGAAGGATGGTTCCAAATCACCACTTCCGAAGTTAAGAATTGCATGCACTAAAAAGGAAAGCCAGCTTTTCAATTCTTCAATTGATCCATCAATTTATAGAAATCTTTCAAACCAAAAACTAGAATTTTTATTGAATTTTTCCATTTTTAGTTTCCTCTTTTAAAATTCTACTTAATTTCTTACCCAATTTATTTCTACTCTCTATCCTATGGATTTTTACTCTTTTCTTAATTCTAATGATCAAAGTTCGTTTAAGTTAATTTGATTCAAATACATTGACATGAGTTCTATCGAGTAAAATACGCGACCCAATTCAAATTTATTTAGCCCATTTTACTTATTACTATAAAGTTATATGTTCCCTTTTTTTTTTTTTAAATTTTATTCCGGTTCTTTTCTAAGATTTGATCCATTATAATTGCAAAATTAACTAAAGTTTAAATTCTTATGGGTCTAAAAAAATATATTTTAATTCAAACCTAACACATTAAACTAATCAACCTTTTTATTTATATTCAATATCAAATATCTTAGTTTCTTTTTCTTTTTTTCTTTTTTTTTTTTTTTTTTTTTTTTTTTTTTTTTTTTAACTAAAAAAAGTTAACCTAAAAGACACTTTAAATTAGTAATTTTTCTAAAGATTTTTTTCTTATTATTTAGAAAGTGTCATTTGATGCACACCATTTAAACAATTTTCAAAGCTTTTGAAAAAAAAAAATCAAAATCAAATACATTTTTCTTACGGCTCTCTAAAATTCTAATCCAACATGACAACTAAAAAAATTGGCATTTTAATCATTCATTTGGAGCAAATTGGCATTTTAATCATTCATTTGGAGCAAATTGACTCGTACAATACTAAGTTCATTACAAGGGCTTCGTTTTGATTTGATATCCTACCGTTCTTAAATATGATACCCAAGCTTGTTGTAGCCATTATCGAGAGCCCAATAACTCTTCATCTTCGATCTCGGTGTTTATCCATGAGATCATCAACGGTAGTATTCATTTCTCTTTTAATACAATCGAGAGAAGTTAATAAAAGAATCGTTTTGACAACTTTACACTTCAAGAGTAAAAAATTCTTCCGTTTATATCATTCGTTTAAACGTTCTTTCTCTCATTACACGTTCCACACAATGACGAAAACGTCCCAACAACTAAGAAGAAAAAGAATCGAGGAAGGTAACTATTTTCAAGAGATGGTTGTGTTCTTACCATTGAAGCAGAAGGCAGTTTACTTTCCCCAATCCAAACAGTATCAAAACTCTCTCCTCTTTCAGACACCTTCTCCATATCCTTAATGTTTTTCCTCCACACTAACCTCAAAACCACCATTAAAACAAACCCCACCAAAGCTAACCCACCATTTCTTAGCACTCAGAGAAGTCAAGCCAACTTCGGATAGTTGTGAAGTCACTTACCAAGGTAGCTAAGTTGAAGTCCCTAAATCATACTTGAAGCTAGTTCAATTTGCCGTTTAAAATCCAAGTAAACCTATGTAAGTTCACGACACCGAATTAGCACAGATCAACAACGTCGTTTAGCTACTATGTTTAAGTAAACCTATAATTTTTCTTATAATATTTTAGTTTTTTGAAATAATGATCGTACTCATCTCAAAACCTTTTTGAAATGTCAAAATCGACTTCAAGAGGGTAACCAATTGTAGGATAGGGTTTAAAAATGTCAAATAGGGTTAAAAACCGGTATCCTAAGTCAAAAGCGCCAAATAGAAGTCGCGGGACAAAGTCGAATAAAGTTTTAGGCCCGAGACTGGGTAAGGAAGACAGAACGTTGGATTTTCGAACCCTCTTAGATCTGAGAGGTTAGGCCCTTACGAACCAAACAAACACCATAAACGGGATTTGGGGGAGGAGGAGACTCGGAAACGGAAGAAAAAGGAGGAAAAAGAACGTCGAAATGACGTGATTGAGGAGAGAGAGAGAGTCACCGAAAAATTCTCTGGAAATCGGGGTGAGGGAGAGGAAGTCCGACCCGAGATCCGACTCACGACCCAAAACCCACAGGCAACCCTAACCGAGGTGAGGGGTGGAGAAGATGAAGTCCACCGGTCGGACCCAAACTCGAATACTCGCAACCTGATTATAGCCAAGCAACCCCATACCTAGTTTGCTCCAGTAACCTAAAATACAAAGCTTCGGCCCAACAATGCAATAAGATACCCACTAGCAACCAGTCCAGCAGTCTAGTTCCTCTGTGCTTGGCCCAACAAGCCACATTCAAACCAAAAATACACAGAACACGACCCAACCCATGATCCACTACACAAACCTGTGTGCCCACATGAACATTCAAGACCCGTGCCTCGACCCACTTCGCGACCTGCTCATGTGTCAATGTCCCTCAACGACAGGGTCACTACTGCATACACCAATCCCTTCGGCTCAGCTTCTCGGAATTCTAGGCTAAAAAATGACATATTTGGCTCGATTTGACATTTTTGACAGGTAGTACAGAAAATCAGAGTGTCCTTGAGATTCGGGCGTAAGGGTAAACTTGAACAATACTAACTTTTGTAGAAGCTTGAAAAATCACGTCGTGGCCATTTTAAATCTCTAGTGAGTTCAATTGATTTCAATAATGATAAGATTGCATTTTTATTTTACCTTTATTTGAGTTGTCAGAAGTGGGATTTGAACGCACACCCTCTAATCCATTGGAGAGGGGAATGAAGTATAACTTATAAGAGTCTTTAAACATCTCTCCAGTAGGCGTGATTTAAAATGATTCTGACGGCGATATATAACGGGAAAAAATGGACAATATTTTTTAGCGGTTGGAAAAGGGAACGAAACATTTCTTATAAGGATGTGGAAACCTCTCCCTAGTAGACTCGTTTTAGAATTGTTCGGTTGATGGTGATACGTAATGGAAAAAATTGGACAATATTTGTTAGTGGATGGATTGTGAGATTGAACATAGGTTGGAGAGGGGATGAAACATCCCTCATAAGGATGTGGAAACCACTCCCTAATAGATGCGTTTTAAAATCGTGAAGTTGACAATAATACGTAACTAGCCAAGGCTTAATATATTTACTGAATGTGGGCTTGAGCTATTACAAATGATTAGCTGAAATAGCTCAGTTGGTTAGAGCGTGTGGGCTTTAACAACAAAGTCGGAGGTTCTGCTAATATGAATGAATTCATTCCTTAAGGTAGTGGAAAAAAAACTTTTGAATATAAATTTTGAATCAATTTAATAAAAGAATTGCACTTTATAAAAGAAAACCTTTCCAAGAAAGTTGTCTAAAGTAGGATTTCTAACCGAGGCACTCTCACAAGGACCAAAACTTGACTCTTAACACCTTCGACCAAAACTTGACTCCTAACTATTTATTGTGAGACCTAACATTGGTTAGAGAGAGGAATGAAGCATTCTTTATAAGGGTGTGGAAACCTCTCCCTAAAAGACGCGTTTTAAAACTTTTAAACTTAGGACGATACGTAACAGGCCAAAACAAACAATATCTCCTAGCAACTGGAGAGGGGAACCAAACATTTCCTATAAGGTTGTGAATATCTCTTCCTAGTAGACATATTTTAAAATCGTGAGGCTGATGGTGATACGTAATTAGCCAAAGTAGACAATATCTAAAAGAGGTGGGCTTGGTTTGTAACAAATTGTATTAGAGCTAGTCATTGGGTGGTGTGCCAACGAGGTTGCTGGGAACACAAGGGGGTTCCCAACTCAGTTGGGGAGGGATGAAACATTTCTTATAAGCATGTGGAAATCTCTTACTATTAGACGTGTTTTAAAACCGTGAGGTCGACGACGATATGGAATGAGTCAAGTAGACAATATCTAGGCTAATATTCATAATTTGTTGGAATAGTTTAGTTGGTTAGAGCGTATGATTGTTAACGTTAAGGTTGGAGGTTCAGCTCTCTTTTTACCAATGGGAATGAATCATTCCATTTTAGTATATGGAAAAATTTAACGGCAAATTTAACCCTCCAACCAAAGTGGACAATGTCATATAATTACGTAGGTTCGTGATTCCTAACATTGTTACCTAGTCTTAATCTAGCATTCTTAATAATAATATTGTGTTCTTTTTAGGGGTAGCTTCAATACAAAGACATAATGTAAAAAAATATTTTCGTATAAAGCAGTTACATCATGCATATTCTAGTGACTCTAGGTCCCAAGAAAACTAGGGTCGTTACATATAATCTACACCTGAACTTTCTATAACATAGAGAAAAACCCGTGGCAACTCGCTTGATCAAGGATTCGATTACCGCCTACAAGTAGGTTACTTATTTAGTTGCACTAGATATTACTTTTCCATTTTGGGTGATCACTAATTGTTAGTTAAGGTCATAGAGGAGGGTCGTCCCGAGCCGTCAATTCTATGTGTACAAGTTGTTGTCCTTAGTTTTCGAATCTCGTTCCAATTTTTATCAAATTTTTTCTTTGTCACGTCAGTTCTATGTGTTACGAGTTGTTGTCCTTAGTTTTCGAATCTCGTTCCAATTTTTATCAAATTTTGTCTTTTTCAGGACGTGTCATGAATAATGATTTGAAGTCTTGAAAATTGAGTTATTATAGTTGTGCTTTGAAGTCTTTAAAATTGAGTTATTACAGTTGTGCCCTATTTAGCTTATCCAAGCTATTCCCGACCATTGGTGCCTCACCGTTTAACTCTTCTAAGCATACCAGAAATCAGGTAATTTAGTTATGCTCTTACCATTTCCCCTACTATGGATTCAAGTTGCAATAGGTGAGTTGGCGAATATGTAATATATGACTATATAGCTCCTCGAAGAAGATCAGATGACTTGCAACTTGAGATTAGTTGGCGAATATGTTACAAAAATACCAAAACTTAAAATAAAATAAAAAAAAAAACAAATTTAAGTCAGTTAGCAGTGGGCCAAGTAGACAATTTCTTTAAATCCTAAGATGATGGAGGGTTATGTCAAGGACGCCTATATATTCTAACAATTGAGGAATTAAGCAACGAGATATTAATGGAGGCTCACACCTCACTATTTGCTATGCACCCAGGCGGTACCGAAAATCACAGTGTCCTTGAGATTCAGGCGTAAGGGAAAACTTGAAGAACTCTAACTTTCTTAGATGCTTAGAGAATTACGTTGTGACAATTTTTAATCTCTAGTGAGTTCAATTGATTTCAATAATGATATGCTATTGTATTTTTATTTTACCTTTATTTGAGTTGTCAGAAGTGGGATTTGAATCCACACGCTCTAATCCCGCATTGGTTTGAGAGGAGAATAAAGAATAACTTATAAGTGTCCGTAAACATCTCTCTAGTAGCGTGTTTTAAAACTGTGATTCTTACGACGATTTGCTACGGGCAAAAATGGACAATAGTTTTTAGTGGCTGGAAATGGGAACGAAGCATTCCTTAGAAGAATGTGGACAATGATGTTATGATACGATATTGTACCTACTCTAAATTAATTGAAGGTAAATCAGAGGTGAAGTGTTTGAAGTGTGAGCGGCTCATGCCTAGTGACGGTTGCAAGTGTCCTACCTTTTGATTGTGTTATATTTGCTTTATTATGTTATGACTTGTTGTAAGGATGAGATATATAATGTTATGAAATATCATATTGACACGTTATGCCATTGAGGAACGTGACATGATATGAATGTATGGTACTACATTGTACACTACCTTATTCATAGTTATATGCCATTATTTTAAACTATTGGGATCTCATTCATATAATATGTTCACGTGTACCGAAATACCTCCCCGTCATGATTAGTACGGACACGTACCTTACGACATTTATGTTTACAATAATGTTATGATACGATATTATGATACGATATTGTACCTACTCTAAATTAATTGAAGGTAAATCAGAGGTGAAGTGTTTGAAGTGTGAGCGGTTCATGCCTAGTGACGGTTGCAAGTGTCCTACCTTTTGATTGTTTTATATTTGCTTTATTATGTTATGACTTGTTGTAAGGATGAGATATATAATGTTATGGAATATCATATTGACACGTTATGCCATTGAGGAACGTGACATGATATGAATGTATGGTACTACATTGTACACTTCCTTATTCATAGTTATATGCCATTATTTTAAACTATTCAGATCACATTCATATTATATGTTCACGTGTACCGAAATACCACCCCGTCATGATTAGTACGGACACGTACCTTACGACATTTATGTTCACAATGATGTTATGATACGATATTGTACCTACTCTAAATTAATTGAAGGTAAATCAGAGGTGAAGTGTTTGAACTGTGAGCGGCTCATGCCTAGTGACGGTTGCAAGTGTCCTACCTTTTGATTGTGTTATATTTGCTTTATTATGTTATGACTTGTTGTAAGGATTAGATATATAATGTTATAGAATATCATATTGACACGTTATGCCATTGAGGAACGTGACATGATATGAATGTATGGTACTACATTGTACACTACCTTATTCATAGTTATATGCCATTATTTTAAACTATTGGGATCTCATTCATATTATATGTTCACGTGTACCGAAATACCTCCCCGTCATGATTAGTACGGACACGTACCTTACGACATTTATGTTCACAATGATGTTATGATACGATATTGTATACACCACAATACTATGTACACTCCCTTCCCTCCATGGTATACCAACAGCATGAGTGTATGCTAGTTGAAGCCCAGGTCAATGGGTATGTATGCGAGCTCGCCTGGGAGCAAATGTGTGTGTATGTAAGTTAGAGAAGTACTGCACATCAAATTCTAATCGAACAGGAATATGAGACCAAGGCCATGAAATGATGTTTTATGATAACCATGATTTCATGTGTTTGCATTACCCTCTACTAGTAGTAGGGTTACTTCATGAGTATTTCATAAAATACTCAAGACATGCACTGCTCTTATTTTTTAGGTAAAGGCAAGGCACCTCTGCACAAATGACAATGTCAAGATGATGACCATGGGATCCAAAGTACACAACACTAGCAAGATAGAGGGGTAGGATCCAACGTACAAAGACGGTTAACACCATGAGAAAGAAGGAGAAGAAACTGTTAGGTTATGGAGCCTGATGATTATTTATAGCTTGGTCAACGGTTATATCCGGTAAAGCTATATTTGGTAAAGCTATATATGGTAAATAGCTATATATAGTAGATGGTTAAATCGGGTAAAGCTATATATAGTAAATAGCTATATATAGTAGATGGTTAAATCTGGTAAAGCTATATATAGTAAATTGAACTATATATATATCCCGTCCAGTAGAGCTTTGAGATGTACTTTATATTCTCTGTAATTCTCTCTTATTGTACATACGTGAAGTCATCAATAAAAAAAAATCCTTTTAGCCAGAGTTCTCCTTGCACTTTTCCCTATCCTGTTCTTTGTGTTCATCTAGATCGAGCGTGTGCGTTGTTGTGCGATCCTAACAACTGGTATCAGAGCTAGGTGAAATTCACCACGATCTGTGAAGATGGAAAGTTCAAAGATTAAAATTGAGAAGTTCGATGGATCCGATTTCGATTTCTGGAAGATGCAGATTGAAGATTATCTGTACCAGAAAGATCTTCACGAACCTCTGTTGGGGGTGAAGCCGGATACCATGACCACGAAACAGTGGAAGCTCAAGGATCGACAAGCCTTGGGGCTGATCCAGTTGACGCTATCCAGAAACGTGGCGTTCAACATTATCAAGGAGAAGACAACGTCAGATCTATTGAATGCGCTGTCAAGTATGTATGAAAAACCATCGGCTATGAACAAGGTGTATTTGATGCAGAGATTGTTCAATCTACAGATGTCTGAAGGTGGACGTGGAAATTAATTCAATATGATCATAAGTCAACTGAGTTCGGTGGAAATTAATTTTGAAGATGAAATTAAAGCGTTGATTTTGATGTCATCCTTACCCGAGTCATGGGATACTGTTGTTGCCGCAATCAGCAGTTATCGAGGATCTGATAAACTGAAGTTTGGTGAAATTCGAGATGTAGTTCTCAGCGAAAGTATTCGCAAACGAGAAACTGGAGATTCATCAGGCAATGCTCTCAGTGTTGATCGAAGGGGAAGAAGTAAACCGAAGGGCCCAAACAAAGGGCGATCAAAATCAAAGAACCGAGAAAAATCTCCAAATAGACCAAACGTAACGTGTTAGAATTGTGGAGACAAAAGTCACTTTCGGACAGGTTGTACAAGACCAAAGAGAAAGCAGAATCACAAATCTGGATATGATGATGATTCTATAAATTCAGCAGAAGACATTAGGGATGCTCTAATCCTCAGCACGTACAGTTCAATTGAATCCTGGATTTTGGATTTAGGTGCATCTTTTCATTCGTCTCCAAATAAAGAGTTGTTCCGGAATTTCAAGTCTGGAAATTTTGAGAAGGTGTATCTTGCCGACAACAAAGATTTGGAGATTAAAGGAAAAGGAGATGTCTGCATACAAACTCCGGCATGAAATCAGTGGACATTAAAGGATGTCAGATATATTCCTGCCCTCAAAAGGAACCTGATCTCTATTGGTCAGTTGGACAGCACAGGTTATGCAACAAAGTTAGGGAAGGGTTCATGAAAGATTATGAAGGGTGCTACGGATGTAGCACGTGGCTCAAAATCTGGAACCATATACACCACTGCAGGGTGTAAGAACATAGCTACTGTTGCTGAGAGTGCTTCAAATTCAAGTCTACGGCACAATAGACTTGAACCTATGAGCGCGAAAGGAATGAAGAGGCTGGCTGCGAAAGAAGTTTTAGAAGATCTGAAATCTGTTGATGTGGGTCGTTGTGAGAACTACGTTATGAGCAAGCAGAAACGAGTTAGCTTCACAAGAACCGCCAGAGAATTGAAGAAAGTGCGGTTGGAAATCGAACCAGATGTGGAGCAAGGTTCCAAGACCACGAAGCAAGTGGGAGTTGAGCTTGAGTTGCAGGGAAACTCACCTAGTGATGTTGTAGCAGATACTCATGAAACTCTTGAGACTACTGCTGAGGAACCAGATGTGGAGCAAGGTTCCAATACTATGAAACAAGGGGGAGTTGAGCTTGAGTTGCAGGGAAACTCACCTAGTGATGTTGTAGCAGATACTCAAGAAACTCCTGAGACTATTGCTGAGAAACCAGATGTGGAGCAAGGTTCCAAGACAACAAAGCAAGTGGGAGTTGAGGTTGAGTTGTAGAGAAAATCACCAAGTGATCTTGTAGCAGATGCTCAACAAACTCCTGAGGTTGTTGCGGAGGAATCAGCAGTTGAGCAAGTGACACCTGAACTGGTGTTGAGAAGATCATCCTGTACTATCAGAGTACCAGATATGTATGTACCTTCATTACACTATCTGTTGCTGATGAAAGGGAACCAGAGCCCTTTGATGAGGCCCTACAGTTGGAGGATACAGCCAAGTAGGAGCAAGCCATGGATGATGAGACGTCTAGGCTTCAAAAATGCGTTGTATTGAGATTGAGTACGTGGCAATAGTTGAAGCTAGAAAGAAGACGATATGGATGACTGACTATCTGGAAGAATGGGCAAGAAGTAGCACGAAGATATTCTTTACAGAGATAGTCAGAGTGTCAAACAGTTGGCGAAGGAACCGGGTCTATCATTTCAAGAGAAAACACAGAAGACGATACCATTTCACTTCCAGGTTAGTGAAAGATGGTGATGTGTTTGGAGAAGATAGAGGATGCGAAGAATCCAGCAAACATGTTGACAAAATTTGTTGATGTTGGAATATTGAGGTTGTGCAAAGCCTCAATTGATATGGTGTCATGAAGACCATGAAGATGCTCATGGTCGTTTGAGAATGAAATTCTTGGTTGACTAGATCAGTCTCCAAGTGGGAGAATTGTTAGGTTATGGAGCCTGATGCTTATTTATAGTTTGGTCAACGGTTATATCCGGTAAAGCTATATTTGGTAAAGCTATATCCGGTAAAGCTATATATGATAAATAGCTATATGTAGTAGATGGTTAAATCGGGTAAAGCTATATATAGTAAATAGCTATATATAGTAGATAGTTAAATCTGGTAAAGCTATATATAGTAAATTGAACTATATATATATCCCATCGGTAGAGCTTTTAGATGTACATTCTATTCTCTGTAATTCTCTCTTACTGTACATACGTGAAGTCATCAATAAAAAAAAAATCTTTTAGCCAGAGTTCTCCTTGCACTTTTCCCTATCCTGTTCTTTGTGTTTATCTAGATCGAGCGTGTGCGTTGTTGTGCGATCCTAACAGAAACTGGATGTAGACAACAAGTTTTGATACGGAGGAATGAAG
This sequence comes from Cucurbita pepo subsp. pepo, assembly GCF_057944985.1. Classification (NCBI taxonomy): domain Eukaryota; kingdom Viridiplantae; phylum Streptophyta; class Magnoliopsida; order Cucurbitales; family Cucurbitaceae; genus Cucurbita; species Cucurbita pepo. The sequence continues at coordinate 6,942,189 of NC_141813.1, forward strand.
AAAGGAAAATGGGTGGAAACGAGTGGAGAAGACGAAGTCCACCTGCTCGGACCCAAAATCGAATACCAGCAACCTCATTCCAATCAAGCAACCTCATACCCAGTTTGGTCTAGTAACCAGATACCCAACACAGCAATCAGATACCCACCAACAACTAGCCGAGTAGTCCAGTTCCTCTGTTCTTTGCCCAAAAACCCACATTTAAACCCAAATATACAGAACACAGCCCAACCCATGGATCCACTACACAGACCTGTGGGCCCACATGAACATTCGAGACCCGTACCTCGAACCAGTTCGCAACCTGCTCATATGTCAATGTCCCTCAGCGACAGGGTCACTGTTGCATACACCGGCTCCTTCGGCTCGGCATCTCGGAGTCCTAGGCTAAAAAATGGTGTATTAGGCTCGGTTTGACATTTTGACACCGACCTTTACGTTTTTTGCCCTTCTGAAGCTTATTTTTACTTTAATAGAAATATTTAAGGTCAATATAAAGTCTTATTTCTGAAGTTCAAGTTAAATTAGATTAGAAATTTAAATTACTAACAAAGCGAGATGGACGTTTTAATAGGAAACAACTCCCGACAACACTTGGAGTAACTTCGAGAGACAAAATTCAAACGTCTTGAGTTTAGAGAAAATGTCGGCCAAGACCAACCAAGTAAGTTTCCTTACTATCGGCTAAGTCGGACGACTTTATTTATCTATGACTACATATGCCTAGTGGTCCTTGCACGTGTCATTTATGCTTTATATTTTATGAGGTGGTGACTATGACTATGTTATTTGATGATGCTATATGATGTTATATTATGTTATATGATGATGTTTGATGACGTTGTATCATGATGATATGATGATGATGATGCATGATAACATGACGATGTAAGATGGAAGATTATAAGATTGATTAATATGACATTATTCCGTATGAAGACGTGGTGCATGTATTAAATGACATGATGCACTATGAGACTGAGTTTTTTTAAGATACAACCCTAGCCAATGTTAATGATGATGAACGTATGAAGGCCAAGGCATGCATTTTACTTAGAGTAATATGTAAAGTGTATATAGGGTTGTGTCACAAAAATGTTCTAAAGATGAAAAACCCTAGGGACCTCATGCATATTGTGTGTACATATACATCAATTTACTACCCATTTATGATGATGAGCACGGATGCTTACACTACGATGATGATCATCATCATGCCTTGCATGACACTCAGGGGTCTGCTGACCCCTAGACGTCGCTACAGACAGTTAGCTCGACTATGATGGGTCCAGAGGGTGCGAACCGTCTGGAGATCCATGCTCGCACGTGTGAGTCATGTGTAGGGAAGTACTACACATCCAATTTTTTCTGGACTAAAGGCCACCCCTATGATATTTTTAACAATAGGTTCCTAAGATCATTAGTTGCATGTGTTTGCATTCCCTAGCCTCAATCGTTGGTCACTTAGGAGTATTTCTTAAAATACTCAAGCCTTGTGCTACTTCTATTTCAGGTAAGGGAAAGACACCCCTATACAACTGAGGACGACATCACAAATTGAGATAATGACACGTGCATAGAATAGTAGTATTTTATTTTCCTAGGCATAGGTTAGTATAGAGCAATTTTACTTTGATGTTTTAATTGTTCTAGTTACTATTTATTTATGTTGTTTTAAAGATGCTTTCGAATGAGTAAGTCCATTACAGTATTTTTAAGATGAAGTTTGTGTTTTAAGATGAAGTTTAAATGTTTAATTTCGTACAAGAGCACAGGATATGATGATGGTAGCAACTTTAGGCTAATAGAAATCTAGGGTCGTTATCGTTGGTAACAAAGCTCTAGGTTATAGATTCGGTAGACTTGTCTACGACATAGGCTTGGCACGTTCCATGGTTTCACCATCGATGTCCCGTCACCGTCAGGTATGTCTTGTATAAGATAAGAAAAAAAATGCCTTTAATTGCATGTGCTTTCTTGTTTACTAATATTAATGTGATTTTGTATCAAATATGTTGAGCTCTAATTATATGATTTATGGTAGCATTATGTTCCACCTAGTTGTATTTTTATGAATATGTCATGTCTGCTAAATTATATGTTGTGATTATATGTGATATGAGGCAATTTAGGTTAGCGAGATATAGACTTAAGAAAAATTATATATTGGTTTTAGAATCATGCCACATAAGGACACTGAAGAGAACGACGAGGAAGGAGACGACCCTATATTAGAGGTAGAGGAAGGGGTGGAGGTGAAGATAGCCCACCTCGTGAAGGTTTAGAGACTAGGACGGACGCACCTTAAGTTGTGCTACCTCAGGCTGCGCACCTCTAGTAGCACCGATAGCTGAAATAAATCCCACTACAAGCCTGGTGTGAGAATCATTTCAGGCAATACGACGATGCCCACTCAACAAGCCAATAGGGTGTGGAAAGGGGAATGAAGCCAACAAGCCAATAGGCCATCGTAACTACTTATTGTTATAAGTAAGAAATACTATTTCCATTGGTGTGATGCTTAAAGTGTGATGCCTTTTAGAGAACCAAAAGTAAAACAACTAGAACTTATTTTTTTAATGTGGACAATATCATACTATTATGGAGGTTCGTGATTTCTAATCATGATGCATTCTCGATGAGATTTCATGGGTAATATTATCTATCCTTTTCTATTGAATCAAAACCCTTGAATTGAGTTATAATGTTTTAGTAATTTTCCTTTTCTATTAAATCAAAACTCTTGAAGTGTTTGAATTCAAATGAGGGAATACATTTTGTTTTAATTATGAATTGAACAAAAAGAGAGAATTGGAGATATTTAAATAAGATTTAAATGTTTTAATTATGAATAGTGATTAATAATCAATATGTGCCCGAGTAGATTGGGATTGACATTTTATTTAATGTTAAATATTAATTAATGATTTAATATTTTTTTGATTTGAAATTAATTATTTAAATTAATTGTTGAATTAAAATTAAAAAAGTCAAAATGTTTATTCACCTAATGGAAAAATCCAGGTTTGAGTTTGTGGAATATTGAGTGTCAATATATGGTTTAACCAAACTTGCATGTTTGCCAAATAAACCCCACAAATTTGAGGGAAATTTTGAGTGTCAAAATTTGGTTATCTCAATCAAACTTGAATGCCACATAATCCCATAAATTTGAGTGGAATTTTGAGTGGAAAAATTTGGTAATCTCAAATTAGCATGAACATGAAAATATAACTCTATGAATAGAGTGATCAAGATACAAGTAAATTCTTGTGGAAAAACTTTGAGAAAATCTCTCAAAACTCTCAGTTTACATATACTAAATTCCTATCAAGTTTCATTACTAACCGGATTTCACAATCTCGTTCTAAGGCCGGAGAATAGTAGGGAAGACACTAGTAGTGGTTCAAAATCGTTCGTGAGGAAAAAGAAATTTGAACTACAAAAAGTTAGTATTCAAACTCATTGAGTTATAATGCTTTTGAACATGCTAGCTAATTTACTATAATTGATGTACTTAGAGTGCCTAAGATCCAAATTGCTTCCGCACGTGCTATAGTAACACCATCAAAATGAACCTAAACTGACAACATAATTTATGAACAAACGAAACAAAAAGATATTTAAAAAGAGAGAAAACCCAAAAAGTAGGAAGTTCCCTCAAACACCGAAAATGAATAGCCATTCACCACGAGAAAAACACACAAAATGGAAGAAAGAGGGTGCCAATGAAGGAGTAGGGAAGCAAATGAGGAAGAAGAAATATAAGGGAGATGGGGGGCTTTGGAGGCTTCAAAGGTAGATTATGGCGGGCAAAAATATCTCTAGATGCACTAAATTTTGTCACGTAGCATACATTGGCTAACAAAATAAGCAAGCGTCGGAAAACCTATCAATTTCTTTCGATGCTTGTAAATTTAGTTGACCTTGTCCATAAAATTTTGTGCTTTCAGAGAGATATTTCTTCTAATCATGGTAAACCAAATATTGATTCTCATCTTTACTGCATTTCCATTTATCGCAAAACAAATTATCGGAAGATTTAGAATATGAGTATTGTAGTCTACTAATCCTCGCAGAGTTCCTGATTGACGCGGTGTGTGCTAAGTTAGGAACAATGAGTATTCCTAATCTTTGGTATATATGATGTTACATGCTGCTAAAGAAATTAGTAGACGGACTGTAATTTATTGAGAGTGAGTCTTACATACGAGTCCTAAAATTCTAAATAACCATATAGAAGTAACCTAAGCGAGAGGTAGTTGAAATACGTTACTAACTTACAAATGATCCTAAAAGAAACTAGGAATTAATTGAGAATAAAACTTAATAACAACTAGAAAGATAAGTAATAAACTTGTGAATGACAAGTTAGCTATTTATTGGGTAAATTAATTACTTATCAAGATTATTTTAACTTTTTTGGCCAAATAAGAAGTTGCAGGCCAATCGAAGACAAGACCAGCAGGCTCGAGACAACAAGGAATCCTTTTCTGAGTCTGGTTTAAGTACATGTACTTTTGTTGTTGAAAACTACTTTGATTATTTTGTGTTGTAAAATATACTTGATTCACATATTTTACTTGTCATGTATGATTTTTTTTTTTTTTATGACCGATTTTTGAAGCAAAATATCTATGTTAGTGGTAACTCATGTGAATCGAGTAGTCGATGAACAGGTGTTATAGAAGCATTGCACGAGAACTATGCGGTAACAACGGGGATTTTCCCAAGGCTTCAAGTCGTGTCTGTTTATTTTTAATTTCTACATTTAGTTTTTAATTGTTTGTTGACTATTGGTCAAGGTAAGAAGCGTCGCTCGAGAACTATGAGGTCACAGAGGGTGTGTCCCAAGGAATCCAGTCGTCTATTTATTTTAAATTTCTACATTTCTTTTTTACTTGTTTGTTGGTAGTCGGTTCGAGGTAAGAAGCTGCAACACCATAAAAATGAAGCAAAGCCAATCATGTAAGTCCGAAAGGATCCAATAAAGAAATTAAGAGGATTTAGCAAGGAAAAGGGTCTTAAGCAAGTCATTTCTATACCCTAACGAGTTACTGTAAGGAATAAGGCCTTTGGAGAAGTATTGGGAATGAAAGCGTAAGCGAAAAGGACAAAAAAGTCACTTTCCAATTTTTAAGGAAATTTCCGCATATTTAATTCCTTATCTAGAGGGAATTTCAAGATGCTCAAGGATGGGAAAATGACCAACAAGAGATGAAGAAATTTTTACTAAAATTATGAATTTTTCGGGAAAAATAATAATAAAATATTCTGAAAGTGGCAAATTACCAAATTACCCTGATGATATGGATAATTACGAAAGTGTCATTCTGCTGAAAATAAAAACCTCTGCATGTGACCATCTGCACAAAGTCCTTCCAATCTCAAAATCGTGTCGTTGGATTTTCCCCAAATTTGGATACAATCTAGAACGTTCAAAGGTCATCAAATCCAACAGTCGGAATTCAAACTCGAAGTTGGTAGCTCGCTGATCAGAGAGGATATTTCCGATAAATTATCCAGAAAAATCAAAATCACGATGATTCTGGAGCTCTCAATGTCGGTGGAAGCTTCCCCTATAAAGTCTGAAGTTGGGGCAAAGTTTTAAGATAAGAATCGAGTGATGAGAATTCCTAAAACTCGAGTTTGATGCTCTTAGATTATGAGTTTTTCTTTCTCGAATTTCTTCCAAATTCGAGGGTTATGGTTAATCATTTTTCTTCCTACCAACTCCTACATATTTCATATGGGATTTACAACAAGTTTCGTGAAGGAATCAGGCACTGAAAAGTTTTATAATCGGCTGCCCAACAAAAGGTTTCTAGATATACTCCGGCGAGAAACATGTTTTCCGACGAACTTTGACAGAGATTAATGGAGAGATTAAACTAGCAATTTGATAGAGTGAGAATATAAGATTACACATAGTCTTTAGTGTTTGTAATGGTTTCTAAAATCACTCTAAATACTAATACTTGTGTGTGTTTTGTATGCCTACTCCAAGTAATTTATTAAGTTAAACACTTGTGATATGGACTTTGAAATAATATAAAGTTGTCAGAAGTGGGATTTGAACCCACTTCTGACAGTCGGAATTCAAACTCGAAGTTGGTAACTCACTGATCAGAGAGGATATTTCCGATAAATTATCTAGAAAAATCAAAATCACGATGATTCTGGAGCTCTCAATGTCGGTGGAAGCTTCCCCTATAAAGTCTGAAGTTGGGGCAAAGTTTTAAGATAAGAATCGAGTGATGAGAATTCCTAAAACTCGAGTTTGATGCTCTTAGATTATGGGTTTTTCTTTCTCGAATTTCTTCCAAATTCGAGGGCTATGGTTAATCATTTTTCTTCCTACCAACTCCTACATATTTCATATGGGATTTACAACAAGTTTCGTGAAGGAATCAGGCACTGAAAAGTTTTATAATCGGCTGCCCAACAAAAGGTTTCTAGATATACTCCGGCGAGAAACATGTTTTCCGACGAACTTTGACAGAGATTAATGGAGAGATTAAACTAGCAATTTGATAGAGCGACGAACTTTGACAGAGATTAATGGAGAGATTAAACTAGCAATTTGATAGAGTGAGAATATAAGATTACACATAGTCTTTAGTGTTTGTAATGGTTTCTAAAATCACTCTAAATACTAATACTTGTGTGTGTTTTGTATGCCTACTCCAAGTAATTTATTAAGTTAAACACTTGTGATATGGACTTTGAAATAATATAAAGTTGTCAGAAGTGGGATTTGAACCCACTTCTGACAGTCGGAATTCAAACTCGAAGTTGGTAATTCACTGATCAGAGAGGATATTTCCGATAAATTATCCAGAAAAATCAAAATCACGATGATTCTGGAGCTCTCAATGTCGGTGGAAGCTTCCCCTATAAAGTCTGAAGTTGGGGCAAAGTTTTAAGATAAGAATCGAGTGATGAGAATTCCTAAAACTCGAGTTTGATGCTCTTAGATTATGGGTTTTTCTTTCTCGAATTTCTTCCAAATTCGAGGGCTATGGTTAATCATTTTTCTTCCTACCAACTCCTACATATTTCATATGGGATTTACAACAAGTTTCGTGAAGGAATCAGGCACTGAAAAGTTTTATAATCGGCTGCCCAACAAAAGGTTTCTAGATATACTCCGGCGAGAAACATGTTTTCCGACGAACTTTGACAGAACTTTGACGAACTGGACAAACCAACCCTTAAAAATGTTCAATCGGTCCCCAACGACAGAAAAAACACCCGAACCGCCTCTTCCATCTTCTTCGGTTCAGCTTGCTTATCTCTTCCATTTTCGATCAATTACAACCTAAAATGGACTCTAATAACTCCATAAAAATTAAAGACCTTTCTTCATTCATTAAAGCCCATACACCTTAGGCTTATTACAATAATTGTATCAAATGGAAGCATAAAAAAAATGCCAAAACCAAAACCATCCACTTTAGCAACCACAAATTTCATGCATGAAATGGTACCCACCATGATCAAATTAATGTAAATAAAGTGCCTAAAACTTGCTCTGATACCAATTGATGGTGTTCGTATAACACATGCGGAAGCAATTTGGATCTTAGGCACTTTTAGAACATCAATTATTGTAAATAACTAGCATGTTCATAAGTATTAAAACTTAATGAGTTTAAATACTAACCTTTTGTAGTTCAAACTTCTTTTGCCTCACGAACCGGTTTCGAACCACCACTAGTGTCTTCTCCACTATCCTCCGGCCTTAGAACGGGATTGTGGAATCCGGTGAGTGACTAAACTTGGGAGGGATTTTGTATATGTGAAAGAGAGTGTTTGTGAGAGGTTTTTCTCAAGGTTTTTCATCAAGATGAAGAAGCCCTTCCAAGTATCATGATCACTCTATTTAAAGAGTCAAGTTTGCATGTTCATGCAAACTTGAGATCACCAAATTTTGAAACTTAAAATTCCACTCAAATGTTTGGGATTATGTGGCAAGCATGCATGTTTGAGTTAACCAAATTTTGACACTCAAAATTCCACTCAAACTTGTGGGGTTTATTTGGCAAACATGCAAGTTTGGTTAAACCAAATTTTGACACCTCAAAATTCCACTAACATGGATTTTTCCATTAGATGAAAGTCAACATTTTGACTTTCTTCATTTGAATTCAACAATTAATTTGAATAATGAATTTCAAATTAAAGTAACATTAAATGATTAATTAAACTATTTAATTAATATTTAATATTAATTCAAATGTCAATCCCAATCAATTCCGACACATAATTGATTAAGATATTTAAATCTTTTTTAAATATCTCATATTCTCTCTTTTCGTTTAATTCGTAAATAAAACAAAATTGCGGTTAAATATATCGTATATATGTAACGCATATTCCCTAATTTGAATTCGAACACTTCGAACTCACTCGTCACACTGTTCTATGGTTTAGTCCGATATGAGCTAGCAGAGGGACCTAATGGACCTATAGATCATGGGCTCCAACGATCCAAGATTAACCGATTAAACTCATTAACCTGGTTAACCAACATTCGTTAACTACTAGGACACTCCACTATAGCCTAGTAGTTGCACTCCCCTCACTATAGATATATTTCTGTCCATCTGATATAACCATGATTAGTAAGTCGATCATTCACAGGTTGTTCGTAACTAGAGCTGGGTCAATTTACCGTTTTACCCCTGAAGTTACTTCTTGTTCCTTATGTCTCACTGATCCTCTAATGAACAATTGGTTTGTGGTCCAACCAGTAAACCGAATCCCTCTCAGGCCAATGAGAGGGTGGGGCCCCTTGTTCAAGACCTGGAGTCAGTGCTTAAGGGAACTACCTTTCTTCTATCCCTAAAAGTGGGTAGGAGTGAATTCCGTCTTGCACCCCACGTCCCCAGCCATTCACCCAGTCTTACCCCTGAAATGGGAGGCCTGTTGAGTCGGCGAACTGAAGCCACTCTCACCCATGCAAATCTAAGGATAATTCCGAATAAACAGGAGTTCATGGTTAGCTCAGGATTAAAACCGAGTTACCTAGGTTATCGAATGAAAAGAAAATCAGTCTCAACAGTAAACGACTTTATAAAGTGAGAGTGGTTTTCTTCATGGTCCGATCTTATGCAATACTCATTGCATAGGACGCCCCCACTCACATGTCTTCACATGCACAATTTAGTGATCACATTGTTTATATCATATACAAAAGTGGGCCGCATCCATAGTGTCCCGAGAATAAGGTACTCAGCCTTATCCTTATACTATAGATCATTTTGACTATATACTTGAACTTGATCCACTCTTATGTCTCTACATATAGTTCAAGTAATCATACTATAGCCAGAGTGTTCTTAGTTTATTGGATTTAGATTAATGATCGTAAAGTTCACTTTATTCAATAACAATTTTTACTGAATAAACATCAATAATAACTTTATTGAAAATAGAATATATCTTTGTGTTACAAACTATGAGTTTTAGGACATAAAACCCAACAAACTCCCACTTGGACTAAAACTCTAGTGGGGTTTTATAACGTTGAGTAGAGAGAAATACAATAAACTTGGGCATCACATACTCATGCCTTTTCTCCCACTTGCCCTAGATTACATAACTCATAGTCCTAGACTCACTAGGTGCCCTTCAAACACTTTAGCCGTGAGGGGCTTTGTAAATGGATCAGCAATGTTGTGTTCTGAAGCTATCTGTGTGACGATCACATCTCCTCGTTGCACAATCTCCCTTATGAGATGATATTTGCGCTCAATATGTTTTCCTCGCTTATGGCTTCTTGGTTCTTTTGAATTTGCAACTGCTCCACTGTTATCACAATAAAGAGTGACGGGAAGATGCATATTTGGAACGACTTCCAAATCAGTTAAGAACTTCCTAAGCCATACAGATTCTTTCGCTGCTTCACAAGCAGCAACATACTCAGCTTCCATGGTGGAATCAGCAATGCAACCTTGCTTTATGCTTCTCCATATTATTGCTCCTCCGTTCAAAGTGAAGACAGATCCTGATGTCGATTTCCTCGAATCTACATCGGTCTGAAAATCTGAGTCAGTGTACCCTGTAAGGATCAGATCCTTAGCACCGTACATTAGCATATAGTCCCTCGTTCTCCTAAGATACTTGAGGATATTCTTAACGGCAGTCCAATGAGCACGTCCCGGATTGGACTGATATCTGCTGACAATTCCCACAGCATAGCATATGTCGGGTCGGGTACATAGCATGGCATACATCAGACTACCGACTGCTGATGCATAGGGAATGTGTTTCATATCCTCAACTTCTTGAGGTGTCTTAGGACTTTGTTCCTTCGACAAATGAACTCCTTGCCTGAAAGGTAATAATCCTTTGTTGGAGTCCTGCATCTTATATCGAATCAACATTTTGTCGATGTACGATACTTGAGACAATGCTAGTGTTTTGTTCTTGCGATTCCGAACAATTTGGATTCCAAGAACAAACTGAGCCTCTCCCAAATCTTTCATTTGGAATTGTGTCGCCAGCCAATGCTTAATGTCAGTCAGAATTCCCACATCATTTCCAATGAGTAGGATATCGTCAACGTACAACACCAGGAAAGCTACTGTAGAGTTGACTATCCTTTTATAAACACAAGGTTCGTCAACATTCTGTTTAAAGCCATAAGATTTGATCGCAGTATCAAACTTTATGTTCCAGGATCGAGATGCTTGCTTCAACCCATAAATGGATCTTTTAAGCTTGCAAACCCTTTGCTCGTGATCCTGTTCAATGAACCCCTCTGGTTGAGCCATATAGATACTCTCTTCAAGATCGCCGTTTAGAAAAGCTATCTTAACATCCATTTGCCAAATTTCATAATCATAAAATGTGGCAATAGACAAGAGTATTCTAATTGATTTAAGCATAGCAACAGGTGAGAAGGTTTCTTCATAGTCCACCCCCTCTCTTTGGGTATAACCCTTTGCTACTAGTCGTGCTTTAAAGGTCTGTACCTTACCGGTTTGGTCTCGTTTCCTCTTATAGATCCATTTGCAACCAATAGGTTTTACCCCATCTGGTTGATCTACAAGTTCCCAGACTGAATTGAAGTACATTGACTCCATTTCAAGATTCATGGCTTTAATCCACTGATCTCTATCTACATCATTCATTGCCTGTTTATAGGAAAATGGATCCTCAATGCCATCATCAGGTATGATGACTTGAGTTTCTATCAACCCCAAGTAACGATCGGGTTGAGTTATAACCCTCCCACTACGTCGAGGCATTCTCAACTTTTGAGAAGGATGTGATTGACCAGAAGTGTCAGCTCCATCAACAACTCTGGTTGAAGGACCAACTTGATCAACAACTCTTGTTGTTTTATCAGTAGCTTCTTTAGAAATCTCACTTAATACTAGTTTGCTACGAGGTTGATGATTTCTTACGTGGTCTTCCTCTAAGAATGTAGCGTTCGTTGATACAAACACTCTATTTTCTTGAGGATCATAAAACAAACCACCTTTCGTCTCTTTGGGGTATCCTACAAATAGACATAATTTTGAACGACGTTCTAATTTCTTGGGATTTTGCAACAACACATGTGCTGGACATCCCCAAATTCTGAAGTGACGTAAACTACCTTTACGCCCTTTCCATAACTCATAAGGTGTTTCTGAAACACTTTTAGTAGGAACCATGTTCAAAATGTATGTAGCAGTCTCCACTGCATATCCCCAAAACGGATCGGGTAATTGAGCGAAACTCATCATAGACCGAACCATGTCTAATAGAGTTCTATTTCTCCTTTCTGATACACCATTTTGTTGAGACATACCAGGGGCTGAGAGTTAAGACCTTATTCCATGTTCTATCATATAGTCCTGAAATCTTAAATCCATGTACTCTCCTCCTCGATCTGATCGAAGTGTTTTAATAGTTTTACCTAATAGATTCTCAACCTCAGTCTTATACTCTCTGAATTTTTCAAGAGCTTCGGACTTGTGATGCATTAGGTAAAGATAGCCATACCTTGAATAATCATCAATAAAACTGATGAAATATTCATACCCTCCTCGTGCTTTGACATTCATTGGACCACAGAGATCTGTATGCACGAGTTCTAAGGTTTCTTTGGCTCTATAACCTTTTTCGCAAAATGATCGTTTAGTCATTTTACCCTCAAGACAAGACTCACATGGAGGTAAAGAATTGTCTTCTAACTTATTTAGAAGTCCTCTTTTAACCAATCTCTCAATCCTATTGAGATTAATGTGGCCTAGTCTTAAGTGCCAAAGATAGGTATTAGGAGAAATCTTTTGTCGTTTATTTTGAGTTTCAGCTGTTTTAAACATCTCAGTATTTAAAATAGTTTTTGTTTTGCTCGGTTTTAACATATATAAGTTGTTTTCTAGTTTTGCAGAACAAATATGAATACCTCTTTTGCAAATGAACACTTCATTGATTTCAAAAGATACTTTATACAACTGTTCTAATAAACAAGAGATGGATATTAGATTTCTTTTCATTCCAGGAACAAAAAGTACATTATCTAATATAATGAATCTATCTCCAAAAAACAACTTTAAATTTCCTACTGATCTTGCTGAGATAACCTCTCCTGTTCCAACCCTGAGTGTTATCTCGCCATCCGCAAGCATTCTCCAGGAGCTAGTTTCCTGGTAAAAAGAACAAATATGATTAGTCGCCCCTGAATCTAGTATCCAAGTTGAGTTGTCATACTCTACTAAACACATTTCTACAACGAGTAAATCATATTTACCTTGTTGTGTCTTTTCGCCTTTCTTCTCTGCAAGGTATTTTGGGCAGTTTCTCTTCCAGTGCCCGTTTTCGTTGCAATGGAAACATTTTCCTTTATCTGCTTTTTGAACCTTGTTCTTGCGGTTAGTAGGAATCTTATTTTTCCCTTTTCCCTTCTTCTTCATCAAAACACTTTTAGAAGTTGAAGGTCCAGACTTATTTTTGGAGGACGATCCTCGTTGTAATTTCTTGGAGATAGCAACATTTGCTTCTCCTGTTTGTCCCTTGTTTGTTAAGAGGGACTGATAAGTCTGTAGCTCATTGAGAAGAGCAGTCAAGTTATATTCTATTTTGTTCATAACCACATTGGTGCGGAACTGGAAGAAGCTCTTCGGAAGAGACATCATGATAAAACTGACTTGACTCTTCTCATCAATGACAGCTTCATTTTCTTCTGCCACATTGAAATGGACCATCATGTCTAGGACATGTTCTCTAACTGAGGTCCCTTCTTTCATACGGCAGTTGTAAATGTATTTTATGGCTTCATGTCTAAGGGAGAAGGACGGTTGTCCAAACATCCCTTTTAGAGATTCCATAATCTCTTTAGCAGTACCCATAACATCGTGTTTCTTAGCCAAAACATCAGATATGCTGGCTAGAATGTACACTCGGGCTTTGTCATTTGCCTTTATCCATCAGTCATATGCATCCCGAGCTGTTCGATTTGCATTTGAGTTTGGGTTTGGAAGACACTCCTCAGTTAAAACAAACTTTAAATCATCAATGACCAGTATTGTGTTTAGGTTTGATTTCCAAGTTGTGTAGTTGTCGCCGTTTAATTTCTCAGAAGCGAGTAATTGTACTATTGAGTTTGTCATGCTGTGATATAAAGAAAATTCTATTAGTGATTTGACTTAATCTTGTTTAATCCAATCAGTTTTAGCAAATGTAATAATGTACCCAAATCATTATTAATTTGCAACGATACTTTAGTGAGTTAGAGCAACTGCTACCGAGGGGCAGTCAATCACTCATTCACTAAACCAAGACATTCTTGACTTAAACACTAATTCCAGAATAACTCTTGTTCCTATAGTGTTTTAGTTATCGCTATTTTGGTCAAGAATATACTAACTCTTAGTAATTCTTCGCAAGTGTGACCCACCAATTTCAGACCTCAGAAATCGGTCCCAACAACGCTATCGAATGAAAAAGCCAAAGTTGGGAATGGACCTAAGAAATCCTATCTATTTCTAGAGTTTGCGTTGTTCCGACTCCCATGTTACGACCCTCCGAATGGGTAGTTGCTCTAGGACAACATGCAGGCGGAACATGGGAATCTCACGGTGCAACCTAGTGGTGGAGACCATAGGACGTGTTGACTTCCTTCTCCCACTTACTATAAATACTTTCTCAATTCACCTTGTTATTGACTCATGCAAATACCTTCCGAATGGAGGACGCTCCCAGGGCGACATGAGGCCGAGCATGAATCTCACTGTGTGAATTTTACAGAGAGCGTGAAGAGAAAACGATGTATCTTATACACCTTTTTCCTCCCACTAAGTATTTTAGATGGTTGGGTATACTCATTACTTAAGTATATTCCGGCTAATTAAATATAACTTAAGTCTATTCGATTTTTCTAAATCTTACATCACTTAAGCATGCTCATAAAACTGGGCTAACTAAGCTCAAGTACTGGTCCGATCTCCAGGTAGTAGGTGTTCCGTAAACAGTCAACTTAAGTACCTTCAGCCTTAGACAAGATCGTGCCAGGTGAGCTTTCTCGTAACCGCAATTTTATAAGACATCGACCCTTTTTAACTGTTAAAATTGATCGTGCTCGGTTCTTAACCCTTAGTGAGCATGCACTTATCTTTATTATAGATTTTAACGTCTACCTTATTTTATGACGTTGAAAATAACCTATAACATGGTTTATATAACAATTTATATAATCATCCATTCCATGCAATAATATAACAATTTATATCTATCACTCATGGAACCCTAAGACATGCATACTATACATTATAACACTTATAACATACTTGGAATGCATGAAACATGCTTAGCCTATGGTGGGATTTTAAATCTATATGACATACTTTATGCATATACATTTTCTATTTAATTAAAACATACATTCCTAATGCATAATTAATTAAACACACTAAAGTGGGTTGGTTTTGGCATTTTAAAGCAAGCAATTAACTAAATTATCACATTAATAATTAAAAATAACTTGAGCCGCTCCCGAGGATCACGAACTGGACAAACCAACCCTTAAAAATGTTCAATCGGTCCCCAACGACAGAAAAAACACCCGAACCGCCTCTTCCATCTTCTTCAGTTCAGCTTGCTTATCTCTTCCATTTTCGATTAATTACAACCTAAAATGGACTCTAATAACTCCATAAAAATTAAAGACCTTTCTTCATTCATTAAAGCCCATACACCTTAGGCTTATTACAATAATTGTATCAAATGGAAGCATAAAAAAAATGCCAAAACCAAAACCATCCACTTTAGCAACCACAAATTTCATGCATGAAATGGTACCCACCATGATCAAATTAATGTAAATAAAGTGCCTAAAACTTGCTCTGATACCAATTGATGGTGTTCGTATAACACATGCGGAAGCAATTTGGATCTTAGGCACTTTTAGAACATCAATTATTGTAAATAACTAGCATGTTCATAAGTATTAAAACTTAATGAGTTTAAATACTAACCTTTTGTAGTTCAAACTTCTTTTGCCTCACGAACCGGTTTCGAACCACCACTAGTGTCTTCTCCACTATCCTCCGGCCTTAGAACGGGATTGTGGAATCCGGTGAGTGACTAAACTTGGGAGGGATTTTGTATATGTGAAAGAGAGTGTTTGTGAGAGGTTTTTCTCAAGGTTTTTCATCAAGATGAAGAAGCCCTTCCAAGTATCATGATCACTCTATTTAAAGAGTCAAGTTTGCATGTTCATGCAAACTTGAGATCACCAAATTTTGAAACTTAAAATTCCACTCAAATGTTTGGGATTATGTGGCAAGCATGCATGTTTGAGTTAACCAAATTTTGACACTCAAAATTCCACTCAAACTTGTGGGGTTTATTTGGCAAACATGCAAGTTTGGTTAAACCAAATTTTGACACCTCAAAATTCCACTAACATGGATTTTTCCATTAGATGAAAGTCAACATTTTGACTTTCTTCATTTTAATTCAACAATTAATTTGAATAATGAATTTCAAATTAAAGTAACATTAAATGATTAATTAAACTATTTAATTAATATTTAATATTAATTCAAATGTCAATCCCAATCAATTCCGACACATAATTGATTAAGATATTTAAATCTTTTTTAAATATCTCATATTCTCTCTTTTCGTTTAATTCGTAAATAAAACAAAATTGCGGTTAAATATATCGTATATATGTAACGCATATTCCCTAATTTGAATTCGAACACTTCGAACTCACTCGTCACACTGTTCTATGGTTTAGTCCGATATGAGCTAGCAGAGGGACCTAATGGACCTATAGATCATGGGCTCCAACGATCCAAGATTAACCGATTAAACTCATTAACCTGGTTAACCAATATTCGTTAACTACTAGGACACTCCACTATAGCCTAGTAGTTGCACTCCCCTCACTATAGATATATTTCTGTCCATCTGATATAACCATGATTAGTAAGTCGATCCTTCACAGGTTGTTCGTAACTAGAGCTGGGTCAATTTACCATTTTACCCCTGAAGTTACTTCTTGTTCCTTATGTCTCACTGATCCTCTAATGAACAATTGGTTTGTGGTCCAACCAGTAAACCGAATCCCTCCCAGGCCAATGAGAGGGTGGGGCCCCTTGTTCAAGACCTGGAGTCAGTGCTTAAGGGAACTACCTTTCTTCTATCCCTAAAAGTGGGTAGGAGTGAATTCCGTCTTGCACCCCACGTCCCCAGCCATTCACCCAGTCTTACCCCTGAAATGGGAGGCCTGTTGAGTCGGCGAACTGAAGCCACTCTCACCCATGCAAATCTAAGGATAATTCCGAATAAACAGGAGTTCATGGTTAGCTCAGGATTAAAACCGAGTTACCTAGGTTATCGAATGAAAAGAAAATCAGTCTCAACAGTAAACGACTTTATAAAGTGAGAGTGGTTTTCTTCATGGTCCGATCTTATGCAATACTCATTGCATAGGACGCCCCCACTCACATGTCTTCACATGCACAATTTAGTGATCACATTGTTTATATCATATACAAAAGTGGGCCGCATCCATAGTGTCCCGAGAATAAGGTACTCAGCCTTATCCTTATACTATAGATCATTTTGACTATATACTTGAACTTGATCCACTCTTATGTCTCTACATATAGTTCAAGTAATCATACTATAGCCAGAGTGTTCTTAGTTTATTGGATTTAGATTAATGATCGTAAAGTTCACTTTATTCAATAACAATTTTTACTGAATAAACATCAATAATAACTTTATTGAAAATAGAATATATCTTTGTTTACAAACTATGAGTTTTAGGACATAAAACCCAACAGAAACTTACCCCTAATTTGAGCCCAAAACGGATTTTCTTAAATTAGGCTTGTTCTTGAGGTTATTTCCCTTGGTTGTCTTCTATGGAAACATTCCTTGGAGGTACAATTGGGATCGTCCTTGCTTGACGTATTCTCGTGTATCCTCGGATTTAAATTTTGAGTTTTCCTTGAAGCTCTTCAATGACGAATTGGATTGGGAGAATGATTTCTAGGCACTTTCAGCATTGTAAGAACAAGTTTGAATCGAAATGGTGTAGAATTGCTCTCGAATTTGGAAGAAATTTGATAGTAGGAGACCAAAAATCTAAACCCTTATTGCCTACTATTGGGAGCTCGATTCTTGTTCCAAACTATTGCATAAACGCTTATGAACAACATAGTGGAAAATAGATAACATTAGTTTAAATAAAAATAAAGCAATGTCCTGATCAAACCTAAGGATCATTCAAAATAACATGAATGCAACTGCCCTAAATTTGGTTCCTTGGCCTTCAACGCAAAGTTGTCATCCGTAAATGGGTATCTTACCTTTACTTTAACATAAGAGTAGCATGTGGTTTGAGTACTTTAATAAATACTCAGTAAGTAATTCCACTGTTAGAGTCGGAATATGAATTACGTGTAATATAGTAGGACCTATCCTTTCACAAATACATTGTGGCATGGGCTTGGGCTTTTCGTTTCAATCCGAGCAAAGTTGAATATGTTGTACTTCCCTACACACGACCCATGAATCTGCACATTGACCACCAGGTGGGTTGGTATAAGAGTACTCTGTGGGTCTGTCTCATCGAGCTTGTGCACACTCACACTACCAAATACCATAAAGGGAAAAGACCCGCATAATATCATAAGGAACATAAATATTGTAAGGTATGTCTGTACTAATCATAATGGGGAGTATCCCGATGCACCTCCCATATAAAATATATGAGATCCCTAACATTAAAACACGACATAACGTTCCTATGAGACATACATACTTGATTCTTGTCATATTGTTCATGATTAACAATACATAGGCATAGGGTGTACTAAACATAATATAGAAGTATCTCGATGCACGTGGTATACAAAATGCATGAGGTCCCATAACATTAAAGAATGACATATATTCATGGCGCTAGTCATACCTCCAATCTATTCCTAGCATAGTGTTCCTATGAGATATAAATACTTGATTCATTTCATATTTTTAATTATTAACAATACATGATTTTCTAATGTCTCATAGTCCTAGAATAGTGTATATGATATCATAGCGTAACTTGTATGCAACATATCGTATATCATAGCATATACATAACATAGTATATGTCATACAATCATAAAACACGACATGTGCAAGGGCCACATGTAGCGATGTCCATTCCCTATCATCATCCCCACCATCTATTTCATTCTCCGTTTCCACGAAACTCTCTATTTATTTGTGTGGGATCATGGTAAGAGATTCATCGCAAGGAAGCGGCAGGGATCGGATTCCCCATGGAGAATTTTAGTGGGTTTTAAATCCAAGAGTCAGTCTTAGAGGAAAAGACCAAAGAGTGTTGGAGATGAAAGGCCAAGAATGTTACAGGAACAATGACTTTTTATGGGTTAGGAAACAGATAAACAGAGTGTTCTTTGTCTCCTTCTATCGTTAGTGTGTGTGAGATTTATTTCACAAATTTATGAGTTTTCTTTAATAAATTTGTATCAAACCAATGGCGAATGTGACGGGTCAAATTCGGCTACCACAACTAACGAAGACAAACTACGAGAATTGGATCATTCATATGAAAGCTTTTCTCGGTTCTCAAGATGCATGGGAGGTGGTCGAAGAAGGGTTAGAAGAACCAAAAGATACAACGGGTTATATAGCGGCATGAAACAAGGCGTTAAAAGGGGTGCGATAAAAGGATAAGGGGGCACTATACATGTTGTTCCGAGTCGTTGACGAGTCGGGCTTTGAGAAGCTTGCCAGTGCAACTACTTCAAAAGAAGTGTGGGACACTTAAGGAAAAGTGTTCAAAGGAATCGACCGAGTCAAGCAAGTGCGTCTCCAAACTCTTTGTGGCAAGTTGGAGAGCATGAAGATGAAGGAGTCAGAAAGTGTATCTGACTACATCGCGCATGTACAAACTGTGGTAAACCAACTCAACCGAAATGGAGAAATGTTTGCCGAGACGCGGGTTTTGGAATAGATTTTCAGGTCATTAACCAACAACTTTGAGAATGTTGTATGCACGATAGAAGAGTTAAAGGACCTAGCGACGTTCACAGTCGATGAGCTAGCCAGTTCTCTCGAGGCACACGAGCAACGTAAGAAGAAGAAGGAGGAAACACTCAATCAAACACTTCAAACTAAGGCGTCAATCAAAGATGAAACGGTACTCTACTCCCAAAATTTTGAAGGTATAGGTTTTGGTCGTGAAAGTAGTAAAAATGGTCATGGTGGTCAAGGCAGCAGTCATGAAGGATACTATAAGAAGAAGGGACAGTTGAGCCAAGAAAATTGGCGTGGAAGAGGACGCAGTCGAGGAAGAGGCGGTCAATCAATTTACTCCAACATTCAGTGCTACAAATGTCACAAATATGGTCACTATGCGAACGATTGTAACATTTTGCAGAGGGGCAATTTGCAAAAGATTGTCGAGCCGATAAAAAGGTGGAAGAAAAAATCAACCTAGCCTTGGATGATGCAACAAACGAAGGTCTTCTCTTGATGCTCAAAATGAAGATCTGAAAGCGAAAGAACACGACGGAGCAAAATACGATGGCGGTAGTTGTAAGGTGGTGAAAGCCATTGGAAATGAGGTGATACATAGCGGATTTGGAAAAATCGCGATATCGGAGACGAGAAAATCGAAGAAGGAATCTGGATTGAACACGCGATCGGCGAACGAGCCAAAGAAACTTCCAGATCATTAGAAAGAGAACAGAGATTTAGAGAAACAACCAAAATCTGCTGTGGATAAATCTGTGGAGAAGTCTCAGTTGCAGACGTTGAAATCGCTAAACGAGCGCCTTTTGAAGGACAAAGTAGAGATTGGAAAAGAAAAGAAAGCTTTTAGAAATGGAGATTGAAAGGATAGAGAAGGAAGTGACGGACGTGAGTGAGAGTTCTTTCTGTCTCAAATAGGAGAAGGAAGAGAATGGGAAGGTAATTTCTGAGCTAGTGAAGAGAATTGAAGAAGGTGTGGAGAAAGAGAGGTCAGCTGCTGATGAGTCATGGGTTCAAAACCGGAGGTGCGCGCTAGGAAGTGAAATTCTTTACATTGAAGCGTGGCACCATGCGGATCAGGTCAAACATCCTTCGAGTCAAACTGGGTTAGACGTGGGCGTGGGTCAGAAGAGCTACCGCGTGTCGCATATGGAGTGGAGACGCGTCACTTTACAACGTGCTTGACGCATTATTCCACCTAATCGTCAATACGTGTCCCTCAGGCTATCTGACACGCGGCTTGCCGGCTGTCTGACGCGCTTTCCCTCCCGTAAGTCAACATGTGGCTTGCCGAAAAATTTTCTCTACTGACAGTTGCAATACTAAATTTGGCATTCAAAGTCAGTTCATTTACGTCCTTCTTGTTCCTCAAAAAACTCTTAGAAATCCTTTAATTTCATCCTTCATCGAAGAACATATCGAATGGCTCAGATTTAAAGAAAAATTGTGAAACTCATTTACCTCCTTCTTGTTCCTGAAAAGACTTGAAGTTGTGAAGCAACTTGAGACTAAACAAATTGTGAAAGCAGCAGCTCAGCTAGCTCTTATGACTATTTGTCCGACGTTGTAAGAACAAATTATTCAGGGTCAACAGAGGGACCCTTATTTTTCAAAAGTTGTGAAGCAACTTGAGACTGAACAAATCAAGGATTTATTGATAACAAGTGATGGATGTTTGAAGTGGCGGAACCGAACTTGTGTGCCAAACAATGTAGAGATCAAGAGGAAGATTCTATCTGAGGCGCATGAGTCTCCCTATACTGTGCATCTAGGTGCCACAAAGATGTATCAGGATTTGAAAACATGCTTTTGGTGGCCTGGGATGAAGAAAGAGGTTGCTGAGTGTGTGAGTAGGTGTTTAACTTGTCAACAAGTTAAGGCACCTAGACAGAAACCAGCTGGATTATTGCAACCTTTAAATGTGCCTCAGTGGAAGTGGGAAGAAGTGACTATGGATTTCATTACAGGACTACCTAGAACCCAATTGGGATTTACAGTGATATGGGTGGTTATGGATAGATTAACTAAGACAGCCCATTTTATACCGGGTAAGTCTACATATTCGGTTGACAAGTGGGCACAATTGTATTTAAAGGAGATTGTAAGGTTGCACGGTGTACCAGTTTCTGTTGTGTCAGATAGGGATACACGGTTTACTTCTCGATTCTGGAAGAGTCTTCAGGAAGCCCTTGGTACACAACTGAAGTTTAGTATAGCGTTCCATCCTCAGACAGATGGACAGACAGAGAGATTAAATCAAATTCTTGAGGACATGTTGCATGCATGTGTACTTGATTTTGCTCGCAGTTGAGACACCTACCTATATTTGGTGGAATTTGCCTATAATAATAGTTATCACGCAACCATTCAGATGGCTCCTTTTGAAGCACTTTATGGACGGAGGTGTCGAACTCCAATTTATTGGGAGGAGGTAGGTAGTAAACCGATGTTAGGTCCAGATTTGCTACGAACGACCAATGAGGCGATTCAGAAGATTAGGAAGAGAATTTTGACCGCCGAAAGTCGTCAGAAGATTTATGCAGATATTAGAAGGAAGGACCTAGAGTTTGAGGTGGGGGATCATGTGTTCCTGAAGATTGCACCAGTTCGTTGTGTTTTGCGATTCGGTAAAAAGGGGAAGCTTAGCCCACGTTTTATTGGACCTTTTGAGATCCTCGAAAGAGTTGGCCTAGTAGCCTATAGATCGGCATTACCACCAGCGTTGGATGTTGTACATAATGTTTTTCATGTTTCAATGCTGAGGAAGTATGTTGCAGACCCTATGCATATTCTTCATTATGAAGACTTGGAGTTAAAGGAGGACTTAAGCCATGAAGAACAGCCCATGAAAATTTTAACACGGGAAGTGAGATCTTGCGTAGCAGAGATATTCCCTTTGTTAAAGTTTTATGGAAGAATCAGCAAGCTAGTGAAGCTACTTGGGAAAGAGAGGAGTTTAAACGAGAGTATCCATACTTGTTTAGGGAGTTGGAAACTTTCGAGGACGAAAGTTCTTAAAAGGAGGGTAGAATTGTAATAACCTAAAATAATGATAATACGTATTTTGTATTTATTTGTTGTGTGTTTGTTAATAATAATCATAATAATAATAATAATAATAATAATAATAATAATAATAATAATAATAATTTAAAAAAAAAAAACGAAAAATGAAAACGAAGCAGCTGCTGTAAAGGGGGATGAGGGGCGACGGCCGCGTAGGATGGAGGCGTGGGAATGATGAATGGATTAGTAGAGGGTGTGGAAGCGTATTAGGCCTTGATTAGGCTTTAAAAAGGAAGAAAAACGAAGAATAGCAATTAGGGAAAAACCCAGAAAACAGAGGAGGAAAAATTCTGAGAATTCAAGTTTGGTTGCTTAAGATTGGTTGTCAATCGAGGGTAAAGGAAGAGAGGTTGTTGCTGAGGAATCCTTTGAGGAAGGGGATACGGCCACGAGCTGAATCGGACGGTGATTCGAAGGTAACGAAAAACCCATATCACCAAACCTTTAAATCTCGATATCTTGGTTCATACTGCATAATAAATTATGAAATAGGGCTTGTTAGAACCATAGTTAGGAGATCTATAAAGTTGTAGAAGAAATCAGAACGAAATTCGAGCTGTAGAGATTAAATTTTTGCTTCGGGACACAACGGGTATTAAAGGAAAAGATTGGGAAAAATTGCAGGAAGGAGAGGTTGAAGACGAGCGCGTGAAGAACACGCGAGGCGCGTGGGAGTCCGCGAGTGGAAGTGCGACTGTGCGTGGATCAGGCGCGTGAGAAACGAACCCCGATCTTGTGTTGGCGCGTGAGGGCGCGTGAGTAGGTATTTTGGCTCCCGGTTTGTCCCGTTCGACTCCTTTTGACCTGTCCTATCAAAATTGGTCTATACTTATGTTGAAATTGATACAATATAGGTCTAATAGGAAGGAATTGTGTTGAAATACTATTAAACGTACATTCAAGGGGGAAAAGGAGTTCGAAACCAAGTAAGTAGTGTATCGATCTTTGAACTAGTTCTTAACTTGTTTTACAACATGTGAGTATGTTGTTTACCTAATTAAGAGCTTAGTATGTTATGATGAGCTTTGATGATATTGAGTGTTTATTGTATATTGTGACTGCTTGCCTGTGATGTAAGCATGATATAAATGATTGTCAGAATGTTCTATGTGTTGAACATGATACATGTATGAAAGCATGCAGTAACTGTGAGTATGTTATGCATGTTAATGGAAAGGTTATGACTCTAAGATATGCTTATTGGTTGTTGAGCTATGGCTTATTTATATGAGTATGATAGTCTACTAATTCTCGCGGAGTTCCTGGCCAACCCGCTGTGTGTTAAGTCAGGGAGTATGAGTACTCCTGACCGTTGGTATATGAGATAAACAGGCCGCCAGAGAAATTAGTAGACGGGCCGTATTTGACCGAGAGCGAGTGTTACATACGAGTCCGAAAATTCTAGATAAGCATGTCAAAAGAGAGTCAATAACCTAAGCTGGAGATAGCTGAGATACCTCATTAACGAACAGATGACCCTAGTAAGAGAACTAGGAGTCAATGATGAATAAAACTTAAAAACACCTGGAAAGATTGTCAATTATAAGTCGTTTTGGAGAACTAGGACTCATGTTCGATTTTCGAACCTCCAAGGAATATTTCCGTAAAACTTGAGATACTTAAGAATAGTTTCATATACACATCTTGTCATTTGATATTCATAACAAACCTTGATTCTTATAAAAGGTTTTTAAGGGTTGTTTCGTCATTTTTCTTAAGTTCATACGTCAAACACGCTCTAATTTTCTCATATGATCTTAAATACTTACCCTTAAGGTCATAAATGGGTCTCTTAAAAAGTTTATTTAACAATTGAGGTTTTTTGTAATCTTGAAAACATTTTAGAATTCTTATATGGGTATGTTGGATATTTACCACCCCAAATCTTGGTTAAATCTAGACATATTCCAATGGCCTTGTAACTTTGTATAAAATCTTTGAATCATGACATATTCAAATGCCTTTTAAGTATGTTGTAGAAGAGACACAACTCATCGAATCCAACGACCAAATTTAAAATGGAGATCACTTGCCCACTAATTAGAGAGAATATGTTTGGCATAAATTTTATAAAATTCAATCTCAAATTCACGATAATCTAGATTTTTTTAACGTCGATTTAAGCTCTCTCTATAAAGCCTGAAGTAGGAGCTTTCGTTTGGAGCAAGAATCGAGCTAAGTCGAGCCTTCAACTGTGAGTTGTTATAGCCTCTAAGATTTTGGGTTCCTTACTCGCAGGATTTCTTCCAAATTTGAGAGCCATAGTCAACCATTTTCCTTCAAACCTGCTTTTGAATGAGACTACCCACAAGTTTGCTGATGAAATAAAGTGTTGAAGGTGCCTCAAACACAACTTCTCAATTTGGTCCGTCTTTAAAGGAAGATGGTTGAAGCTCGAAAATTAAATAAGAGGCTACATGCAAATTTTTCTAGAAACCTATCATGTTCGATTTTCGAACATCCAAGGAATATTTTCGTAGAAGACCACGAAGGTTAACAATACTCAAAGCAAGTCCAATTGAAGAAAATTATTTTCGTTTAAAATTTGGGAGTAAGGATCGAAATCTTACTTACAATCCATTTTCTTCAAAATTGACCCCTTCTTTAGCTTTAGAAGATTAAGTTGAGTGCTTTTAATGAAGAAATCGGGAGTTAATACGTCTTAGATAAGGTTGCCTAAGGAAACAAAATTCTGCTTTCTTGAATAAGTTGAAGACGGAGGATCAAATTCCAAAATTAAGACATCACCATCTTTATGTTTCATAAAGAAATCGAGGGGAGAAATGCTCAAGGCGAAGACCATGGGATAATCTCCTAATGTATCATTACTTTCATATTTGAATGATAGACCATGAGACCATAGATGTTCATAAAATTTGTGTCTTATAAATTTCTAAAATTGAAAAAATTGATGATATTTTTATACACTTTCAAGTTTATATCGTATAGATCTCTAAAAAGTATATAATATGTTAAATTAATTACTTTAATAAATAGTTGAGTTTTATAACTACCAAGATTTGAACTAGACCATGGGACTACAAATTTGTAAAGATTTGTGTTTAAAAAGAATAATAGTATCTTATTTGTTTCTTATAGATCTCTTTGAAAATGATTTGTGTCTTTGTTTTTAGTTATGTATTTGATAGGGTTTCAATGCAATAAAATTAATTAAATTATTAGATCATTTGTACAATTATTCAACCATTCTTCTTCACTCATTTTCATCCTACTTTAATAGAGTTCACAGAACCGTTATTTTGAAACAAATTGAACGTTAAAAAAAGATACTTATTTAATAAGTTTTTCCCATCCATATTTTTTAAAAGTTTATTTGAATATTCTAGGTAACATTACCGAAGTAAAGAAAATGAAATTATTTATGTTTACTCTATTTTTATAAAAAGAAGACAATAATGAAACCCATGTGCTACGTATTAACATATCAATGACTATTTAGATCTAAACATATCAATGACTATTTAGATCTAAACAGTTACTTAGTGTTGTCATTCTCAACTTGTTAATACAATCTCTAATAAATACAAAGTTAATAGTGAGAAAAGAAAAAACAACTCGCATTCCAAGGACATGTAAATAAAATATAGATTGTCAATTATAAGTCGTTTTCGAGTACTCTTTATTAACTCCAATTTGGCGTGGAAGGGTTGGATGGAAACTCAACCTTACCAGCACGTTCTTAATTGGCATATTTTTTTTAGGATTGCACAATATCTCACATTTATATTAAAACAAATAATAGGAGAGAGAAAATAAAAAAAGAATGTGTGTAGATTGTAATAACCTAAAATAATGATAATATGTATTTTATATTTATTTGTTGTGTGTTTGTTAATAATAATAATAATAATTAAAAAAAAAAAACAAAAAATGAAAACGAAGCAGCTGCTGTAAAGGGGGATGAGGGGCGACGGACGCGTTGGCTGAAGGCGTGGGAATGATGAATGGATTAGTAGAGGGTGTGGAAGCGTATTAGGCTTTGATTAGGCTTTAAAAAGGAAGAAAAATGAAGAATAGCAATTAGGGAAAAACCCCAGGAAAAAGAGGAGGAAAAATTATGAGAATTCGAGTTTGGTTGCTTAAGATTGGTTCTCAATCGAGGGTAATGGAAGAGAGGTTGTTGCTGAGGAATCCTTTGAGGAAGGGGATACGGCCACGAGCTGAATCGGACGATGATTCGAAGGTAACGAAAACTCCATATCACCGAACCTTTAAATCTCGATATCTTGGTTCATATACTGCATAATAAATTATGAAATAGGGCTTGTTAGAACCATAGTTAGGAGATCTATAAAGTTGTAGAAGAAATCATAACGAAATTCGAGCTGTAGAGATGAAATTTTTGCTTCGGGACACAACGGGTATTAATTCTAGTATGAATACAAAAATTCACAAAATACATCTTTAAAATGGTAGATATGGTTCTATTTACTATATGTATTTTTATTATGTATAACAATGTACCGTATATAATGATTTACATTCATTATTATACATTAGATGTTTGTTATATACGACGATTAAGAATAAATGTGATTTACCTATAGTCTTACTATGTGTAGACCGTCATTAAGTTATAAATACGCAACCGACTTGTGAGTGAACAAAACTTTCATGTAAGTCTTTTAATAAAAAGGAAGTTTTCATTTAAGTTCTCCCCTGATGAATTTAAAAAGTAATTTTCATTGAATTTAAACGTGCTTATAAGGAAATAAATTTAAACAAACAAAGTAGTGACAACATTAGAAATAACAATACGTGACAACCGTGACTACATGTATGTCTTAACTATTAAGTGGGTCCATCCATCTACAAATATTGAGGTACATAGGTTCTTGGGTCTAACAGGGTAGTATCTACGTTTTGTGCGAGATTTTGCCAATATAGTTTCACCACTCATGCACCAGACTACGATGGGTGTTCCATTTGTGTGGGCTAAGACATTTAAAGCGAGCTTCCAAGGTTTGAAGTACAGGTTAGTGTCAATGCCAGTATTTACAGTTCTAAAGATTTAGGAGGTTATATTGTTTGTAGTGATGCCTCCAAAAAAGGGTTCGAGTGTATGTGGATACAACATTGGAAGGTCATAGCCTATACATCTCATTAGTTAAAGGACATGCATCTGGTCAGTTATATTAGAATTGATCATAATGTTTAGTTAAGTTAAGTTATTAGTAGGTCCTAAGCATGTTATATTAATTGCAATAGGTAAGAGTTAGACGTTGGATTGTTGTTTCGAGGTGTCTACCAAATTGTTAATGATTTTGGCAAAGACCAACCAAGTAAGTGACCTTATTGTTTGAGTTAGGCTATTGTTTGATCTATGAGGGTGCATGTCATGTGGCTTATAATTGTACCATAAATATGTGTTATGTTTATGTTATGAGATGTTTATGTATCTTTGTATTGTTATGAGACGTACGTCACGTATGCATGTAAACCCATTACACTATTTTTATGAATAAACTGAAACGTCATGAATGAAATGTATATCTTACATGTAAAGTTTGTGATGAATTGTGAGATGTCATGCATACATGTTACATAAATGAACTCTGTTATGAAAGGAAAAAGAAATGAAAGATATTAAATGTTATGTTATGAAATGTAAATTATGGAACGTTATGCATGTTTGTATATCATATGCATTGGGATACTTTTTCATTATGTTATGTTAGTACTGGCGCGTACGTTTGATATTTATGTTCGCCGTGTTATCATGCTAGCATTTTTTTTCTGTGGCATGTGGTGACGTATAATGTGTTGTGCCCAACCAAGTCAAGCCCAGGGGTACGATACGAGCCCACCCTGTTGGCCCATGTGCATGGACGTAGGCCGTGTATGAAGAAGTACCATGCATCCAATCCTTCCCGAAACTATAAGAGCCCAAGGCTATGTTATGTTTATAAAAGATAGGTCTCACTCATATATTGCATGTGTTTACGTATCAAACTCTAATAGTTGGGTCACTTACTGAGTATTTTATAAAATACTCAAGCCACGTACTAACTTAATCTCTCCGGTAAAGGTAAAGATCCTATGAACTTATGAAGGTGAACGTTGGGTAGGCCATGGAAGTCATAATAGACAATAATAGGACAGTTGAATGTTTTGAATGTTGAATTTTAAGTTAGTACATGATAAGACATATTGGATTTTAGTCAATTTTGTTAGGTGTTTGTGTGAAGCTTGATTTTCCTTTAAAACGGTTGAATTTCATGTTTTGAATTGATTATATAAGTCCATGACCTTATTTTAAAAATGTCTATTATGAATTTCCGCATTTATGATTTAAGCAGGCATGAGTTGACGTCACTAATTAGCTTAAGAAACTTAGGAGTGTTACATTTTATGTTATGATATGAATGAAATATATGTTATGAATCTACGTTGCGATATGAATGATATATAATGCTTGAACCTTCACATATTACACCACGTGTATTATGCTAACATGTTCACGTTGTGCCTATGAGACATTGATAAACCATGTATATTAGCCATAAAATATTTGTCCAGTATACGTATGTATGTCTCATAGGAATGCTATGTCATGAAAAATAAAATGGATGTATGATTTGCATCATAACTATGTATCATGATTCGAAACTATAGGACCTCATTCATTTCGCATGTCAAATGCATCGAGAGACTTTCTCGTTATGATTAGTACACATGTGTACACTTTCTTATTATGTACACTATGATATTATGCATGCTCCTTTCCCTTTGTGGTTTCTGGCAACGTTAGTGTTCGCTAGCCTGCCATCAGACCCATGAGGTATGTATACGAGCTCACTTAAGGGATCCATGTACGCATGTGTGTTTCGTGTATAGAAAAGTACTACACATCGAACCTTACTCGAACTTGAAGTAGAGAATAAGGTCAGGATGTCTTAAGAAAAGATAGATCCCACCATGATTGTATGTAGTTGCATTTTTTAACCTGAATAGTGGGATTACTTACTAAGTATTTTTAAATACTCAAGCCAAGTGCTACTTCTTTTTTAGGTAAAGGTAAGCCAACAATGTATGAATGACGGTGTCACTGTGGAGACCATGGAAGTGAAGTCAAGGTAGTTGCATTTGCATTTGATATAGTAGCCCTTAAATTTGATAAGTGTGTTGCATTATTTTTAATTATTGTATTTTGATTGCGATATTTGTTGGTTTAAATGGTTTTTTTATGAATCTTTGAGTCCATAGCATTGTTTTAGTAAATTATTTTAAAGGATTTCTGCACTTGGTAATCATGAAATGCATATTGCAGGGACCTTATTTTTTAATGAAAAATTAGAGTCGTTAGACAATAAGTAATCGATTGTACTCGATATATAATCTAAATTTTTTAATTTTCGTACTCATTTAAAATGCATTTTAAGTACATCAATTGATAAACTTTGATGATATGATAAATTAGATATGTTTTATGGTGTATCAAATTGTTTATGTAATAGTTAAAAATAAAAATAAAAGTCCCGGTGGAAGGAATGAAAATCATGACGAGTTGTGAGAATTCTTGTGAATCCAATTGTCCATGCGAGATTGAAGAAAAATACTTCACTCATTTAGATCCATGATATGTCATTCCTCCCTGCAATTTGAGATCCATTTCACTTATATTTTAGACACTTTCCCAGCAAATGTTTCATTAACTCATTCTTTTCCAGCAAATCTTTCATTAACTCATTATATCCATGGTTATTATTTGTTTTACCCAGAGAGCTTGAAATTGGTCATTGCTTCATTTAAGGGTGTAATGCCTCTAAGAATTTTACCTAGATTTATAATTTGAATTTAACTCATAATTGTCTTGATATTTCCCATCAAAATCAACAACCACAATTTAATTCTTAGAGTAATTTAATAACAAATTTAAAAGATAATCTCAAGTAGTCGTAGTTTAATGGTGAGAATTTATGTTGTGATCATGAAAACTTGGCCAATAAGTAGCTATAGTTTAGTGGCAAGAATTTCATGTAGCAATGGAGATTTGAGCCCAAATCCCAGCCACCACAATAGTTTTACTCTCATCTACGCGGGAGTCGTACATGTTTTCATTTTCCATAATTATTTCACCTTTTGCGTTTTATTCACATAGTAAATAACTGAAACAGCTTTATTTTCTTGGTTGTTCTCAGACAGGTTTGTTCCACAAAAGCAATAAAGATGCGACATTTTCATCCACTTAGATCATTATTTAATAAGGTTGAGAACAACCATTTTCTCATGCGTGCAAGAACTCAAATTTGTTTGGAGGATTATTAATTACTATCTGCCAACCATACGCATCTTTCATTACCCCATCAATCAGAAAGCCATATTCCCTTTTCTTACTAGAAAACCTCGAATGAAGCATGCCCTAATTTGCTCTCAAAGTCACACCAAAACAATGTCGTTCGAAAAAAATTCTCCTTAATTGACGATACGTACGCTTAAGTCCATAGTTAATCCGAAATTTTAGGTTAGATACACCCAAACTAAGATAAAAATATACATATAAATTTTAAGAAGTATACGAAAATAAAAACATTAAAATACGAAAGTAAAACCATTAAAAACCTAATAAATATTATGTAAAAATTAAATAGTTTAATTTTTTGTTTTTTAAATTTCAAAACTTAAAATAAAAACGTAATTTCACCATGAGTATGTAGATATATATATATTCTCTACTAACTTAAATCTTCATCTTTTGATTTGCAATTGATCCATCAATTCAAACTTCCTTATAGAAATATCTTTCAAACGAAAAACCAAAATTTCTTTTGAATTTTTCCATTTTTAGTTTCACTCTTTTGAAATTCTACTTAATTTCTTACCCAATTTATTTCTACTCTCTATCATATGGATTTTTTACTCGTATTCTTGATATAATAAAAATAAACTGCATACAAAAAGTAAATAGACTTACAACAATTATATTGTTTGAGTTTGCAAGCGAAGGCCAAATGGAAAACACAAACAACAAAAGACTTTGAGAATTTGCATGATCTTCTTTTCTTCAATGATGCTCCTCTTTTCTTGAAAATGAGACTTAATTCAAACATATGGTATTAAATTCAGTAAAATAAATTGCAACTACAATAATGGGTTGATTATAAGTAATTTTGGAGTACTCTTTATTAACTCCAATTTGGCATCAAAGGGTTGGATGGAAATTTAATCTTACCTACGTGTTCTTTTTTTGGCATATTTTTTTTTTTAGAACCCCACCATAACTCACATTTACATATAAACAAAAAATAGGAGAGAAAATGCAAGAAAAAATAATTTACTATGCACCTATATATTTAAATCCTAAGATGATGGAAGGTTATGTCAAAGACGCCTATATATTCCAACAATTGAGGAATTAAGGAACGAGATATTGATGGAGGCTCATAAGTCACCATTTGCTATGCACCTAGGCGGTATAGAAAATCACAGTGTCCATGAGATTCGGGTGTAAGGGTAAACTTGAAGAACACTAACTTTCTTAGATGCTTGGAAAATCATGTCGTGACAATTTTAAATTTCCAGTGAGTTCAATTGATTTCAATAATGATATGCTATTGTATTTTAATTTTACCTTTATTTGTGTTGTCAGAAGTGGGATTTGAACCCACGCCCTCTTATCCCGCATTGGTTTGAGAGGAGAATGAATAATAACTTACAAGTGTCTGTAAACATCTCTCCAGTATCGTGTTTTAAAACTGTGATTCTGACGACGATTTGTTAGGGGCAAAAATGGACAATATTTTTTAGCGGCTGGAAATGAGAACGAAGCATTCCTTAGAATAGTGTGGAAACCTCTCCCTAGTAGACTCGTTTTAAAATTTAGAGGCTGATGACGATACGTAATGGGCAAAAGCGGACAATATTTGTTAGCAGTGGGTTTGGGCTATTACAAAAGCTATTAGAGCTAGTCACCATGTGGTGTGCCAGCGAGGATGCTCGCCCCCAAGGAGGGTGGATGGTGAGATCCAACATTGGTTGGAGAGGGGATGAAACATTCCTTATAAGGGTGTAGTGGACTTGAGCTATTACAACCAATTAGCTGGAATAGCTCAGTTGGTTAGAGTATGTGGTTGTTAACCATAAGGTTGGAGGTTCAACCTTCCTTTTATCGATGGGAATGAGTCATTTGAACCTCCTTTTAGCGATGGGTATTACCGGTGTTATAAATTTGTGTTAGGTTGACGATTTCAAATCTTAGCAATTGTACTAACTCGAAGTATAATTTAGCAACTCCGGCTAAGCTTCTCA
Organism: Cucurbita pepo subsp. pepo; assembly: GCF_057944985.1. Taxonomy (NCBI): domain Eukaryota; kingdom Viridiplantae; phylum Streptophyta; class Magnoliopsida; order Cucurbitales; family Cucurbitaceae; genus Cucurbita; species Cucurbita pepo. Next base: position 6,975,027 of record NC_141813.1, read on the forward strand.
TGTAAGTGGAGTGACGGTTGCAAGTGTCATACCTTTTGATTGTTATATTTGCTTATTATGTTATGACTTGTTGTAATGATGAGATATATAACGTTATGGAATATCATATTGACACGTTATGCCATTGAGGAACGTGACATGATATGAAAGTGTAGTACTACATTGTACACTACCTTATTCATAGTTATATGCCATTATTTTAAACTATTGGGATCTCATTCATATTATATGTTCACGTGTACCGAAATACCTCCCCGTCATGATTAGTACGGACACGTACCTTACGACATTTATGTTCACAATGATGTTATGATACGATAATGTATACACCACAATACTATGTGCACTCCCTTCCCTTCCCTCCATGGTATACCAATAGCATGAGTGTATGCTAGTTGAAGCCCATGTCAATGGGTAGGTATGCGAGCTCGCCTGGGGGCAAATGTGTGTGAATGTAAGTCGTGAGTAGAGAAGTATTGCACACCAAATTCTACCCGGACAGGAATATGAGACCAAGGCTATGAAATGATGTTTTATGATAACCATGATTTCACGTGTTTGCATTACCCTATACTAGTAGTGGGGTTACTTAATGAGTATTTCTTAAAATACTCAATACATGCGGTGCTCTTATTTTTTAGGTAAAGGCAAGGCACCTCTGCAAAAATGACGATGTCGAGATGACGACCATGGAATCCAATGTACACAACACAAGCGAGATAGAGGGGTAGGATCCAACATACAAAGATGGTTAACACCATGAGAAAGAGGAAAAGAAATAGGATGTAGACAACGAGTTTTGATACGGAGGAATGAAGAAAGGAAAATGCGTGGAAACGAGTGGAGAAGACGAAGTCCACCTGCTAGGACACAAACTCGAATACCCGCAACTTCATTCCAGTCAAGCAACCCCATACCCAGTTTGGCCTCGTAACCAAATACCCAACACAGCAACCAGATACCCACCAACAACCAGTCCAGTAGTCTAGTTCCTCTGTGCTTTGCCCAAAAACCCACATTCAAGCCCAAATACACAAAACACAGCCCAACCCACGGATCCACTACACAGACCTCCGCGCCCACATGAACATTTGAGACCCGCGCCTCGAACCACTTTGCAACCTGCTCATATATCAATGTCCTTTAGCGACAGAGTCACTGTTGCATACACCGGCTCCTTCGGCTCGGCATCTCGGAGTCCTAGGATAAAAAATTGCGTATTAGGCTTGGTTTGACATTTTGACAACGTCCTTTGCATTTTTTGCCCTTCCGAAACTTATTTTTACTTCAATAGAAATATTTAAGGTCAGTATAATGTCTTATTTCTGAAGTTCAAGTTAAATTAGATTAGAAATGTAAATTACTAACGAAGCGAGATGGACGTTTTAATAGGAAACAACTCCTGACGACACTTGGAGTAACTTCGAGAGACAAAATTCAAACGTACTTGAGTTTAGAGAAAATGTCGGCCAAGACCAACCAAGTAAGTGGCTTACTATCGGCTAAGTCGGACGACTTGATTTATTTATGACGACACATGCCCAGTGGTCCTTGCACGTGTCATTTATGCTTTATATTTTATGAGATGGTGACTATGACTATGTTATTTGATGATGTTATATGATGTTATATGATGTTACATGATGACGTTACATGATGACGTTACATGATGACGTTGTATCATGATGATATGATGATGATAATGCATGATAACATGACGATGTAAGATGGAAGATTATAGGATTGATTAATATGACATTATTCCGTATTAAGATGTGGTGCATGTATTAAATGCCATGATGCACTATGAGACTAAGTTTTTTTAAAATACAACCCTGCCAATGTTAATGATGATGAAGATATGAAGGTCAAGGCATGCATATTACTTAGAGTAATATGTGAAGTGTATATAGGGTTGTGTCATAAAGATGTTCTAAAGATGAAAACACTAGGGACCTCATGCATTTTGTGTGTACATACACATCAAGTTACCTCCCGTTTATGATGATGAGTACGGATTCGTACACTATGATGATGATCATCATCATGCCTTGCATGACACTCAGGGGTCTGCTGACCTCCAGACGTTGCTACAGACAGTTAGCTCGACTATGATGGGTCTAGAGGGTGCGAACCGTCTGGAGATCGATGCTCGCATGTGTGAGTAATGTGTAGGGAAGTACTACACATCCAATTTTTTATGGACTGGAGGCCACCCGTATGATATTTTTAACAATAGGTTCCAGATCATTAGTTGCATGTGTTCGCATTCCCTAGCCTCAATAGTGGGTCACTTATGAGTATTTCTTAAAATACTCAAGCCTTATGCTTCTTCTATTTCAGGTAAGGGCAAGACACCCCTATACAGCTGACGACGACATCACAAATAGAGATAATGACACGTGCATAGAATAGTAGTATTTTATTTTCCTATGCATAGGTTAGTATAGGGCATTTTTACTTTGATGTTTTAATTGTTTTAGTTACTATTTATTTATGTTGTTTTAAAGATGCTTTCGAATGAGTAAGTCCATGACAGTATTTTAAGATGATGTTTGTGTTTTAAGATGAAGTTTAAATGTTTAATTTCGTATAAGAGCATAGGATATGATGACGGTAGCAACTTTAGGCTAATAGAAATCTAGGGTCGTTACCATTGGTAACAAAGCTCTAGGTTATAGATTCGATAGACTTGCCTACGAGATAGGCTTGGCACGTTCCATGATTTCACCATCGATGTTCCGTCACCGTCAGGTATGTCTTGTATAAGATAAGAAAAAGAAATGCCTTTAATTGAATGTACTTTTTTGTTTACTAATATTGATGTAATTTAGTATCAAATATGTTGAGCTCTAATTATATGATTTATTGTAGCATTAGGTTCCACCTAGTTGTATTTTTATGAATATGTCATGCTTGCTAAATTATATGTGATATGATGCAATTTATGTTAGCGAGATATAGACTTAAGAAAAATTATATATTGGTTTTAGAATCATGCCACATAAGGATACTGAAGAGGACGACGAGGAAGGAGACGACCCTGTATTAGAGGTAGAGGAAGAGGTGAAGGTGAAGATAGCCCACCTCGTCAAGGTTTAGTGACTAGGACGGACGCACCTTATGCTGTGCCACCTCAGGCTGCGCACCTCCAGTAGCACCAATAGCTGAAATAAATCCCACTACAAGCCTGATGTGAGAATCGTTTCAGGCAATACGATAAAGCCCACTCAACAAGCCAATAGGGTGTGGAAAGGGGAATGAAGCCAACAAGCCAATAGGCCATCCTAACTGCTTATTGTTATAAGTAAGAAGTACTATTTCCATTGGTGTGATGCCTTCTAGGGAACCAAAAGTAAAACAACTAGAACTTATTTTTGAACGTGGACAATATCATACTATTATGGAAGTTCGTGATTTCTAATCATCAAGCATTCTCGATGAGATTTCATGGGTAATTTTATCTATCCTTTTCTATTGAATCAAAACCCTTGAATTGAGTTATAATGTTTTAGTAATTTTCCTTTTCTATTAAATCCAGACCCTAATAGTGAATTATAATTTTTTAGTTCATTTTCGGGGTATCTTTGAGGTTTCTAACATTGTTACTTAGTTTTAATCAAAACTTCTTGATGAGATTTCATAGGTAATATTATCGTCCATCCTTTTCTGTTGGATCAAAACCCTTGAATTGAGTTATAATGTTTTAGTAATTTTTAGGGGTAGCTTCGGGTCATTGAAATAAAATGTAAATGAAACTTTGACCCGAATTGTTTTTAGGTATCCCTTTTAAGGTGTTTAAAGTATATTGACAGTACCTATCTTGCATTCAGAGTGTTAAACCGAAACTAAAGCTTACTTTTTGTTTGGGCATTTCCCAGATGTGTTGGGTTTTATGTCCTACCACTCATAGTTTGTAAACAAAAACATATTCTGTTTTCAATAAAGTATTATTGATGTTTATTCAGTAAAGATTGTTATTGAATAAAGTGAATGTTAGGATCATTAATCTAAATCTAATAAACTAATAACACTCCGGCTATAGTATGATTACTTGAACTATATGTAGAGACATAAGAGTGGATCAAGTTCAAGTATATAGTCAAAATGATCTATAGTACAGGAATAAGGCTGAGTACTTTATTATGGGGACACTATAGATGCGGCCCACTTTTGTATATGATATAAACAATGTGATCACTAAATTGTACATGTGGAGATATGTGAGTGGGGGCGTCCTATGCATTGAGTATTGCATAAGATCGGACCATGAAGAAAACCACTCTCACTTTATCATGTCGTTTACTGTTGAGACTGATTTTTTCATTCGATGACCTAGGTAACTCGATCTTAATCCTGAGCTAACTACGAACTCCTGTTTATTCAAAATTATCCTTAGATTTACATGGGTGAGAGTGGCCCGAGTTCGTCGAGTCAATAAGCCTCCCATTTCTGGGTAAGAATGGGTGAATAGCTGGAGACATAGGGTGTATGATGAAATTCACTCTTACCCGCTTTTAGGGATAGTAGAGAGGTTGTTCCCTTAAGTACTGACTCCAAATCTTGAACATGGGGCCCCACCCTCTCATTGGCCCGAAAGTGATTCGCTTTGGTGGTTGGACCACAAACCAATTGTTCATTAGAGGATCAGTGGGACTTAAGGAACAAAAAGTAACTGTAGGGGTAAAACGGTAAATTGACCCAGCTCTAGTTACGAACAAACTTTGAAAGATTGACTTATTAATCATGGTAATATCAAATGGACAGAAATATATCTATAGTGAGGGGAGTGCAACTACTAGGCTACAGTGGAGTGTTCTAGTAGTTAACGAATGTTGGTTAACAAGGTTAATGAGTTTAGCCGGTTAATCTCAGATCATTGGAGCCCATGATCTGTAGGTCCATTAGGTCCCTCTGCTAGCTCATATCGGACTAAACCTTAGAACAGTGTAACGAGTGAGTTCGAATTGTTCGAATTCAAATTAGAGAATACACACTAAATGTATACGATATATTTATCCTCATTTTGTTTTAATTATGAATTGATCAAAAAGAGAGAATTGGAATATTTAAATAAGATTAAAATATTTTGATTATGAATAGTGATTCATAATCATTATGTGCCAGAATTGATTAGGATTGACATTTTATTTAATGTTAAATATTAATTAAATTGTTTAATTAATTATTTAATATTATTTTGATTTGAAATTAATTATTTAAATTAATTGTTGAATTAAAATAAAGAAAGTCAAAATGTTTATTCACAAATCCATGTTTGAGTTAGTGGAAGATTGAGTGTCAATATACGGTTTAACCAAACTTGCATGTTTGCCACATAATCCCACAAATTTGAGTGGAATTTTGAGTGTCAAAATTTTGTTTAACCAAACATGCATGCTTGCCAAACAAACCCCACAAATTTTAGTGGAATTTTGAGTGTCAAAATTTGGTAATCTCAAATTTGCATGAACGTGCAAATATGACTCTATAAATAGAGTGATCAAGGTACATGAAAATTCTTCTTGAAAAACTTTGAGAAAATCTATCAAAACTCTCTCTTTACATATACTAAATTCCTATCAAGTTTCATCACTCACCGGATTCCACAATCCCGTTCTAAGACCGGAGAATAGTAGGAAAGACACCAGTGGTGGTTCAAAACCGTTCGTGAGGAAAAATGAATTTGAACTACAAAAGGTTAGTATTCAAACGCATTGAGTTCTAATGCTTTTGAACATGCTAGCTAATTTACTATAATTGATGTACTTAGAGTGCCTAAGATCCAAATTGCTTAAGCACGTGTTATAGTAAATTAATTACTTATCAAGATTATTTTAACTTTTTTGGCCAAATAAGAAGTTGTAGGCCAATCGAGGATGAGACCAGCAGGCTCGAGACAACAAGGAATCCTTTTCTGAGTCTATTTTAACTACATGTGCTTTTGTTGTTAAAAACTTATTTTGATTATTTTGTGTTGTAAAATATAGTTGATTCACATGTTTTACTTGTCATGTATGAAATTTTATGTTTTATGACCGATTTTCGAAGCAAAATATCTATGTTAGTGGTAACTCATGTAAATCAAGCTGTCGATGAACAGGTGTTATAGAAGCATTGCTCGAGCACTATGCGGTAACAGCGAGGGTTTTTGCTTCAACTAAAGGTTGGATGGTTGGGTTGAGGATTAGGGTTGCCTAGTCAATTTGGTATCAGAGCCTATGTTGCATCTATGTGCCCTACTCTAGAATTGATTTTATCTCTCGTTTATTGGTTTATGTTATTGTTTTTCTTTTCTTCAAATCTGTCCATTTATTTTCTTACGGCCATTTCCATACTTTTCATCATCTTTTGACCTTGTTCTCATTTTACTTTCTTCAAATCTATCCTAATCTAGCCAATGAGTTTAGGTTACATAATTTAATGCATAATAAAACTTAAAACTCTCTAATTTTAAGTCATTATGGAATTAGCCCATCCAACCTTTGTGTTATTAACACGACGTTCTAACCAACTAAGCTAATAGGCCACAAGTTTTATGCTCATTGCAGAGCAATAGCCCCTAAACTAGTCAATCGAGTTTAGGTTACATAATTTTATGCATAATAAACTTAAAACTTTAGTTCGTTATCTTTTAAAGTTTGTAGTGCTTTAACCCCGTATCATTAAAGACATCATTGAGAATTAATGAAATTGACTCGTCCAAGTGGCAAACCTGCGACCTTCGCACTTAATTAGCGCGACGTTCTAACAAACTTAGCTAATGGGCCAAATGTTTTATGAAAATTGCATATCAATAGCTCCTAATCTAGCAAATCGAGTTTAGGTTATATAATTTTATGCATAATAAAACTTCAAAATTTCCAATTTTAAGACATTATCTTTAAAGTTCGTAGTGTTGTAACCCTGTATCATGAAAAGATATTATTAAGAGAATTAATGGTATTGTCTCACTGTAAAAAGGATGTCCATCACTTCATTTTATAAGCCCACTTGAACGGTTTTAAGTCAGTCGATGAATACATTTTTTAATGGCTCTAGGTCAATATTTTGGCTGATCCGGCTTGGGTCTGATACGCTCGAACCCTTTCTTCTTTCAATTTTTCAAAAGCTTAAATTAGTATGACTACATTTTTGGCTAGTTAAATTGTTAGAATCGGGGTTAAAATTATTAATGCATAGGTAGGTTTAGTTAGTTTATATACTTATGAGTAACTTTAAATTATTTTATGCAAAAATAGTTAGTTAATTTCCATAGCAGAATTTTAATTTATGATTGTTGGACTTCTTAGCCAAAATTAAAATTTAGAGGCCAGCATTAAGCTAACGTCAAATGGTCGTAGTAGCTTCGGCTTAGGTTAACCAAGTAAGTGGCCTTACCATCATTTGGTTATAATTGTGTGTTGTATGATGACACGTGCTCGTGGCTTTGCACATTGTAATAGCCCAAGCCCATCGTAAGCAAATATTGTCTTCTTTGGGTTTTCGGGATTACCTTACGCTTTTAAAACGCATAGAGAAATTTTCACACCCTTATAAAGAATGTTCCCTCTCCAGCTATTGTGAGATCTCACAATCCACCCTCTTTATATAGAGTTATTAAGTTGGCTTAAAGGCTCATATTGTTAACTTTTTTTCTCTGATTAGCCTCCTATAATCGATATGAACAATATTATAAAATAAGTCTAGAAACCTTGTTAAATATCTAGTTCATAAAAATTACTTAAGCTATGAGAAATTAGTGAGCCCAACGACATCACTCTAACTCACACAACTATGTCGAACTCCGAGAAAACCTTTTAACCTTGCCTTCTTGGTTCATATGCTTGAGGGAACCCTTGTTTCTACATGTATGCATGTTTTTTTTTTTTTTTTTTTTTTTTTTTTTTTTTTTTTTTTTTTTTTTTTATCTTTATCTTTTTAATAACTATCTGGATCAACTATTAATGTTCAATATATCGTCGTGTGGGCCCATTCTTTCCTCTTAATGACTAGAGCTATTTCTCTATAAAACAAATGTTAAGTAGTGTGAAGTCCTGACTTAGTAGCTCACGTGTCTATGGCTCGGTCCACCTTAACTCTGCCATGTTGTCCTGGCCATAATCTAAAAAATTTCAAGTAGATTCAACGCTCAGATCTCGTGTTGGTATCAATGTTGGAATAACTTAGATATAACATTCAACCTTAATTCAAACCTTCCCAATTTCTTCGAGGTGATTTGGTTTCTTCCTTTAACTAGATCATGACTTGATTAGTCTATATATATTACTTTATCTTTTAAGTCACATACTCCAAATCTTGCTAAAGTATCCAATCATTGACCACTTTACTCATACAATCTCAAAGCTTCCTCACACTATTTGTGCAAAAACATCTCAAAAAAAAAAAAAAAAAAAGTGTTATTTCCTCAAATTTCTTTGTAACACTAAAGAGTGACTTAATAAAACTCTCATTTAAGACTAATATTGCATAAGCATAATAAATGTTCTTATCTAATAAAACTTGAGATACTTAAGAATAGTTTCATATACACATCTTGTCATTTGGTATTCATAACAAACCTTAATTCTTATAAAAGATTTTTAGGGGTTGTTTCGTCATTTTTCTTAGAGTTCATACCTCAAACACGTTCTAATTTCCTCATGTGATCTTGCGTACTTACCCTTAAGGTGATAAATGGGTCTCTTAAAAAGTTTATTTAACAATTGAGATCTTTTGAAATGTTGAAACATTTTAGAATTCTTATAGGGGTATGTTGGTCATTTACCACCCCAAATCTGGGTTAAATCTAGACATATTCCAATGGCCTTGTAACTTTGTATAAAATCTTTGAATCATGACATATTCAAATGGACTTCTAAGTATGTTATATAAGAGACGCAACTCATCGAATCCAACAACAAAATTTAAATTGGAGATGAGTTGCTCACTAATCAGAGAGAATCTGTTTGGCATAAATTTTATAAAATTCAATCTCAAATTCACGAAAATCTAGAAGTTTTTAACGTCGATTTAAGCTTTCTCTATAAAGCCTGAAGTAGGAGCTTTCGTTTGGAGCAAGAATCGAGCTAAGTCGAGCCTTCAACTATGAGTTGTTATAACCTCTGAGATTTTGGGTTTCTTACTCTCGAATTTCTTCCAAATGTGAGAGCCATAGTCAACCATTTTCCTTCAAACCTGCTTTTGCACCTTTTAAATGAGACTATCCACAAGTTTGGTGATGAAATAAAGTGTTGAAGATGCCTCAAACGGTAAGGATTCGAATTTTTGTTTCATTTATTTTAGATTTTATGCTAAGATTTTATTTTTCCTGCCAAAACGAAAAGATATTATGCTATATTTATTGTCGCTGGAAAAAGTATGATTTGTAGCAAGGAAATTACTACCTTAATGTAAAAGTCATAAAGACCTTTTATATTCCCATATACAACTCTCCTCCTTCCTTGGAAACAACTTTTGCTCTCCAAACGTTTAGAGTTTTCGAGGGTGTCTGAGAGTACGGAAAAATCGAGAGGGTTAGCCAGGAAAAACGTGTGAGGTGGTTCGCTGGATTTTCTTCGGTGAGTGGCCGAAGGGAGAAGCGACCGAGGCTATCGGTGTTGAATATCGTTGAGCGTCGGTCGGAATAGGCGAGGGGTGTCGTTGCATCATCGGAATCGGGGTTGTGACGTCGTCGTTGGCGGCGCAGCGACGATTAGGGTTTTTGCGAGATTTCGGGTAAGGAAGACGAAGGAAAACGAGTCGGGTTCACGTTTGGCCTCTGGACCAGCCCACGGAACGAACGCGGGCCCTGTGCGTTTCGGCCCAACGCGGACGCGCGCTGCAGCCTTGGTCTCTACTCCGCACGCATTCTCTCGGCTCGGCTTGACGTGTACGGCGGCTCGGCTCCGTCAAAACCCGCGGCTCGGCTCCGTCAAATTCCGCAGCTCAGCTTGGCGGCTTAATTGGTTGGCTCGGCAGCTCAGCTTGGTGAATCGATATCACTATAATATATCGATTCCAAGGTTTTTTGGCCCTTTCGAAACCGTTTCTGCCCTTAGTTTTACCATCCGAGGTCAGTATGGCTCCTAAACGTTAAAGACAGATTAGATCGAGGGTTTATTTGATAAATAGCATGAGGTTTAGCTAGGGTACCTTATGAAAGGTTCTAAATTTTTATGTGGTTATCATAGGACATATTTAACCGCTGGGATTAGCTCGTTGTGAGTGACTTCAACCAAGACCATCGAGGTAAGTGACCTTACTGTTGGAGTTAGCTTACTACGTGTTGTATGATGGTGCGTGCCCTGTGGCCCCTGCATGCACCATATTTTATGTGATATGATTATGTGATGTATAGATTGTGTTGACCGTAGATTGTGTATGTTATTTGACGTATGAACTTGTGTTGACTGTTGACTGTTTATGTTAGGTCATGAATGAGATGTTAGTATTGTATGCCATGAATATGTTGATTGATGCCATAGATACACGTAAAATTATCGAGTCATGTCATGAGATGTTTATGCAGCTGGAATGTTTATGTAATATGCCATGTAATGTAAGTCATGTGAGATGCCATGTGATGTAAGAAACGTAAATGCGATGTTAGCACTGCTTATGTAATGCCATGTTAAATATGTTAAGGGACCTCATGCATATATGTATGTCACGTGCATCGGGATTCTTCCCCTTTATGATACGAAAGAATGAAATATGATATTTATGTTCGCCATGATATCATGCGGGCCCTTTTCTGTTCTGTGGTGTCCGGCTACGTGTAACACGTTGTGCCCGACCAAGTCAGGCCCAGGGGGTACGTATAAGAGCCCGCCTGGTGGGTTCATGTACACGTACATGGGCCATGTGTGAAGGAATACCACACATCCAACCCTACCCAGAATAGAAAAGCGCCCAAGGCTATGAAAAGTTTATGAAAAGTTAGGTCCCGCTCATATGTTGCATGTGTTTGCATTCCTAATCCCAACAGTGGGGTGACTTACTGAGTATTTCATAAAATACTCAAGCCACGTGCTACCTACATTTTTATGGTAAAGGCAAGGCGCCAATGTACGGTTGACGGCGGAGCTGAGGCCACCATGGAAGTTGGAGACGGGATATTTTTAGGAGTTTACTTTTATTAGACTGTTTTAAGTTATAGGATTGAGTATCGTTTTATTTGGATTTATTTTGAATTCATTATTGAAGGTTTATTTTCGGAGTTTAGGTTTTGTTTTGGATTCATGAATTTTCATGAAAGACTATTTCAAGGTTATTTATGATGATCTTCCGCTTAATGAGATAAGTATGCATGGGTGACGTCACTAATTAGGTTAAAGAAAATTAGGGGCGTTTCAAACACAACTTCTCAATTTGATCCGTCTTTAAAGGAAGATCGTTGAAGCTCGAAAATTAAATACGAGCTACATGCAAATTTGTCAAGAAACCTATCATGTTCGATTTTCAAACCTCCAAGGAATATTTCCGTAGAAGACCACGAAGGTTAAGTTGACCCTTTCTTTAGCTTTAGAAGATTTAGTTGAGCGCTTTTAATGAAGAAATCGAGAGTTAATACGTCTTAGATAATGTTGCCTAAGGAAACAAAATTCTTCTTTCTTGAATAAGTTGGAGACAGAGGGTCAAATTCCAAAATTAAGACCACGCACTTTAAGACATCACCATCTTTAAGTTTCGTAAAGAAATCGAGGGGAGAAATTCTCAAGGTACACACTTTAAGACATCACCATCTTTAAGTTTCGTAAAGAAATCGAGGGGAGAAATGATCAAGGCGAAGACCATGGGATAATCTCCTAATGTATCATTAGGTTCATCTTTGAATCAATAGACCATGGGACCATAGATGTTCATAAAATTTGTGTCTTATAAATTTTTGAAATTGAAAAAATAGATAATATTTTTATACACTTTCAAATTTTCAAATTTATATAATAGGTCCCATCGAGATTTGAACTCATGTTACTAGATTCAAAGTCCAATGTCCTAACCACTAGACCATGGGACCACAAATATTTGAAGATTTGTGTGTCATAAATGTATGACCTTTAAAAAGAATAATAGTATCTTATTTGTTTCTTATAGATCTCTAAATTTTGAAAATGATTTGTGTCTTTGTTTTTAGTTTTGTATTTGATAGAGTTTCAACGCAATAAAATCTTAATTTATTAGATCATTTGTACAACTATTCAACCATTCTTATTCACTCATTTCCATCCTACTTTAATAGAGTTCACAGAAAGGTTATTTTGAAACAAATTTAACGTTAAAAAAAATACTTATTTAATAAGTTTTTTCCCATCCATATTTTTTAAAAGTTTTGAATATTCTAGGTAACATTACCGAAATAAAAAAATCAACTACGTAATAATATATCAATGACTATTTAGATCTAAACTTAGTGTTGTCATTCTCAACTTGTTAATACAATCTCTAATAAATACAAAGTTAGTAGTGAAAAAAGAAAAAACAACGAAAGTTATTCTTCAATGTGAGTCAGGTTGATAATCTCAACTTGCATTCTAAGGACATGTATATAAAATATAGATTGTCAAGACCTAGATTGGTAAAGATGGTCATACTAGCCCTTTTCTCTAGGGTTGAAATGGCTACCATTCATTTAGGAGGTACATTTGTACGAATGTTAGGACCACTCAATTAATTTATTAGTGGGGGTTTGAATTTCTTATTTCTTGAGTTCCCTAATTTTATCCTTCCTAAATTTGTTAGTTTGTAAGGCTATAAAAGTCAACCAAATTGTTTGATAACACAATTGATTTATGTGTTTTAGTTTGCCTATATACAACATTTGGTATCAGAGCTACAACGCAAGGCCTAATTGTGAGAAGAAGAGACTGCAGTCTTTTTTCTTGAAGAGTGAGTTGAAACAGATTCAAAATATCGCAGCTGAAACCAATTTCGTTCAACCGACAATTCCTAAGTTTGATGGTCATTATGATGATTGGTCTATGCTTATGGAAACTCTCTTCATTGAAAGGAATATTGGTCCTTGGTGGAGACTGGAATCCCTGCCGTAGCCAAAGGAGTAGAGATTATCGAAGCACAACAAAAAATAATTACATACCTGAAGCTGAAAGACTTGAAGGTCAAAAATTATTTTGTTCTAAGCCATTGATCGAACTATTATGGGAATGATCCTTAGTAGAGATGCTGCAAAAAAAAATTTAGGACTCTGTGAAGCAGAAGTATCAGGGTTCCACAAGAGTCAAAAGAGCACAACTCTAAGCTCTTACGAAATTTTTTGAAGTCTTACAGATGAAAGAGGGCCAGAGTGTTGATGCATATTTTGCTTGAAGTCTCACTATTGGAAACAAGATAAAAATTCATGGTGAAACATGAAACAAATGGTGATTATTGAAAAAATCTTGAGATAAATCACCTCAAGATTTGACTATGTTATATGTTTTATTGAAGAGTCGAATAACTTAAACACTTTAACAATCGATGAATTGCAAAGCAGTTTGCTGGTACATGAGCAAAGATTGAATGGACGTGTAAGTGGTGAACAAGAACTAAAGGTGACATACGATAATAGATTCGGTGGAAGAGGAGATAATCGAGCTCGTGAAGCTTTTCGAGGAAGAGGTAAATATTTATTCAACAAAAGTACAGTTGAGTGTTATAAGTGTCATTAGTTAGGACACTTTAGATATGAGTGTCCTCAATGGGAAAAAGAAGCAAATTATGCTTTGAGGATGAAGAGAAATGTTGCTGATGTCATATGTGGAGCTCAATCAATCTAGGAGGGAAGATGTTTGGTTCCTTGATTCGGGGTGTAACAATCATATGTGTGCAAACAAGGAATGGTTCTCAGATTTTGACGAGGAATTTCGACAGTCGGTGAAGCTTGAAAATAATTTCAAGATGGCGGTGTTAGGAAAAGGTAACATTAGATTGCAAGTTGTTGGCGTCAAGGTAATCACTGATTGTTTTTATATACCTAAGTTGAAAAACAATCTATTAAGTCTTGGACAATTGCAACAAAGAGGGGTATCTATTTTGATACAACATGGAGATGCAAAATCTATCATCCCAAGAAGGAGCTTATTCTACAGACAACAATGTCTGCAAATAAAATGTTCATATTACTTGCAAGAATCATGCGGCAAACCGCCCCTTGCTTCCAAAAAATTATAGAAGACAACACTCATCTTTGGCACCGCAGATATGGGCATCTAGGTTTCAAAGGTTTGAGAACATTGCAACATAGATAAATGGTGAGAGAGTTACCCAATTAAAAACATCGTCTAAACTATGCATTGATTGCGGGGTGGGAAAGCAACATAGGGATGCATTTCCAAAGAGAAGTTTATGGAGAACAACACAAAGGCTGCAACTGGTACATGCAGACATCTGTGGACCCATCAAACCTATTTCCAACAGTAATGAGAGGTATTTTATAAGTTTTATTGATGGTTACAGCCGCAATGTGTGAATATATTTTCTTGCTGAAAAATCTAAAGCATTTACTATCTTCAGGAATTTTAAAAATCTTGTTGAGAAAGAGATTGGAGATTTTATTCGTTGTCTACGCACAGATAGGGGTGGAGAGTTCACCTCTCACGAGTTCAATAGTTTTTGCAAAACTAATGGTATCAGTAGACAACTTACTACAGCTACACTCACCAATAAAATGGTGTAGCGAGTGTAGTTGAGCGCAAGAACAGAACAGAACAATCATGAACATGATTAGAAGTATATTATCAGAGAAGCAAGTTTCAAAGAATTTCTGGTCAGAAGCAGTAAACTGGACATTGCACGTGCTCAATAGAAGTCCTATAGTGGTAGTGAAAGATATGACTTCAGAGGAGGCTTGGAGTGGCGTAAAGCCTAATACTGATTATTTTTTAGTTTATGATGCATTGACCATGTTCATGTATCAGACGGTAAGAGAAAGAAGTTAGATGATAAAATTTTTCAGTGTGTGCTACTAGGGATGTGTGAAGAGTCTAAAACATACAGACTCTATGATCTAGTGTGCAAGGAGATATTTGCAAGCAGAGATGTGATTTTTGAAGAAAACAAATGTTGGAATTGGGGGAAAAGTAATGAAGATGTTAGACTTGATACCCTCGAATGGAAAGATAGTAATATAGAAGGAAGTGAACTTGACCAACGTGAGGAAGAATCTAAAGAGGAGGTCATAGCAGAAGAGGATGGGGAAGTTAGTATATCTTCCAATGAGTCATCCGAATCAAATTTTTCAACATTTGAAGAAAGCACGCTCAAAATGAGGAATAGAAGAGCACCATTATGGATGGAGATTATGTGAGCAAGGGAGAATTTTCTGAAGAAGCTGAGCACAATAATTTAGTTCTATTAACCTCAATTACAGATTTGACTACCTTTGAAGAAGTTGTTCAAAGTTCAAAATGGAGAGCTGCAATGGACTTGGAGATAGAAGCCATCGAGCGAAATGAGACTTGGGAGTTGAAGATTAGAGTAAAGTGGGTTTTCAAAATCAAACTCAACGAAAATGGTGAAGTTGACAAGTATAAGGCTACGTTGGTAGCAAAAGGTTATGCACAACAACATGATATAGACTATACCAAGACATTTGCACCTGTGGCTAGGTGGGATACTATTCAATTGATAATTGCTTTAGCAGCTCGGAATAGTTGGAACGTGTATCAGCTTGACGTGAAAAGTGCTTTCTTATATGGAGAGTTAAAAGAAGCTGTCTTTGTCGAGCAACCACAAGGTTATGAGAAAAAATGTCAAGAATACAAGGTATACAAATTGAAGAAGACATTATATGGCCTTAAACAAGCCCTACGTGCATGATTTAGTCGACTTGAAGCACAATTTGTCGAAAAAGGATTTGAGAGGTGCAATTGTGACCATACTTTATTCATACAAACAGAAGATAGAGGTAAAATTTTGATTGTTAGTCTATATGTTGACGATCTAATTTTTACTGGTAATGATGAGAGCATGTTTGTTAAGTTCAAGAATTCTATGAAACTTCAATTTGAAATGACTGATTTAGGAAAAAATGAAATATTTTCTTGGTGTAGAGATTTTACAAAATCCTAAAGACATTTATATTAGTTAAGAGAGCATGCAAAAGAAGTTTTGGACAAGTTTATGATGAAAAAAGTAATAGGATGAAAAACCACGTTGTTCCTAGGGTTAGATTAACAAAGGATGAATTTAATATATCTAATTGCAACAAGGTTAGATTTAATGTATGTAGTGTAACGACCCTAAATTTCCACATATCTAGAGTCGCCACTAACGTCTCATGCTCATCTCTAATGCAGAATAAAAATCTAAGCATGCTCATCTTTATTAGCGGAAAAATTTAAAAACTTCAGAATACATTAAAACATTGGAAAACACTGCCGGACTTACGTGTTTCAAACATCGTGCTGGAGTTCAAAAGACAAAATAAAACGATTACAAATTAATTAATATAAATGAATGAAATGCAAACGCCCTATCCTAACCAAGACTAGGAATTTTAAATATGCAACTATCCTATGCACGCGCCACAGTCTCTGATCACGATGCCACCGTCAACCGTACATGGGAGCCTTGCCTTTACCTGAAAAACAATATGGCACACGGCCTGAGTATTTCGAAGAAATACTCAGTAAGTGACCCCACTATAGGGGTCATGCTAATGCAAACACATGCAATCATGAATAGGGACCTATCTCTAATCATCTTAGGGGTGGCCTCCAGTCTCGGACAAATTGAATGTGTAGTACTTCCCTACACACGACTCACACGTGCGAGTGTGAGTCCCCAGGGCGCTCGCACACCCCCTGGACCCTCTGGTCAAGCTAATCTGTAGCGACGTCCGGAGGTCAGCGGAACCCCATAGTGTCATGCGCCTCATGAACACCCTCATCTGTGTGCTTTCGCACCTGTGCGCATTCGCGCTCATCATAAGGTGCGCGTCCGCACTCATCATCTCTAGGGGAAGTAGCCCTATGCTTATGAACATACAAAATGCATGAGGTCCCTCTAAATCCATCGTAATGTCTCTTCTGACACAACCCTCTAGTCTCATCTCTTTGTTACTTTAGGTAACGCATATCGTGGATATTTATATTAATATCATTTTCATGCTCTTAGGGTTGTGTCCTACGTCGATCTAACGACATGATGGAATATGGCACTCATCATCATCTAGCATGCTCAATATGGAAAACATCATCATATTAAGGTAAAAATCATGCAATCATCATGCTCATCATAATGCCACAACGTGCGTCAAACATATTAAGCGTCACTCAACAAAATATGTATAAACTGGCACATATCATCAAGCATCATACAATTTATTTAGCATATCCTATAGTAAGGCCACTTACTTGGTTGGCCTCGGCCGAAGTACTCCCTAAATAGCTAAACGTAAGCTCCCGTTCCGTGAGAGCTGCTTCCTACTTCGCTGGATTTGTTTCCTTAATCGGGGCCGAAAACAGATCCGGGAGGGTCGAAACAGTGGAAACCGGGCTGAAAACAGGTGAGCCGAGCCGAACAGCCACTGGAGCCGCCGGAGGAGCCGCCGGAGCGTCACCGGAGGGAGCCCGAGCCGGTTGCGCCGAGCCGAGCCGAGGACTGCCGCGCCGCTGTGTGACACGTGGCAGCAGCAGAGAACGCCACGTCGGGCGGTAGTGTCGGGTCGAAGCGCGGGTCGGAGTCTGGTTCGGGTCGTGGTTCGGGTCGCAGGCTGTGGAAGGCTACTGGGCCAAGGCTAAACGTTGGGCCTCGGCTTACTGGGCTGGGCCGCAAGTGTTTGGTTTGCAGGCCGGCTCAATTGGACCGTGGGTCTAGTCTGGGTTGGTTCAACTGAACCGTAGCTTTTGGGCCGGTTTGAGGTTTGGGCCGCTATAGTTGGGCTGGGCCGAAGGCAGAGGCCAAGGGAGGAACGGGCTGGCTCTCCCGGGTTCTGGGTTCGAGTTGACCCGGATCCGTGGATCTCGTCTTCCTTACCCGACTTTGGCCGATTTTCCGGCGAGCTTTCTCTCTCCTTCCCGCGGCGTTTCCGTTGCCGATTTCGGTCCTCTTCCTTCCCTTTTTCTCTTTGTTCGTCGTTCTTCTTTCCTTTTTGGGAGTTTTGCGGCCTAAAAGCTCCTAAAAGCCATAGATCTAAGAATCGATTAAGAAACCTAACTTTCCGACTTCGGTTACCGACGACGACGCTTACGAAATAACACAAAACGCACCCTCAGTTAATGTGCTTTCGTTAGGGATCTCTCTTACGGTAGTAACAGGTCGTTTGGTGTCGGTTTAAGGGTGGTTTGAGGGCTCGTCGGAGAAACTGGACACTCGCCGACGTTTGTCCGAACTCTCTCTCTATCTCGAAATTTTCTCTCTTTTCTCCCTTTGCAGGCGTTCTGAAGATGCTGGGCTGAGGGTGGGCGTGCTGTGGCCGTTGTTTCGCGTGGGTTCCGCGAAACTCGGCGGTCGCCGGAAAACTCGCGGGTTTTCCGGCGACTGAGTTTCTTTTCTTTTTTTTTTTTTTTTTTTTTTTCGTTTTCATTTATTTATTTATTTATTATTAATATATATATATATATATTTTCTTTCTTTCCCGGGTCGTTACATGTAGTGTCTCTCATTAGTAGTTTTATGGAAAATCCAACATAGTTGCATTTGCAAGCTGCAAAAAGGGTGTTGAGATACTTAAAAGGTACTATAGATTTGGGAGTTCTTTATCAGAAAAGGGGTAATGGAGAGTTGATAGCATATACTGACCGTAATTATGCAAGAGATATATATGACAGGAAAAGCACTTCTGGTTATGTGTTCTTACTCAGTGATGGAGCTATGTCTTGGTCCTCCAAAAAACAACTTGTACTTACTTTGTCTACTACTGAAGAAAATTTGTGGCAGCCGCCTCTTGTGCTTGTCAAGGGGTGTGGATGAGGAGAGTTTATGAAAAACTATGTTATTTGATAACCGTTCCACTATTAAGCTATCCAAGAATCCAATCATGGATGTAGTAAACACATTGATGTGAGGTTTCATTTCTTAAGTGATTTGACCAGAGATGGAGTTATTGAGCTTAAGCATTGTGTCACACAAGAACAAGTTGTGAGTCATACAAAGAGTCATACCAATAGATCAAATGCTCGCTTGTGACAAATTTTTTTATTTTTAATATATCATTATTTCATTCATTTATTTGATTTGGATAATAATGAAATCCATGTGCAAGTAGTATTATCAATTTTAAACGGATGCAAAGTTTGATTATTTCAAAATTATTTATAAGAATAGAGGTTATAAAAATAGAGAACCAAAAAAAATAGTTGAGGTTATTACATAATATAAGTTTTAGTTTGATAGTTTCAGTTTAGTCACACATCTTGAACACAAAAGTAAAACTATTGATGCTTACGGGCCACGTTGGATTACTTTTATGTTGTATGAATGATAAGTGTCTTGTAGCCCTTGTATTAGGATATGAATGATACTATGTTGTGAATCTACGTTGTGATATGGATGATATATAATGCATGAACCTCCATATATTATACCATGCATATTAGGTTAACATGTTCACACTATGCCTATGAGACATTGACAAGCCATGTAGATTAACCATAAAAGATATGTTCAGTCTACGTATGCATGTCTCATAGGAACATTATGTCATAAAAAGAATGGATGTATGATAACATCATAACTATATACCGTGATTCGAAACTATGAGACCTCATGCATTTTTCATGTCACATGTGTCGAGATACTTCCTTCTTATGATTAGTAGACATGTGTACACTTCCTTATTATGTACACGATGATATTATGCATGCTCATTTCCCTTTATGGCTTCCGACAATGTGGGTGTACACTAACCTACAGTCAGACCCAGGGGGTATGTGTATGAGCTCACTTAGTGGGTCCATGTATGTATGTGAGGTTGTGTATAGAAAAGTACTACACATCAAACTTTACTCGAACTTGAAGTAGAAAATAAAGTCATGATGTCTTAAGAAAAGATAGATCCCACCATGATTGTATGTGATTGCATTTTTTAACCTGAATAGAATAGTGGGGTTACTTACTAAGTATTTTTAAATACTCAAGTCACCTGTGACTTCTTTTTTTAGGTAAAAGTAAGCCAACAATGTATGAATGACGGTGTCACTGTGGAGACCATGGAAGTGAAGTCAAGTTAGTTGCATTTGCATTTAATGTAGCAGCCCTTAGATTTGATAAGTGTGTTGCATTATTTTAAATTATTGTATTTTGATTACCATATTTGTTGGTTTAAATGGTTTTTTTATGAATCTTTGAGTCTATAGCATTGTTTTAGTAAATTATTTTAAAGGATTTCTGCACTTGGTAGTCATGACATGCCTGTCGTACGGATCTTATTTTTTAATGGAAAATTAGAGTCGTTAGACAATAAGTAATCATTGTACTCGATATATAATCTTTTTTTTTTAATTTTCGTACTCATTTAAAATGCATTTTAAGTACATCAATTGATAAACTTTAATGATATAATAAATTAGATATATTTTATGGTGTATCAAATTGTTTATGTAATAGTTAAAAATAAAAATAAAAGTCCCGGTGGAAGGAATGAAAATCGCGACGAGTTGTGAGAATTCTCGTGAATCCAATTGTCCATGCCAGATTGAAGAAAAATACTTCACTCATTTAATTTGCCTTGTAGTGGATCTATCATTTTTAGTTGTTGGTCCATTATCTTTTATGCGCCTCAATATTTGAAATTTATCCACATGTTTTTATTTCAATTCTAGAAATAGAAATGATATCCATAGAAATACATAATTTTACAATGCAAATAAGAAAAACTCGTGATCAAGTTTTAGATAAAAGTAGCAAACATGTTGATAGATATAAAAATAAATTCAAGTTTTTTCTCTGGCCTAATTATCAATTGGAAGATTTAGCTGATATGAATTGTTATTGGTTTGATACCAATAATAACAGTCATTTTAATATGCTAAGGATCCATGTGTCCATGAAAATTAGTTAATGCTATATTTTTCTTATATTGGCTATAATATCTCTCAACCAAATGCATTAGTTGAAAATGTATTTAATATTTTTCTTTTGTCCTTTTCTTTTTTCGAATGGTCTTATGTCTCCATTCCATTTGAAAATTGATATTTTGTTTGGTAATTTTAAACTCATATTTTTGTTTGTTCATTCCACCTCATTTGTAAAAAAAAATCATACCACTTGTCCAAATGCCCTTATAGTGGATCTATCATTTTTAGTGGCCCGTGTGTATATGTTTTCCGCACCTCAATATATGAAATTTATCTACATATTTTTGTGCTTTAGAACCTACTATTATTGTCATGTTAACTTCACATGGTCTATCACATAGTTGAAGCAGCATCTTCACTAGAGCCCATGCATTCCTTTGGGATAGATATGTTAAAAATTAGGCCCATTTGATAACTATTTTGTTTTTTTATGTTTTTTTCAAAATTATGTGTTTTATCCTTTTATAAAAATAAAAAATAAAAATAAATAAAAAATAAAAACATTTGAAGTTTAAGCAAAATTTCACACCCAACTAAGTTTTGAAAAATATTTTTATTTATTTATTTTTTTTATTTTAGTTTTCCAAACATAGATTGGTATGGAGTGGCTAGTTTTCAAAACTACTTCTTTGCTGGAACAATATTTATATTGTAAAATGGGATTAACTTCCTTTTAAGTTTATGTAGTTTCTTTTTATTACTATGTTTACTTCTATCTCATGTTACTCCATTTGTATTTACTTCGTTTTATACAAAAGTTCACCGTAATTAATAAATCCATGTGCTTAATACATTCCCTACAAGAATAAACTTGTTTGTATCAGGATAAATTACAATGAACACGGAGAAAAGAAATCCCAAAAATAAGTAGAAGGTTGAGAATTTCACTCAACCACGCAATGTCAAAGCGTGACTGCATGGCTCACACGCGATGCTCAGATTTCGAAGGGGGAACTTCTCAACTTGAGAGATCAATTTCATTCAACAAAAATCTCATTTTTACATAATAATTTGTGTGTATTTATAGTCTCCCACAAAAGAAGTTAGTGGCTGGGATTTAATCTCAATCCCTTAAATCTCAAAAAAAAAAAAAAAAAAACAAAGTCAATTTGACAATTCTACCATTACAAACTTTATGAAATTAAAAATAAATAAAGTTTTCTAACAACTCATGTAATGATGCTTGCAACTTCATTTGCTCCTTCAACTGTGTAAATATTCACTTTTGAAGCTCCAAATGGTCCTTTCTCAATCTAATAAGCTTGTAACACATAAAATAATAGTTGAACCGAGCCTATCCAATTTTGTAGATGAAGAATGAATACTTGTTGAATCTTCTTGGCCTTGGATCGTGTAATAGGTCCAGTTGGAACATTTGGAACACCGTGATCCTTATCATCTTCCCCATCTTCAAAAGGATTCGTCCTCGAATCAGAAAATCATCACCTACATCAAAACGACTCAAGTCAGCAACATTGAAAGTAGAATGTGCTCAAAATTCTCCTGGAAGATCATTTTATATGCATTGTTATTAATTATTTCAAGGACTTGATAAGGGTCATCCCCTCTTGGATGTAACTTTGTCTTCCTTTGAGATGGGAATCACTCCTTGCGAAAATGTATCAAAACCCAGTTACTGGTTTCAAAAATGATTTCATTCCCTCCTTTGTTAATTCTTGAAGCAACATTGAAGTTTTGTTTCTCAATTGTCTCCTTCCCCTCTTTATGCAATGTTTTGATCCCATTTGCCTTACTTGTGGCTGCTTTACTCACAAAAATATTAGAATGAATAGAAAGCAAATCAAGACGCGTAAGTGGATTAAATCCATAAGCAACTTCAAAAAGAGAACAATGAGTGGCAAACATTCGTCCCAAGACTTAATATTCTTACAAATAATAGCCATAAGCAATGCTCCTAATGTTCTATTAACCACCTCAGTTTGCTCATTAATCTGAAGATGACATGGAGTTGAAAACAATAATTTGTTACCCAATTTATGACTTAATATTCTTATAAATAATAGCCCTAAGCAATGCTGCTGATATTTTATTAACTACCTCAGTTTGCTCATGAGTCTGAGGATGACATGCAATTGAAAACAATAATTTGGTACCCAATTTATCCACTATACTTTCCAAAACTGACTTAAAAATTTAACATCCCTATCATTTTTTGTGTGCAGCAAATATTGGCAACATTGACTACAAAACTTATAAACATCGTGCTTCATGGAAAAGGTCATATGGATCGTGATGAGCATTTTCTCCCATATCTTGGTTTCGCTAACTAAAGTTTTCCAATTACTCCCAAACTTCATTACCTTATATAACCTCTTGGGATAAGGATTCATATAACATTTCATAAAATAAGATCTACTGATGAATTTCATAGCATTTGAAGGTCATCTAGGTCATGAACCAAAGGTAAATTACCTTAGGGGCATTATGGTCATTTTACACCGTTTCTTGGTTTACCTACTTGTCCTTATCCAATGACCACCAAATTTCATATCTAACCTCAACATAATATAATATGCTCAGTATTAAAATTTGATATGCAGCGGAGCTGATATAGTGGGTTATTTTAACGTTACTTAAATCTCGAGCTATTTGATCGGTTCAAGGTCTTAACTCACGGTTCTTTGGGTTTTTCTTTCATATATCCTTAATTCATACTTGGTTTAGGGTTCATATGAAAATTCAAGCAATTTCTACAAGTATTTCTTAACAAAAAGTCCAAGGTGGCTACTGGCCTCGTCGTCGACGTTTGGGACATCATTCTTGAGCTTCCAGTATCTGCATTACTTCAAATTTCCTTCCACATACTCCTTATTGTGTCTAGTTTCTGAAACCATAAGATTTTCTATGATAATCGGTCTGGAATGGGGTTAAAATTGAGAAAACCCGAGAAAAGGTCAAATTTTGAGTTGGACTTGGACAGTTCAGTTGAACTGTCCGTATCATCCTTTTCTTCCTCTGAACAGGAAGAAGATGCGCATTTTTCGTGTCGCCGCCATCTGAAACTCGGCCTGTACAGCCACATTTACAGCGTTTCTCTCCTCAATTTCTTCGTGAAACTTAAAGATGGGTATTACAAGGAAGGGCTAGGGATTTGATTTGATACCTTCTCGTGGATCGTAGCCTAAGATATTCGCTTCCAAAGTTCATCCAAAATCTGATTTATCGCTGGAGATAAAACAAAGGATTTCTTATTTGGTAGCCGATTCTAGGGGTTTCAAGGCCCTATTTCTTCATTGAACCTCTTTCATATCCTTTCTTCAAGCTAAAGGAATTGGTTTGGAGGAACGTCTTTGAGTGTAAGACCTTAATTTCCAAAAATCGTTCTCGGTATGCAACTCACTCGAAAGGCCAGATTTTCGATCTCTTGGGTAGCTTGTTCTACCATGTTTCATCTCTCGATTCCTTCATCAAGTTTACTCAACTTCTTCCTCTGAAGCTAGAGGAATCCTTAATTTGAAGGAAAAGAGATCGTAGATAGGAATTCGACTCTTATCCCCAATTTAATTTCGAAACCTATTTCCTTCAATTCGACACGCTCTTGAGGTTATTTTTCTTCGTGGTCTTCTATGGAAGCATTCCTTGGAGGTGCAGAAACTGATTGGAATCATTCTTGCTCGACGAATCATCATGTATCCTCGGATTGGATTTTCAAGTTTTTCTTGAAGTTCTTCAATGGCTGATTGAATTGGGGGAATGGTTTCTAGGCACTTTCAGCACTCTATTCCTTCATAGAACTTGTGGGTAATCTTGTTGAGAAACGGTAGGAATAAGTTTGAAGAGAAATGGTGGAGGATTGCTCTCGAATTTGGAAGAAATCTGAGAGTAGGAGACCCATAATCTAAACGTTTATTGTCTTCGATTGGTGGATCGACCTTTCTCGATTCTTATTCCGTATTGTTGCTCCTACTTTAGACTTTATAGGAGGAGCTTAAACCGTCATTGAGAGCTCCAGATTCTTCGTTATTTAGAAGTTTGAAAAAAAATGGTGGAGGATTGCTCTCGAATTTGGAAGAAATCTGAGAGTAGGAGACCCACAATCTAAACACTTATTGCCTTCGATTGGGGGATCGACCTTTCTCGATTCTTATTCCGTATTGTTGCTCCTACTTCAGACTTTATAGGAGGAGCTTAAACCGACATTAAGAGCTCCAGAATCTTCGTTATTTGGAGATCGAACTTTGTGGATAATTTTTTGGAGATATCAACCCCGATCATAGCCTTACCGACCTTGGCTTTGAATACTAGTCGTTGGATGTGATGATTCGTGCGTGTTCGTTCTAGATCATATCAAATTTTGGAGGAGATCCGACAGTTGAGATTTGAGTTCGAAAGATTTTTCTCGGATGGTCACGGAAGATGCTCTTATTCTAATTAGAGTGGCATTTCTTTAATTATCCATTCTTGTAGGGGTATTTTGGTAATTTGCCACTTTCCGAATATTTTATTATTATTTTTTTCGAAAAATCCATAATTTTTCTACAAATTCCTCATCGCTTTTTGATCATTTTTCGCTTATTTTGAATCTTGAGATTCCTTCTAGATAAGGAATTACAAATCCGGAAAGATTCTTGATAATTGATAAAATGACTTTTTTGCCTTTTTCATTTACTTTTCCTTTCCAATCCTTTTCAAAAGGCCTTTTAACTCCTTGAAATCACTTGTTAGGGTACACGAGTGATTTGACTAAGTCCTTTGTTCTTGCTTAATCTTTAAGTTTTTTTCCTTTCTATCCTTTGGGTCTTTCATTAGTGGCTTATTCTCATGGGAGCTAATTTCCTTCATTTTTTGGGTGTTACATATACATATTCGTTACAAACACAAAATAAGAAGCAGACTCAAAAGAAGAACAAAAAATACTAGATTAAAAATAAAAGTTAGTCCATGGCCCACACTCCAAAGTCAAATCATCCACGACCAACTCTTAGTTACTTGAAAAAAAATGATAAACATGGAGTTAGTAAAACTTAGTAAGTAGTCTACTAGTAGGTTCTTAATCGCGACCTTAAGCTAGGATATTACTTCTTGTTATGTTTTCAGGATCTTAGAACTTAGAGGTCATCGTGTTATGTATCATATACTGATCCTGAAAACCTTCCCCTAAAACAACCTTCAATTTTCTCCCCATGAACACATGAGTGGTGTCGTCATAATCATGTAATCCTACTGGTAAATCGTTGTGCAGGACATCTCGTTTAGCTGATGGGAAAGGTAGGCCTATCATAACATCTAGCTCATGATACATATTGCAGGACATCCTACCTAAAGAGGAATAGGGGCCTTTTAGTACACATCGTAATGCAGATAATGGTTACTTCTGGGTATGGATCCTAGCAACTTATTTAGCATGTTATTCACATAGTTCTAGGTACTTGGTACATGGATTATTAATGAACCTAGGTTTATACATAATGTCATGGGTTAGGCTTTAGAAGTCGAGGTTTTAGCTTAGGAAAACATTAGAGGGTAACCTAACGTGGACTAATTCGTGTGAAAACCTACTAGCACTTTAAAGACCTCTTTCCTTCACCAAACTTATGGGTAAACTTATTTAGAAGGTGCAGGAACAAGTTTGGAAATGAATAGTGGACTATAGTTCTCGAATTCGAGGTAAACCCATGAACACGATACCCCAAAACAAAAAACTTGTATCTCTCGATTGGGTACTCGATTAAGCTTGCTTCTTGCCCCTAATAGTCTACCCTAATTCATAATTTATAGACGGATTTTCCACTACCATTGAAACGTCGAGAATTTCTATAATTTGATTCTTGATTTTTTTGAATCTTCTGCCAGAAAAGTCTTCTCCGATCGGAACCTTCCTTTTTTAAGCACCTTGTAATTCTTATTCTATAAAAAATTTAATGATTCAGGAAGTTTATAAAAATTATAAAAAGTACCATTTTCTTAATGTTTTTTCAATTTTACTTGTTCTTTGCTTCTAGATACAACCTAGTAGGGATTATACACTGTCTCTTATTGGAGACCTTGATGTTGCAAATTCTCCTCTCCTTTGAAAACTTTCGGTCATCGAAAGTGCTTATTCTAAAATAGGTCAGGGTACAAGGTTCTTATTTGCCTTCTGTTTCCCAAGTGGCTTCTTCTACTCTATGATTCTTCCATAGAACCTTAACGAGAGAGATTTCCTTGTTTCTCAATCATTTGACTTTCTTGTCTATTATTTGAATCGGGTCTTCTTTATACGTTAGGTCATCTCTCAAGAAGAGAGTTTCATGAGCCAGTACGTGCGAACGATCTAGGGTATACTTCCGTAGTATGGATACATGAAAGATATTATGTACTGCAGACAAGTTTGGGCATTGCCCGATTCTATAGGCCCCAGATCCAATCTTTTCTAATATCTCAAAGGGACGGATAAACCTAGGGCTTAGCTTCCTCTTTTTACCCTACCTGAGCACCCCTCTCATGGGGTGCTACCTTTAGGAATATATCATCCCCTACCTACAATTCCATGTCCTTGCGCCTTAGGTCTGCATAGCTTTTCTCTCGGCTTTGTGCGGTTTGTATCCTAGCTTTAATCTTCTGGACTGCGACGTTGGTAATTTGCACCAGCTCTGGCCCAATAGTTGTCGTTTGCCCCCCTTCTTCCGAAAAGATAGGGGGATCGAAATCTTCGTCCATAAAGAACCTTGTATGTGGCCATTTGTATGGTGGCTTGGCAAGTATTATTATAAGCGAATTTCATAAGGGGTAGGTACTTATCCCAGCTTCCTGCAAAATCCATCACATATACCCTCAACATGTCTTCCAATATTTGCTTGAGCATTCTGTTTGACCATCTGTTTATGGGTTGAATTTCATACTATAACTGCGTACCCAATGCCTTTTGTTTAATTTTCCAGAAGCGAGATTTAAATCTGGCATCTCGGTCTAATACTATTGCCTTTTGTTGAATTTTCAGAAGTGTACCCAATACCTTTATTGATGAATATTCATTTTTAATGTTAGCAAGAGTAGCTCAGTTGGGAGATTGTTAGACTGAAGATTTGAAGGTCACATGTGTTTTATCCACGTTCAACGCACCTAATACAAGTTTATTACCTGACTATACAATCTAAAAACATAACTTGCTTATTCAATCTAAAATTAGTGATTATTTCTTTCTTAAACATAATGAATTAGCGGAAATACCTTTACTTATGAATTTTCATTTTTAATATTAGCGGGGATAGCTCTGTTGGGAGAGCGTCAGACTGAATATTTGAAGGTCACGTGTTTGATCTCCACGTTCACCGCACCTGATTCTAGTTGCATAACCCGACTATTCAATCTAAAATTATTCATTGTTCCTTTCTGAAATCTCAATGAATTATCAGAAATACCTAACGTGTTCTAGTTCACCGCACCTTATACAAGTTGGATAACTTAAATATCTTATTAAAAATTAGTGATTATTTCTATTTGAAATTTCAATGAAGTAGCGAAAATACC
Organism: Cucurbita pepo subsp. pepo; assembly: GCF_057944985.1. Lineage (NCBI taxonomy): Eukaryota > Viridiplantae > Streptophyta > Magnoliopsida > Cucurbitales > Cucurbitaceae > Cucurbita > Cucurbita pepo. Next base: position 7,003,496 of record NC_141813.1, read on the forward strand.
TTTGATGAATTTTCATTTTTAATCCACGTTCACCACACATGGTTCACGTTGCACAATTTAACTATTCAATCTAAAATTAGTGATCATCTCTTTCTAAAATTTCAATTAATTATCAAAAATACCTTTACTTAAAAACTTTCATTTTTAATGTTAGTGGGGATAGCTCAGTTTGGAGAGCGTCAAATTTAAGATTTGAAGGTCACGTGTTCGATCTCCACGTTCACCGCACCTGTTTCTATTTGCATAACCTGACTATTCAATAAAAAAAATTAGTCATTATTTCTTTTTAAAATCTCAATGAATCAGCGAAAATATCTTTACTGATGAATTTTCATTATTAATGATTGTGGGGATAGCTCAGTTGGGAGAGCTTCAGACTGAAGATCTGAAGGTCCATGTGTTTGATCCACGTTCACCGCACTTGGTTCACGTTGCATAATTTGACTATTCTCTCCAAAATAAGTGATTATTTATGTTTAAAATATCAATGAATAATGAATTAGCGGAAATACCGCACTTGGTTGCATAAGTTTTATTAAGTTACATAACTTTATTCAATCTAAAACTAGTGATTATTTCATTTTAAAATATAATGAAAAAATTAGTTATTATTTATTTTTAAAATTTCAATGAATAATGAATTAGTGGAAATACCGCACTTGGTTGCATAAGTTCATTAAGCTGCATAACTTTATTCAATCTAAAACTAGTGATTATTTCTTTTTAAAATATAATGAATTAGCAGAAATACCGCGACGTTTGGAGCTGTTCGATCGTGTGGCTCTTTCTTCAAAAGGGTCAACATCAAACATCAGGTCTTTGATTGGCAACCCATCCAAAGGAGCATCGATTGCATCAATTCCATCAACAGTCTTCCCATGAGTTTATGGTGCATGACCCATTTTTTATACCATTCACCTTCGTGCGCCACCATAGTTTTGCATCGTCCATGAGATGCATTGCGGCTAACGTAACTCTCAGGTCGTATGAGAAATTTCCTGTAGCCCTCAACTCTCAGTCGTATGATAGAGTTCTTAGAGCTACCGCGACATTTCGAGGTGTTCGATCGTGTGGCTTTTTCTTCAAAAGAGTCAACATCAAACGTCAGGTCTTTAATTGGCAAACCATCAAGGGGAGCGTCGATTGCATCAATTCCATCAACGGTCTTCCCATGAGTTTATGGTGCATGACCCATTTTTTATATCATCCACCTTCGAGCGCCACCGTCCATGAGATGCATTGTGGCCAACGTAACTCTTAGGTCCTATGAGCAAGTTCCTGTAACCTTCAAGTAGTGTTCAATGTCAAAAATAAAGTTTTTTTAATTCCTTAGCATCCTGGTTCCCATTTAAGGGTTTGTGTTTTTGGATTTTGAGTTTGTTAAGCCCAACATGAGCTTGACTTGGGGTGTGGTTCTCTACGACCCTCCTTGTCAAACTCACTCTAGTGCTCATCTCAGTCATCTCAGCCATGATGGCGTTCAACAAAAGAGACCTTAAAAATGACCGAATTATCACATTAACCATTTGAATGACCTCAACCTCACTTGTTGAAATCGAACCAAATATCTATGACATAACACTATTAAAGGTTCAAAGTTCATAAAATTCTTTTTAATCTAAGATACTATTGAACTTAACCATTATAGTGCCTATCAAACAAAATTCATAAAAGTCTTTTGAATTTAAGATACTAGTGAACTCATCCATTATAGTGCTTCTCAAACCTAAGTAAAGTTTAAATATAATTGATGACAAAAGATGAAACTATAAAATAAAAGAAATAAGAAAATAAAATTTCATTGTCGAGAATCAAACTCGGGTCTCCTCGATGAAAGCCAGATCTTCTGTGTAATGTCTAACTCTTCGACACGTTCTTTTTATGTGTGTGATAGAGTTCTCAGAGATACCGCCACGTTTCTTGTTGTTCGATCACGTGGCTCTTTCTTCAAAAGAGTCAACATCAAACATTAGGTCTTTGATTGGAAACTCATACAGGGGAGCGTCGATTGCTTCAATTCCATCAATGGTCTTCCCATAATTTTTTGGTGCATGACCAGTTTTTTATACAATTCACCTTCAAGCGCCACCATAGTTTTGCATCGTCCATGAGATGCATTGTGGGCCGATGTAACTCTCAGGTCCTCTGAGAAAGTTCCTATAGTCTTGAAGTATAATATCAAAACATATTAACGTATTTGATATGTTAAATATTAAAATAATTGATGTGTATCATAAACATTAAATAAAAATATATATTTGAAATTTGAATGATATTCATATTAATTAAACATATATTATGATATTCTACCACGTTTTAATATTATTTAAATAAGATATTATATCTTAATGTATTAGGTATTCAAATATATAATTTGACAAAAATAATCACAAGTTCACCGTAAATAGAACCCTAGGGTTAAGTCAAAAAGTATCAAACACTAAATACTGTGACATTTTAGGTGATATTTTGTAGAGGAAACTGATAAGGTTTCCAAAGAGCAGGTGGTCATTTCTGACATTTTAGGTTAACAACATGGTGAAAAAAAACCAGAAATTCTGATACCAGTAATTAACTCCAAACCTTTGAATAAGGTTTTAGAATAAATAAGATATCCAATCCAAAACAAAAATGATTTGATAAAAAGAATTTAGAGTCAAATGTTTTTATAAAATTCGACATGAAATTGGGATTTCGGAAAATTCTAATTTCTTAAAAGGACAAATATAAAATAGCATTTAATGTCCAATTAGAAAATATGAGGGGAACATCATGTCATTTAGGCTAAAAAACGCTCCATCCGAATTTCAGAAGATTATGAATGATATTTTCAATCCTTTCAAAAAAATTCGATAGTTTATATTGATGATGTGTTGATATTTTCTAAAACCATTAAGATCAACACTTTAAACATCTACATACATTCATTAATGTAATCAAAAGAAATCAACTAGTTGTGTCCATACCAAAAATCAAATAATATCAAACTCAGATCCGTTTTCTTGGATTTTAAATTTATCTATAATCTTGTTTCAAACAAAAAATAATTTTGCTAGATAGAAGTAAATTTTGTTGTGGTTTGATTTTAAAATTCTACCTATAAAAGAAGTTGAAAACATCTTGGGAGATTACTTATGGGTGAGTTTCTAACAAAGTCTCTCTTCTCTCCTCTGTCTTCTTAAGCTCATACTAATCCAACCAATCATTTGCATGGACTCAAAAGTTCAATTACCTATAAAAGAAGTTGAAAACACCTTGTGAAAGTCTGTATGCATACTACGACCTCTAGCTTTGCAAAATCCAGTGTTGTTGACGCTTATCAAAATCGCTGCCAAAATAAAGTTTAACGAGTGGTTCTATGGTGTAGTGGTTAGCACTTTCGACTTTGAATCTAACGACCTGTGTTTAATTCCCGATAGGTAATCCACCAATTTATACAAAATTGGTCCATAGTCGATTCGGTAGGGTCACTTTTGGACCGATAATCTGTAGAAGGGGTCACTAAGGTTGAGATCATACAAAATGGGACCATAGCTCAATGTTAGAGCATTTAATTGCAGATCAAGAGGTGACCAATTCGAACCTAGTTGGGCCCTTCTATCTAGGATAGAAATTTGTTACACTTTTTGGACCGACACTATGTCTACGGGGTCACTAAGGTTAAAATCCTACAAAATGTATCCATGGCTCAGTGGTAGAGAATTTGACCGGTCACCCGTTTGAACTTGGTTGGGCCCTTTTATTTTGGACAGACACTTTTTACACTTTTGGATTGACACTCTATAGAAGGAGTCACTAAAGTTGAAATCATGCAAAATGGGTCCATAGCTCAGTGGTAGAGCATTTGACTACAGATCAAGAGGTCACCAGTTCAAGTCTGGTTGGGCCCTTTTATTTTGGACAGACACTTTGTTCGATTTACTCCCGACCACCGACTGTCTAAAGGGAAAAGAAATAAGAATAATTACCGATTCCATGTACATTAAGAAAAGAGTGTGGTATCCAAGCACCCACTATAAACATGGTTAAAAACTTACTCTTCTTACAATTAAACAACACCAACTATTTTTTATGTTTTAAAATTATTTTTTTCAACATTTCCCTTATTTTGTACTATGAACCTATAAACTCTATTTCGAATAAAATGTAAATATATATATGTTCATTATATTTTAATTATTTTTTTATTTCGAGAAAACATTTTACTTTGTTTTCAACCAGTTTTAACTTGCAATCCGTGCCTCGAGAACCCACCGAAAATGGGTCATGACTCCCTTTTTGTTTTCACTTACTCCTCCTACATTGATATATTCGTAATTTCATGTAGTCTTCCTAAATTTGCCGGCGACATTGTTTGTTGTCGAGCTTGATAATGTGAGTTTGTAACCCATCCGTTAAGGTTCTTGGAATGATTCTCTAGATTATCCCTTCCATGTTGGGAGTTGGGCCATGGGTCTTGGGTGAAGGAACCGTTGGTTTACCGCCTCTAAGAGTTAAGTAAGCATCTTGAGGCTAGTTTCACATAGTATCATTGTCTTTGAGATAACAATTCTTTTCTATTTTATCTAAATTTTTTAAATATGGGTTCATTTCCAAATGCATGCTAACACCCTTATTGTTGAATAAATGACATGAAACTTGCACATAGTAACGTTGCCTTTGCTCCTATTGGTGGAAGGATAATGTTGGATCGATATGACAACACTAGAGGGGGTGAATAGGGTTTCAACAATCTAATTATTAAATTTTTTTTTAATAACAATCAAACTTGATACCATGCAATAAAACTTAACAATAATTTAGAACTTAAATAGGAAAAGGGTTAGAAAATATAACACCTATAGTGTTTATTTGAATAAAACTTTGAATAAAACTTTGGAAACTTTGAATACCAAATTTATTTCAAACATAGAAAACTTCATGTCTCCATCTTGTAAGGCCAATAAACCAAAGGGCCTAATATAGTAGAGAAATAAAAAAATGTTACCCACATCTGTGTTGTGTTGTGCCATAAGTGACCAATGGATGTTGACTTTGACCAATTCCTACTATTTTTTTTTCTATATTTTGAAACTATTTTAAGCACTCTTCTCTTGTACTCCTTATAATTTCTACCTTTTAAGGTTGTAAATACTTGTGCACGGGTGACTATTATGATTACATGTCAACCGAGTCAAGTGGAAATAAATTTTGAAGATGAAATTAAAGTATTAATTTTGATGTCATCTTTACCTGAGTTTTGGGATATTGTTATTAATGAGATTCAATCTAATGCCATTAGTAATTCACAATGATAATATTCAAAATACTTGACAAAAAAGAATGGTCAACATAAGATATTTGAAACAAATAAATATTTTTGTCCTCTATGATATATCAAATCACGCATTTGAAATTCCTTAATAATAAACCTGAAGCCTTACATCTTTTATAGAGAAAAGTTCATTGAATAGAAGTCTTATTAGATACTTCTAAGCATTTAGAGATCAACTAGAAACAAAGCTAAACATTCTAAAAAAAAATTAGGGGTTAAACTTTTAAGTTAAGGTAATTTAAGAAACTTATGATTTTATGTTATCAAGAGTTTAATTGAGCTAGGTCGATTCAATCTAGTGGACCCAAGAATTGAACCAAATCAAACAACCTAGTTAGCAACATGATTTAGTGGAAGCATTTTCACGCAAAGTAGAAGCAATAATGGAGGATTTGAAATAATATAGTTTTCACCCCTTGTTTCTCGAGTGAATATTGAAATAATATAGTTTTCATGTTAAGTTTTGCTCGGAAGAAAGAAAGACTGGGATGTAAAGTATTATTTCAATTTGTTTGTAATCTACAACAATATATAAATCAACTATAAGAAATATATAAAATTACATGTTCTCCAAGAGCTTCAATCAACATTGGAGGGATACTTCTGCAACCACTCTAAAGGTGCTCAAGATCACAACGAGTTAGATAAAACAGCTCTAGAACTTTGAATCCAATAACTTGAGTTTGACTCGTGATAGGATCTCTCTTCTTGTGGAATCTGCATAAAATAGGAAAACCATTCCAAAATAATTTTTTATAAGGGATTCTATGGTGTAGTGGTTAGCACTTTGGACTTTGAATCCAACGACCTAAATTCAACTCCTAGTAGGACCTTTATGAAATGACCTTGATGCGAAAACACAGAATAAGGAATGACAACACAAGACATTTTAAAACAAAAGGGTGTTACCTAGCATTCGATGCGAAAACACAAATTTTCTTGAGGCATAAGGTGTAACTTTCTTGAGTTATTTCGAACTTGCTCCGCTTCATGCCTTCCAATGTCTTCCAAGGCTTCATGAACATGACCTCCGTAATCATTTGAACCCATAATAACTAGCATGAGTTTTAGGTTCCGAACTTCCTCCAACCAACTTGAATTGAATTTATTCTCATGTCATATAAAATAGACCTTACAGAAAATAGTTGGTAATTTGGAGCATGTCTAAGCCTTGAGCTAGGATATGACTTCTTGTTTCGTTTTTAGGAACTAAACCTTAGAGGTTGTCATGTGATGCATCGTATTTTAACCATGAAAACTCTTCCGAAGTAACTCTTAATTTTCTCCCCATGAGTGCATAGGTGGCGTTGTCATAATCGTGGCATCCTGCTAGCAAATCATGGTGCAGGGAATCTCATTTAGGTGAGGGAGATAATAAGTTCATCATGGAATCCTGCTCATGATATTGAAAATGAAAAACTATTCCCGCTCATTATGTTGTAAGTAAGGAAAAATTTAAAAGAACTAATTTATTTAGTAATCGTTTCCTTTGTTGATGCATGGTATCGATACCAGTACTTCTCACATTTGATGCAAACACTACCATCTAAGCTATACCCTCAAGATTCTTATGTCACAAAATCCTAAACATCTCGTCATCAATAATAAGAAAAATAAATAAAAAATAACGCTATTCATTATGTCATAAATAAGGAAAAATTGAATAGAAATAAAATAGTAATAAAGAATAGTTTCTTTTGGAGATATGGGGTATCGATCCGATCCCCATATCTCTCGCATGCTAAGCAAGCAATCTACCATTTAAGCTACATTTCCACAATACTTATATCAGAAAACCCTAAATGTCCCGTCATCAATTCTAGTGAAAATGAAAAAATATCTCCGCTAATTATGTCGTAAATAAGGAAAGGTTGAATAGAAGTAAAATATTAATAACAAATAGTTTCTTTTGGAGATGGGGATATCCCTTTGCCTCTCGCATGCTAAATGAGCTCTATCATCTAAGCTACATCCCCACAATTCTTGCATCATAAAACCCTAAATTTCCCATCATCAATAAGAGTGAAAATGAAGAAAATCTAGAGATGCAGGGTATCAATCCCCATAACTCTCACATGCAAAGCGAGTGCTCTACCATCTAAGCTATATCCCAACAATTCTTATGTCACAAAGTCCTAAACATCTCGTCATCTGAAAATGAAAAACTATCTCGGCTCATTATGTCCTAAATAAGAAAAAATTGAAAAGAAATAATATATTTAGTAATCGATTCAATTGGAGATGCAAGGTATTGATCCCCGTACTTTCCACGATAATTTCAAAGCAAATAGAGAGTTATGATAAGTTAAGGTTAGATCAACTTTGAGTTCAAAGTAACAAGAACCAAAGACTGGTGCGAAAATTCTATGGACTAGTCGAAGTTATCCACAAGATAAGGAAGACATCATTTAGGATCCAATTGCTCCTATGGATACAGACTAACCCTGTTGTCCACGTAAGTAACTTGAAATGTTATTATTCCGACCAAGAAAACATCAAGTAAAAGCAGGTCGTATGACGTCATGCAAAGAAGAAATTGGTTCAAGCGAAGAAAGTAGGAAAGACACCAACAGAGAAGACTTGAAGAGTTAAGAAACCGTGAAGTGATTTTCAATAGCTCCTAGTAGGTTGGAAAAGACTTCTCAATACTGAGATCAGCTAGAAGCGCGTCGCGAGACCTAAATTCAGCCTCATCCTACAACGTTGAGTTTATGAAGAGCCGGTTGATAGAGATATTGACAAATTGTGTAAGGGCAGATGTCGCGGTCATGATTGGCCAAGGCATGTTGCCTGTGGCTGCATGTTAGATGTCTCAGCTATTCCTGTAAACGATTTGTGGTTCATGGTGGCATGCTCATTCCAAACACGTTTTACTTGCTTTCATCTTAGATAGGTCTTTACTATTATTGTTGTGCCAATACGGGTGTATGATTAGTCCTCAAAATCATATCTACATCCATCAGGACTAAAATGTCCCAAAATGTACTATAGGAGAACGTGACCAGTTGTTGTTTCTTCACTTTTAGCTTATAACATTGCTTTATTTGAAATTGTTTTGAATGTATTTCCTCGCTCACGTTTTCTAAAATATTTCTTCTAAACGTGATTCGAGCATACACTGCTATTGTTCATTCAGTCTAAATTTTGCATGGTTGACTTGTTCATTGGATTAGAACAAATGTCACATAATCATTGTCTCACTACTGCAAGAGTGCGATTGTGACACTTGTCTTCCGTTCAGTTGTAGGCCGCATCTTCCGACTAGTTACGTGAGTTTGGCCTGGAGCATACGTGTAGGTTGAAAAAGAAATTGTTGGATGCGGACTGCGAATAAGGGTTGGGCCACGGAAGGTTTTTTTTTTTACCACATATGGACTTTGGGCTAGTGAGTCTTAAATTTGGGTTCGTTTGAAAAATTTTGGTTCATTTTTTAGTTCAAACGAACCCAAATTAAACCTACTAGTTCTTTCTTCCTTGCACGACTCACTCCTATTCTCTGTTCTGCCTCTTCTTGCTTTGTGAAACTTCTTTAAAGGCTAATTTTCACCGATTATTTGGGAGCATCTTCCTTAAAAGGATTGTGACCACAGATTAAAAGGATTGTGACCACAGATGACCTATGTAGAAAATTTGTACCCCCTTTCCTAAAACCTTTAGCGGACAACATACCCAAAACAGATGCGCTGACTAGACTGCGCTACACCTCGTCTCACCCCCCCCCCCCTTGGAGCATATGGATCCACCCAATCGATGAACATTCAAACCAAACTCGCCCATCCTTTTTGGCACAGGGACGCGAGAACCAATCCGAGTAATCTACAGTGGGAAGACCCCTTAAAGCAACAAGCGAGAATGGCTAGGTTGATAGTAGGGTTAAAGAAAAGGCGAGTATGAAAAGACGTATCGCATAACTGTCCCTGTAAGCAGCTTCATTCTTTCTTGATCTATGGACCGACTTTATGAAAAAAATCAGTCTTTCGGCTGAAAGTGTGACTTTTGGGTATGGATAAGCAGGACCTGTTGGTTCGAGAGAAACCGGAGATGTTGGCTAAGAAAGCTAAGCAGGTAAGTACAGGACGGACAAAATGCACATACAAATTGATTGACATGATCCCTCTCCCTCTCTCTTTGGCTAGTTGGCTAGTTGCACAATAAGCGGGAAAGCATACCAAGTAGGGAAAGAAAGGCTGCTCGATCTCCTGTAAGGCCAACCCTCAACGGCGAGCTCACTAGGCAATGCTATAAGTTCGATAGATGTCCAAGGTTTCATCTACTACGGACCAGGAAACTCTTGGATGAGCTAACATGAAATGAGAAATACATTCGATTACGGCAACTAATAGATAGTGAACTTTTTGGTAGAAACTGAATGATCCCTTGGCTCGAGAAAGAAAAGGAAAAGGTAGTCGTACTCCTACCTTTTCCGTCGGACGATAGGAAAGTTTGAGTTGAAAGATTGAATCACACCTGATAAGAAAGGCGGGCTTAGCAGGTTTCTCCAAACGTATAAACAAAAAGAGGAAGCAATCGGTCCTGGATACCGATAGGCATACATTCTCGCATGGAAGAACATAGCTGAACCGTATAAGGGTCCTAACCTAGTTCGACTGACCTTCTTTGGCTGGCCCCCGCCCCTTGTAACAAGGTCAACGCGTACGTGCTTTTTCCTTTTGTTTAGCGAGATAGCTTACCAGCTCTTTCGGCTCATAGCAGCAGTATGAAAAGCGAAATCCTCATCCTTAGTCGAGTCCGCATTGCCATACGAATCGACATCGGCCAAACCAAGAGCTCCTATTTTTTCTTTAACGAAAGCGGATCTAACAGTTTCGATAAAACCAACATCTTTTAAAGATGGAGTCACTCTGCCTTGATCACAGTGGACATATGCAGCTCCCGCTTTACCTTCGTCTACCGTGAAAAGAAAAGTTCCCTCACGATAGGCCCTCCCAGCTCCCGAACGTCTTTCTATCAATCGAGAGAGGTATAGAATAGTACAACAAACCAACAAAACAAGAATGGACTCATAAGATGGTCGGTCAGGGAAGCGACTTCATTTGTGTTATCCGCCAAGGAAATGATCAAGGAATTCTCTATACACGGCTGAGAGATGACCGTATTGTTGCACATCCTGAATAAAGTACTGCAGGCAAGCGAAACTTTTGAAAATGAAAGCGTGTAGAACTCAGATCCACTTTTTCTTCGATTCGTAAACTTCGGATCTGATCTTCCTTTCGTCTCTGGGTGACTGAGAGAGAATTTAGGCCTGGCATGCATCCGATTCGATCAACAATAAGGTACAAAGCGGATTGATTAAATGGGCTTGAAGTTCCATTATCGTTAGGTCGAAGATCTCTACTAGGTTTAGTGCACTTTGGTAATTGCGAATGTTGCCGTAATCTAATGTCTTTTTCATTCGACATTCTCTCTTACCAAGCACTCATACTTGCCAGGATTGAGGAGACAGTCCTTGAGCTAATTGGGTTTCGAGATTGCGTATACGCGAAAAGAGCTCGCTTTCGACTTTCTCGTCGGCATTTTGTGCCCGGTTCTAGTTCAGGAAAGGGTCTGATCTCTTTCATTGGAGCACATTGATGCCGAAGGAGTCTTCGGAACCGGTGGAGAGGCTATGATGACTTCAGGCTATTCAAATAGCATGACCGATACCACAAAGAAAGGGTATCTAAGTCACAATAGTGGAATAGCTTTTTCATAATAATTATCTCGGTATATGATACCAAAAACCTGCCTGATGACTAATAAGGTAAGGGGTTTCAAAAGACAAAAGAATGACAATTCTACGTGTGATAGAAAAGAAGATCTTTTTTTTTTCAGTGTGTGCGGTTCGCCTGCCTTCCTGATCACGGATAGGCTATGGGGCTTTGCACTTCGGCCCCTGAGAATACCACATCAAGGTGACAGGATTCGAACCTATGGCTCTCTGAAACTTCTTCATCGGTTATTTGGGTGCATCTTTCTTAAAAGGATTGTGACGACAGATGACCTATGTGACGACAGTGGACAACATGCCTTATTTGATTGAAAAGTTCCTAGAAAGAATACAATAGAACAAAGTGACTGTGACAACAGATGACCTATTTGACTGAAAAGTTGCTAGAAAGAAAGGATTGTGACAACAGATGAACAATTTGTGTAATACTCTTTTCGAAGTCCGTCTCGAGACGATCTTCTTGGTTCAATGTTTAAAAAACACATTTTAAATCATATTATCTTGCATAATTCATTTTGATATAATATTGTTGGGGGCATTTTGAGAATCGAACTTGAGACCTCTCACACCCAAAAGGATAATCATACCACTTAGACCACATGCCTTTATAACAGATCTATAATTCTTAGTTGCTAGTCTATATATTTTCCGTGCCTCAATATATGAAATTTATATAAGTTGAAGTTGTGCATTGCCACGCATTCCTTTGGGTTAGGCCCCATTGATGACAAAACTATTTTTATTTCATTTTGTTTTTTTTTTTCCTTTCAAAATTGTCATTTTTATCTCTTGGAGGGGCATTCCGAGAATCAAACTCGAGACCTCTTGCACCCAAAGCAAGAATCATACCACTAGACCAAATGCCCTTATTATGGACTATAGACATATATCGTGGAGTATACAAGTAAATGATATTAATAAGAGCATTATCTTTCTCTAAGGCTCATCTTTTGAGAAACGAACATAGGGGCATCCCGAGAATTGAACTTGAGACCTCTCGCACCCTAAGCGAGAATCATACCACTAGACCAAATGCCCTTTCTAAAAAAAATGCATATATTGAGCAGTTGTTGGACTATAAAACAAAATATATTCCAAACTTGAGAGAAAAAAATATATTCTTTTGAGAAATGAATATATTTTTTTCTCTCAAGTTTGGAATCTATTTTCTTGAGCGGTTGTTGGACTATAAAACAAAAAGTTGATGGTCTAGTATTTTACTTGTAAGTAAGGCATGTAATGTTGAATTGTTCTAATATGCAAGTGTTATCGAATAAACTACAACCCAACAAATGAATCAAACTAATCAGTTTGGGTTGGGTTGGATTTATTCGGCTCAGTTCGTCAGTTTGTTTGATTTAATTCTTCTATTTTGCTTCGTATGACAATAAAATGAAGTTGTATTGAATGTACCATAGTTTGATTTATGACAAACTCATATGAAATATAATTGCATTAATAGTACTAAGAGTCGGAGTCTATAAATATTTCATGAACTTAAGTGCAACTCATGCTTCATTAAAGACGAGATAAACTTCAGTTAAGTAACTGGAACTTTAAATTACTTCATGTGGAGCTTCAATTACTCTATGTTAGCTACTATCTTTAGGGTTTACTACAACTTATGTTTTCAAATTTTTAGGTCATAATTTAGGTAGTGGTTGTATATTATGGATGAACACTAGAGTTTCTATCCCGTTCACCACAACTACTCTAGTTTTTGTTTGAAGGCTATAATTGTCATCTATGTTGTATGGCAATAAAATTTGTTTAGAAGAAATTTTAGTTAAAGTTGCATATTTTACTTCTTGCGAGTAAAAAATTGTTTCTTAGCATAATATGAATTTAGTTGCAGAGTTATTAGGAATAAGATGGAGAAAGAATTTTTCTTTAAAATAATAAAAAGACCAAAGTTCATCTTTATTGTTGTCTAATTTTGATTTTGCAAAAAGCTTAACTAATATGAAATATCAAGGTAAATCAAGAATATATATTCACACGTCATTCAAGATGACAATAAAATGGAGTTAAATTGAACGTCCATTGTAATTTCAATCACCACAATGATTACAAATTTAGGGTTGGCTAATTGGACATCAATTATCAACTTTAGGTTATAATTTAGGTAGTAGCCATTATAATATTTTTTTATTAGCATAAGAGTTACAATTCTTTCATGGACCATATGTGTTATAGTTAAATGAATATATATATATTATGTATGTCGAGGTTTGGGTAAAGCACAAAGTAGTAAGGAACACCATTGTCAACTCTAGAGCCACCCACAACTCATGATGGAGACAGATGCAAAATATTTTAACATCCTTTGGCATCAAGATACAGGAAAGATGAACGCCGTCAAATTGGAAGCTTTACCTGTCTTAGGAGTCACAATGAGAACTCTAATCAAGCTGGAGCCTTGGACTAGGCAAATTGTTTAGTGATAGTTGAAATGGATGACTTCGACGTCGTGTCAGGAATGAACGTCCTGCTGAAACACAAAGTCATTTACATGCCCCTAGCAAAATGTCTAGTAGTAATGGAGTCTAACCCGATGATCATCAGAAAAACATCCATCAACCAAGAGGGTTGAAAATGATGTCGATACTACAGTTGAGAAAGAATCATAGCCATGATAAATCTACGCTTGCTGCTACTGTTGTAATTAAAAAGGGGAGCTCGAGTGAGCCAACCTCAATAGAAACCTTGTTGCCACTACATGAACACCATGACGCAAAACAAGGTCAGATAATGGATTTATCCCCACCAGAAGAGACAAAAACAAGGTTAGATACTGAAGAAGGGAGACAGAAACAAACCACTGAAGCAACACCTGTTCACACAGAAATATCATCTAGACAGATGAAGAGAAGGGTCAGTCGGAAGCGTCAACCACAATAATTTCAAGAAAAATAAAGAGTTCATATAAGTTAAGTTCAGAAAAACTTCGAGTTCAAAGAAAAACTTCGAGTTCAAAGCAACAAGAACCAAAAACTGGTGTGAAAATACTATGGACTAGTTAAAGTTATCCATAAGATTATGAAGACATCATATAGAATCCAATTGCTCTTATGGATGCGGACTAACCTTGTTGTCCACGTTAGTAACTTGAAACGTTATTATTTCGACCCAAAAGACATCAAGCAGAAGCAGGTGGTATGACGTCATACAAATAAGAAAAAAGTTTCAAGCGAAGAAAGTAGGAAAGACACGAACAGAGAAGACATGAAGACTCAACAAACCGAGAAGTGATTTCAACAGCACCTAGTAGGTTGGAAGAGACTCCTCATTATGAGATCAGCTGGAAGCGCATCGAGAGACCTAAAGTCAGCCTCATCTAATAAATTGTGTGGGGGCAGATGTCATAGTCATGATTGCCCAAGGCGTGTTGCCTGTGGTTGAATGTTGCATGTCTCAGCCATTCTTGTAAACGATTTGTTGTCCAAGGCGGTTATTTGTGCAATGTTATTGTTTACCGATTATTTGGGCGACACGCCTTGAGCAATCATGACCGTCACAATTGGCTAAGACATTTGTTGTCCATATATTATTGTTGTCCAAGAGACTCCTCATTATGAGGTCATGATTGGCTAAGACATTTAAAGAAGTTTTACCTAGGGCAACTTCTATCACAATCCTCTTCTCGCTCTCTGAAACTTCTTTAAATGTTATTGTTCACTGGTTATTTGGGCGCATCTTCCTTAAAAGGGTTGTGACGATAGATGACCTAGGTAAAACTTCTATTGGGAGATCAGTGCAATAGAGAATCTATGTCCCTTTCCTGAAACCTTCAACGGGCAACATAACAAAGAGTTCCTAGAAAAAATATCATAGAACAATTTGTGTAATGCCTTTGAAGTTAGGCTCGAGGCTCTATCTTGTCTCCCAAGAATATGGTTCATTCTCTATTCACATAGAAATTCTGCAATAGAAAGTGGTACCCTCATCTTCTTTTACAAAACTTTCTCAAGTCCTCATGGAATGATTTGAAAGTGGTAGCCTCCTCTTCTTTTATAAGACTACCTCGGCCTTCATGGAATGATTATGCTATGTTGATTCTTAGAGAAGGGAGTAGGAGTAAGAGTAGATGACTGTTTATGGTCCAAGTCCCGAAAAAGTAAGTCTTTATGTCAAGAAAGGAGAGGAATCCTCATAGTTTCCAAGATTTGAAGAGAATCATACATACATAAATTTCCTTTTGTGTTTATTCTTGTTGTTTGCTCTCTTCAATTAACATGTTATAAAGACACTTGTAAATTATAATTAAATATAGCTTCTTTTTTTTTTCTTTCCAAATATCCATCTCAATTACTTCTTGGTTCAAGGTTTAAAAAAAACCTATTTCAAAATCTTATTATATTGCATGCTTCAATTTTATATAATTGTTGGTGGCATTTTGAGAATCAAACTCGAGACCTCTCGCACCCGAAGCGAGAATCATACCACTAGACCAAATGCCTTGTAGTGGATTTATCATTTTTAGTTGCTGGTCCATATCTTTTATGCGCCTCAATATTTGAAATTTATCCACATGTTTTTGTTTCAATTCTAGAAATAGAAATACATAATTTTAAAATGCAAATAAGAAAACCTCGTGATAAGTTTTAGATAAAAGTAGCAAACATGTTGATAGATATAAAAATAAATTCAAGTTCTTTCTCTGGCCTAATTATCAATTGGAAGATTTAGCTGATATGAATTGTTATTGGTTTGATACCAATAATAACAGTCATTTTAGTATGCTAAGGATCCATATGTGTCCATGAAAACTAGTTAATGCTATATTTTTCTTATATTGGCCATAATATCTCTCAACCAAATGCATTAGTTGAAAATGTATTTAATATTTTTCTTTTGTCCTTTTCTTTTTTCGAATGGTCTTATGTCTCCATTCCATTTCAAAATTGATATTTTGTTTGGTAATTTTAAACTCATTATTTTTGTTTGTTCATTCCACCTAATTTGTAAAAAAAAAATCATACCACTAGACCAAATGCCCTTATAGTGGATCTATCATTTTTAGTTGCTCGTGTGTATATGTTTTCCGCACCTCAATATGTGAAATTTATCCAACCTCAATATATGAAATTTATCCACATATTTTTGTGCTTTAGAACCTACTATTATTGTCATGTTAACTTCACATGGTCTATCACAAAGTTGAAGCAACATTGCCACCACAGCCCATGCATTCCTTTGGGCCCATTTGATAACTATTTTGTTTTTTTTTTTTTTTTTTTTTTTTTTTTTTAATTTCAAAATTATGTGTTTTATCTTAAAAAAAAAAAAAAAAAAAAAAGAAAAAGAAAACATTTGAATTTGAAGCAAAATTTCACACCAAACTAAGTTTTTGAAAAATATTTTTATTTATTTATTTTTTCTTTATTTTAGTTTTCCAAACATAGATTGATATGGCTAGTTTTCAAAACTACTTCTTTGCTACAATTGAACAATATTTATATTGTAAAATGGGATTAACTTCCTTTAAGTTTATGTAGTTTCTTTTTATTACTATGTTTACTTCTGTCTCATGTTACTCCATTTTTATTTACTTCGTTTTATACAAAAGTTCACCGTAATTAATAAATCCATGTGCTTAATACATTCCCTACAAGAATAAACTTGTTTGTATCACGATAAATTACAATGAATACGTAGAAAAGAAATCCCAAAAATAAGTAGAAGGTTGAGAATTTCACTCAACCACACAATGTCAAAGCGTGACTGCATGGCTCACACGCGATGCTCAAATTTCGAAGGGGAACTTCTCAACTTGAGAGATCAATTTCATTCCTCATAAATGTGATTTTTACATAATAATTTGTGGGTATTTATAGTCTCCCAATAAAGAAGTTAGTGGCTGAGATTTAATCTTGATCCCCTTAAGTCATTTTATATGCATTGTTATTAATTCTTTCAAGGACTTGATAAGGGTATGTAACTTTGTCTTCCTTTGAGATTGGAATCACTCCTTGCGAAAATGTATCCAAACCCAGTTACTAGTTCGAAAAATGATTTCATTCCGTCCTTTGTTAATTCTTGTAGCAACATTGGAATTTTGTTTCTCAATTGTCTCCTTCCCCTCTTTATGCAATGTTTTGATCCCATTTGCCTTACTTGTGGCTGCTTTACTCACAAAAATATTAGAATGAATAGAAAGCAAATCAAAACGCGTAAGTGGATTAAATCCGTAAGCAACTTCAAAAAGAGAACAATGAGTGGCAAACATTCGTCCCAAGACTTAATATTCTTACAAATAATAGCCCTAGGCAATGCTCCTAGTGTTCTATTAACCACCTCAGTTTGCTCATTAATCTGAAGATGACATGTAGTTGAAAACAATAAATTGTTACCCAATTTATGACTTAATATTCTTATAAATAATAGCCCTAAGCAATGTTGCTGATATTTTATTAACTACCTCAGTTTGCTCATGAGTCTGGGGATGACATGCAGTTGAAAACAATAATTTGGTACCCAATTTATCCACCATACTTTCCAAAACTGACTTAAAAATTTAACATCCCTATCATTTTTTGTGTGCAGCAAACATTGGCAACATTGACTACAGAACTTATAAACATCGTGCTTCATGGCAAAGGTCATATGGATCGTGATGAGCATTTTCTCCCATATCTTGGTTTCGCTAACTAAAGTTTTCCAATTACTCCCAAACTTCGTTACCTTATATAACTTCTTGGGATAAGAATTCATATAACATTTCATAAAATAAGATCTACTGATGAATTTCATAGCATTTGAAGGTCATCTAGGTCATGAACCGAAGGTAAATTACCTTAGGGGCATTATGGTCATTTTGCACCGTTTCTTGGTTTACCTACTTATCCTTATCCTCAACATAATATAATATGCTCAGTATTAAAATTTGATATGCAGCGGAGCTCATATAGTGGGTTATTTTAACGTTACTTAAATCTCGAGCTATTTGATCGGTTCAGGGTCTTAACTCACGGTTCTTTGGCTTTTTCTTTCATATATCCTTAATTCATACTTGGTTTAGGGTTCATATGAAAATCCAAGCAATTTCTACTTATTTCTTAACAAAAAGTCCAAGGTGGCTACTTGCCTCGTCGTCAACGTTTGGGATGTCCATTCTTGAGCTTCTAGTATCTTACTTACTTCAAATTTCCTTCCACATACTCCTTATTGTTTCTAGTTTCTGAAACCATAAGATTTTCTATAAGAATCGGTCTGGAATGGGGTTAAATGAGAAAACCCGAAAAAAGGTCAAATTTTGAGTTGACTTGGACAGTTCAGTTGAACTGGCCATATCATCGTTTTCTTCCTCTAAACAGGAAGAAGATGCGCATTTTTCGCGTCGCCGCCATCTAAAACTCGGCCTGTCCAGCCACATTTACAGCATTTCTCTCCTCGATTTCTTCGTGAAACTTAAAGATGGGTATTACAAGGAAGGGCTAGGGATTTGATTTGATACCTTCTCGTGGATAGTAGCCTAAGATATTCGGTTCCAAAGTTCATCCAAAATCTGATTTATCGCTGGAGATAAAATAAAGGATTTCTTATTGGGTAGCCGATTCTAGGGGTTTCAAGGCCCTATTTCTTCATTGAACCTCTTTCATATCCTTTCTTCAGGCTAAAGGAATTGGTTTGGAGGAACGTCTTTGAGTGTAAGACCTTAATTTCCAAAAATCGTTCTCGGTATGCAACTCACTCAAAACGCCAAATTTTTTATCTCTTGGGTAGCTTGTTCTACGATGTTTCATCTCTCGATTCCTTCATCAAGTTTACTCAACTTCTTCCTCTGAAGTTAGAGGAATCCTTAATTTGAAGGAAAAGAGATCGTAGATAGGAATTCGACTCTTATCCCCAATTTAATTTTGAAACCTATTTCCTTCAATTCGACACGCTCTCGAGGTTATTTTTCTTCGTGGTTTCTATGGAAGCATTTCTTGTAGGTGCAGAAACTGATTGGAATCATTCTTGCTCGACGAATCATCATGTATCCTCGGATTGGATTTTCAAGTTTTTCTTGAAGTTCTTCAATGGCTGATTGAATTGGGGGAATGGTTTCTAGGCACTTTCAGCACTCTATTCCTTCATAGAACTTGTGGGTAATCTTGTTGAGAAATGGTAGGAATAAGTTTAAAGAGAAATGGTGGAGGATTGCTCTCGAATTTGGAAGAAATCTGAGAGTAGGAGACCCATAATCTAAACGTTTATTGTCTTCGATTGGGAGATCGACCTTTCTCGATCTTATTCCGTATTGTTGCTCCTACTTCAGACTTTATAGGAGGAGCTTAAACCGATAGTGAGAGCTCGAGATTCTTCGTTGTGTAGAAGTTTGAAGAGAAATGGTGGAGGATTGTTCTCGAATTTGGAAGAAACCTGAGAGTAGGAGACCCACAATCTAAACGCTTATTGCCTTCGATTGGGGGATCGACCTTTCTCGATTCTTATTCTGTATTGTTGCTCCTACTTAAGACTTTATAGGAGGAGCTTAAACCGACATTGAGAGCTCCAGAATCTTCGTTATTTAGAGATCAAACTTTCTGGATAATTTTTCAGAGATATCAACTCCGATCATATCCTTACCGACCATGGCTTTGAATACTAGTCGTTTAATGTGATGATCCGTGCGTGTTTGTTCTAGATTATATCAAAGTTTGGAGGAGATCCGACGGTTGAAATTTGAGTTCGAAGGATTTTGCTCGGATGGTCACGGTAGATGCTCTGATTCTAATTATAATGGCATTTCTGTAATTATCCATTCTTCTAGGGGTATTTTGGTAATTTGCCACTTTCCAAATATTTTATTATTATTTTTCTCGAAAAATTATAATTTTTCTACAAATTGCTCATTGCTTTTTGATCATTTTTAGCTTTTTTTTAATCTTGAGATTCCTTCTCGATAAGAAATTACAAATCCGGAAAGATTCTTGATAATTGATAAAATGACTTTTTTGCCCTTTTGATTTACTTTTTCCTTTCCCATCCTTTTCAAAAGGGTGGTACACGACTGACTTAACTAAGTCCTTTGTTCTTGCTTAATCCTTTAATTTTTTTCCTTTCTATCCTTTGGGTCTTTCATGAGTGGCTTATTCTTATGGGAGCTAATTTTCTTCATTTTTTGGGTGTTACATATACATATTCGTTACAAACACAAAATAAGAAGCACACACTCCAAAGTCCAGTCATCCACGACCAACTCTTAGTTACTTGAAAAAAAATGATAAACATGAAGTGTGTAAAACTTAGTAAGTAGCCTACTAGTAAGTTCTTAATCGCGACCTTAAGCTAGGATATTACTTCTTGTTATGTTTTCAGGATCTTAGAACTTAGAGGTCATCGTGTCATGTATCATATAATGATCCTGAAAACCTTCCCCTAAAATAATCTTCAATTTTCTCCCCAAGAACACATGAGTGGTGTCGTCATAATCATGTAATCCTACTGGTAAATCGTTGTGCAGGACATCTCGTTTAGCTGATGGGAAAGGTAGGCCTATCATAACATCCAGCTCATGATACATATTGCAGGACATCCTACCTAAAGAAGAATAGGGGCCTTTTAGTACACATCGTAATACAGATAATGGTTACTTCTGGGTATGGATCCTAGCAACTTATTCAGCATGTTATTCACATAGTTCTAGGTCCTTGGTACATGGATTATTGATGAACCTAGGTTTATACATAATGTCATGGGTCAGGCTTTAGGAGTTGAGGTTTTAGCTTAGGAAAACATTAGAGGGTAACCTAACGTGGACTAATTCGTGTGAAAACCTACTAGCACTTTGAGGACCTCTTTCCTTCACCAAACTTATGGGTAAACTTATTTAGAAGGTGCAAGAACAAGTTTGGAAATGAATAGTGGACTATAGTTCTCGAATTCGAGGTAAACCCATGAACACGATGCCCCAAAACAAAAAACTTGTATCTCTCGATTGGGTACTCGATTAAGCTTACTTCTTGCCCCTAATAGTCTACCCTGATTCATAATTTATAGACGGATTTTCCACTACCATTGAAACGTCTAGAATTTCTATAATTTCATTCTTGATTTTTCTGAATCTTCTGCTAGAAAAGTTTTCTCCGATTGGAGCCTTCCTTTTTTAAGCACCTTGTAATTCTTATTCTATAAAAAATTTAATGATTCGGGTAGTTTATAAAAATTAGAAAAAGTACCATTTTCTTAATGTTTTTTCAATTTTACTTGTTCTTTGCTTCTAGATACAACCTAGTACGGATTATACACTGTCTCTTATTGGAGACCTTGAGTGTTGCAAATTCTCCTCTCCTTTGAAAACTTTCGGTCATCGAAAGTGCTTATTCTAAAATAGGTCAGGGTACAAGGTTCTTATTTGCCTTCTGTTTCCCCAGTGGCTTCTTCAACTCTATGATTCTTCCGTAGGACCTTAACGAGAGAGATTTCCTTGTTTCTCAATAATTTGACTTTCTTGTCTATTATTTGAATCGGGTCTTCTTTATACGTTAGGTCATCTCTCAAGAAGAGAGTTTCATGAGCCAGTACATGCGAACGATCTAGGGTATACTTCCGTAGTATGGATACATGAAAGATATTATGTACTGCGGACATGTTTGGGCATTGCTCGATTCTATAGGCCACAGATCCAATCCTTTCTAATATCTCAAAGGGAGGGATAAACCTAGGGCTTAGCTTCCCCTTTGTACCCTACCTGAGCACCCCTCTCATGGGATGCTACCTTTAGGCATATATGATCCCCTACCTACATTCCATGTCCTTGCGCCTTAGGTCTGCATTGCTTTTCTCTCAGCTTTGTGCGGTTTGTATCCTAGCTTTAATCTTCTGGACTGCGACGTTGATAATTTGCACCAGCTCTAGCCCAATAGTTGTCGTTTGCCCCCCTTCTTCCGAAAAGATAGGGGATCGAAATCTTTGTCCATAAAGAACCTCGTATGTGACCATTTGTATGGTGGCTTGGAAAGTATTATTATAAGCGAATTTCATAAGGGGTAGGTACTTATCCGAGCTTCCTACAAAATCCATCACATATACCCTCAACATGTCTTTCAATATTTGCTTGAGCATTTCTGTTTGACCATCTGTTTATGGGAGGAATGTCATACTATAACTGCGTACCCAATTCCTTTTGTTTAATTTTCCAGAAGCGAGATTTAAATCTGGCTTCTCAGTCTAATACTATTGCCTTTTGTTGAATTTCCAGAAGTGTACCGATTACCTTTACTGATGAATATTCATTTTTAATGTTAGCAAGAGTAACTAAGTTGTGAGATTGTTAGACTGAAGATTTGAAGGTCACACGTGTTTATCCACATTCAACGCACCTAATACAAGTTTATTACCTGACTATACAATCTAAAAACATAACTTGCTTACTCAATCTAAAATTAGTGATTATTTCTTTCTTAAACATAATGAATTAGCGAAAATACCTTATGAATTTTCATTTTTAATATTAGCGGGGATAGCTCTGTTGGGAGAGCGTCAGACTGAAGATTTGAAGGTCACGTGTTTGATCTCCACGTTCACCGCACCTGATTCTAGTTGCATAACCCGACTATTCAATCTAAAAGTAGTCATTGTTCCTTTATGAAATCTCATTGAATTATCGGAAATACCTAACGTGTTCTAGTTCACCGCACCTTATACAAGTTGGATAACTTGAATATTGGAAGGTCTTAGTGTTTGATCTGCATTATTCATTGCAACTTATAGTTTAGTTTATTATTATTTATTTTTAAAATATAATGAATTAGTGGAAATAGCTTTACTTATGAATTTTTACTTTTAATGTTAGCAAGGATGTGCATTCATTGCACCTTATGGTTTAGTTTATTATTATTTCTTTTTAAAATATAATGAATTAGTGGAAATAGCTTTACTTATGAATTTTTACTTTTAATGTTAGCAGGGATAGCTCAGTTGGGAGATTGTCAAACTAAAGATTTGAAGGTCACGTGTTTAATCTCCACGTTCATTGCACCTGTTTCCATTTGCATAATTTGACTATTCAATAAAGAATTTGTTATTATTTATTTTTTAAAATATAATGAATTAGCAGAAATACCTTTACTTATGATTTTTTTTTTCAAATATTAGCGAAGATAACACAATTTTGAGAGCGTCAGACTGAAAATCTGAAGGTCTGAAAATCTGAAGGTCACGTGTTTGAATCCACGTTCACCACACCTGATTCACGTCACATAACTTGACTCCTGACTATTCAATTTAAAATTAGTGATTATTTCTTTTTAAAATATCAATGAGTTTTCATTTTTAATGTTTGCCAGGATAGCTTAGTTGGGAAAGCGTCACTGTAGATCTCAGAGCCACATGTTTGATCCACGTTCACCCCACGTGATTCAAGTTAACTAAGTTGTATAACCGGACTATTCAATCTAAAATTAGTGACTATTTCTTTTTAAAATCTCAATAAATAGTGAAATCTAAATTTAGTGATTATTTCTTTTTAGAATTTCAGAATTTTCATTTTAATGTTAGTGTGAATAGCTGAATTGGGAGTGGGAGTGGGTCTGTAGTTTAAAATTTTAATGAATTAGCGTAAATAATTTTACTCATGAATTTTTATTTTAATGTTAGCCTGGATAGCTGAAGTGGGAGTGGGTCTGTAGATCTAAAGATAGCGTGGATTCCTAATTCTTTATTTCACTATAAATTCTCTATAAGAATTCTTTATTTGACTATAAATGCTCTGTAAGATATTTAGTAAAATGACTCATCTTATTGCATGGAACAATAAAATTGATGTTCCCGTAGGTGATGATTTTTCTGATTCGAGGACGAATCCTTTTGAAGAAGGGGATGATGATAAGAATCACGGTGTTCCAACTGGACCTATTACACAACCCAAGGCCAAGAAGATTCAACAAGCATTCATACTTCATCTACAAAATTTGATAGGCTAGGTTCAACCATCATTTCATGTATTACAAGCTGATTCGTTTGAGTCAAGACCATTTGGAGATTCAAAAGTAAATATTTGCACGGTTGATGTAGTGGATGAAGTTGCAATCATCATTTCATGAGTGGTTAGAAAATTTTATTTATTATTTTAATTTCATAAAGTTTGTAATGCTCAAATTGACTTCGTTTTCTGTGGAGATTTAAAAGGATCAAGATTAAATCACGAACACTAACTTCTTTGTTGGGAGACTATAAATACCCACAAATTATTATGTAAAAGCATATTTGTGATCAATGAAATTGATCTCTCAAGTTGAGACGATCCCCCTCATAGAAATCTGAGCATATCTTTGTCATTTATAAGTTTCATGCAATTCTTGTGGTAGATTGCATCTTAGTCATTCAATCAAGCCTTGATCAAGTTCGATTGTGAAATGACTCAATTTAGAATAAAGTTTCAAATCTTGTTTCTCAATCTTCGATCTCATTATCTAATTTTAGCTTTGACTCAATTTAGAACAAGGGTTCTTGCTTCTATAAAAGCTTGGCTCGTTGGGCTGAAGATTACGATTGGTCTATCATCCTTCAACGGGATCTTCTATCCCCATGACTTGCTCTGATGCGGTCGTTCTTCTAACGTCGATGACACGTCCAGTTGTCGAGATTGGTAATGTGAGTTTGTAACCCATCCATTGAGGTTCTGGAATGATTCTATGGCTTATCATTTCCATGTTGGGAGTTGGATCATGGGTCTTGGGCGAATGAATCCTTGATTTACCGCCCTTCTAGTTGAAGGAAGTGTCATAAGGCTAGTTTTTTTTCAATTTTTTTTCAATTTTATCGATTTTTTTTTAGTGATTTTATTTGATTTTATTTCAATTTTGTCAAACTCAATCAGGTGCTCATCTCAATCATTTCAACCCTGTTGGCGTTCAATAAGAGAGACCTTGGAAATAACCTGTAACTATTCAACTAGATTATCACATTAACAATTTGAATCAAATAAAGTGACATTAACCATTTGAATCACCTCAACCCCACTTGTTGAACTTGACCAAATGTCTATAACATAACACTAACAAAGGTACAAAGTAACACAAACAAAGGTACAAAGTAACACTAACAAAGGTACAAAGTTCATAAAAGTCTTTTTAATCTAAAATACCATTGAACTTGACCATTATAGTGCCTCTCAAACATAGGTAAAGTTTAAATTCGAGTCTCCTTGTCAAACTCACTCGGGTGCTCATCTCAACCATGATGGCGTTCAACAAGAGAGATCTCGAAAATAGCAGGATTATCGCATTAACCATTTGAATCACCTCAACCCCACTTGTTGAAATTGAAACAAATATCTATAACATAACACTAACATAGGTACGATGTTCATAAAAGTCTTTAATCTACGATACTATTGAACTTGACCATTAAAGTGCCTCTCAAAATGAGGTAAAGTTTAAATATAATTGGTGACAAAAGATGAAACTATAAAATAAAAAGAAATAAGAAAATAATATTCAATTTCAGAGAATCAAACCAGAATCTCCTAGATGAAAGCCAAATATCCAAACCGTTGGACAACAATAAATTTTTTGTGTAGTTGTCCTAAAGTCTTTTGTCTAATCGTTCAAGAGTTTTACTATGATGTTTTGGGTAATGTCTATCTCTTCAACACGTCCTTTCATGTGTGTGATAGAGTTCTCAGAATTACCGCGACGTTTCGAGCTGTTCGATCGTGTGGTTCGAGCTGTTCGATCGTGTGGCTCTTTCTTTAAAAGGGTCAACATCAAACATCAGGTCTTTGATTGGCAACCCGTCCAGAGGAGCGTCGATTGCATCGATTCCATTCACCTTCGAGCCATGAGTTTATGGTGCATTCTCTACAGCCCAACTTGTCAAACTCACCCGAGTGCTCATCTCAACCCTGATGTCGTTCAACAAGAGAGACCTCGAAAAGGACTTGATTATCGCATTAACCATTTGAATTGAACAAAATATCTATAACATAACTCTATTCCATTGCCCAGAATTGAACTTGAGTCTCCTGGGTGAAAGCCAGATATCCTGACCGCTAGACGACAATGGACTTTTGGTGTAGATGTCCTGAAGTCTTTTGTCAGATCGCTGAAGAGTTTTAGCACGATCTTTTGCTTATTGAGTAACTCTTCGACACGTCCTTCCCTGTGTGTGTTAGAGTTCTCAGGGCTACCGCGACGTTTCGAGCTGTTCGATTGTGTGGCTCTTTCTTCAAAAGAGTCAATATCAAATGTTAGGTCTTTGATTGGCAACCCATCCAGGGGAGCGTTGATTGTATCAATTCCATCAACGATCTTCCCATGAGTTTATGGTGCATGACCCATTTTTTATACCATTCACCTTCGAGCACTACCATAGTTTTGCATCGTCCATGAGATGCATTGCGGATAACGTAACTCTCAGGTCGTATGAGAAAGTTCCTATAGCACTCAACTCTCAGGTCGTATGATAGAGTTCTTAGAGCTGCCACGACATTTCGAGGTGTTTGATCGTGTAGCTTTTTCTTCAAAAGAGTCAACATCAAACGTCAGGTCTTTAATTGGCAACCCATCAAGGGGAGAGTCGATTGCATCGTTCCATCAACGGTCTTCCCAAGAGTTTATGGTGCATGACCCATTTTTTATATCATCCACCTTCGAGCGCCACCGTCCATGAGATGCATTGTGGCCAACGTAACTCTTAGGTCCTATGAGCAAGTTCCTGTAACCTTCAAGTATTGTTCAACGTCAAAAATAAAGTTTTTTTTAATTCCTTACCATCCTCATTCCCATTTAAGGGTTTGTGTTTTTGGATTTTCAGTTTGTTAAGCCCAACATGAGCTTGGCTTGGGGTGTGGTTCTCTACGACTCTCCTTGTCAAACTCACTCTGGTGCTCATCTCAGTCATCTCAGCCATGATGGCGTTCAACAAAAGAGACCTTGAAAATGACCTTGTCACATTAACCATTTGAATGACCTCAACCTCACTTGTTGAAATCGAACCAAATATCTATGACATAACACTATTAAAGGTTCAAAGTTCATAAATGTCTTTTTAATCTAAGATACTATTGAACTTGACCATTATACTGCCTCTCAAACCAACTTCATAAAAGTCTTTTGAATTTAAGATATTATTGAACTCATCCATTATAGTGCTTCTCTAGGTAAAGTTTAAATATAATTGGTGACAAAAGATGAAACTATAAAATAAAAGAAATAAGAAAATAAAATTTCATTGTCGAGAATCAAACTCGGGTCTCCTCGATGAAAGCCAGATCTTCTGTGTAATGTCTAACTCTTGGACACGTTTTTTTTATGTGTGTGATAGAGTTCTCAGAGATACCGCCACGTTTTTTGTTGTTCGATAAGTGGCTCTTTCTTCAAAAGAGTCAACATCAAACATTAGGTCTTTGATTGGAAACCCATACAGGGGAGCGTCGAGTGCTTCAATTCCATCAATGGTCTTCCCATAATCTTTTGGTGCATGACTAGTTTTTTATACAATTCACCTTCAAGCGCCACCATAGTTTTGCATCGTCCATGAAACTAGTTTTACATAGTAACGTTGCTTTTTGCTCCTATTTGTGGAAGAATAATAGGTCGATTATACCTATAGGGTAGTTTTAAGCGCGACAATGAGACTAATTTTGTTTTTTAGTTAAAAATTTGAATTATAAAAATCAGCCTAAAACCCTCGGACTAATTTTGCTTCATTTCTAAATGCAGGCAGACAAAGTAGAAAAATGAAAACATGTAAATTGTAAGCTACATCCTCAAGATTCTTATGTCACAAAATCCTAAACATCTCGTCATCAATAATAGTGAAAATAAAAAAATAAAGCTATTCATTATGTCATAAATAAGGAAAAACTGAATAGAAATAAAATAGTAATAACGAATAGTTTCTTTTGGAGATATGGGGTATCGATCCGATCCCCGTACCTCTCGCATGCTAAGTAAGCAATCTACCATCTAAGCTACATTCCCACAATACTTATATCAGAAACCCTAAATGTCCCGTCATCAATTCTAGTGAAAATGAAAAAATATCTCCGCTAATTATGTCATAAATAAGGAAAGGTTGAATAAAAGTAAAATATTAATAACAAATAGTTTCTTTTGGAGATGGGATATCCCTTTGCCTCTCATGCTAAATGAGCTCTACCATCTAAGCTACATCCCCGCAATTCTTATGTCACAAAGTCCTAAACATCTCGTCATCAGTAATAGTGAAAATGAAAAACTATCCCGCCTCATTATGTCCTAAATAAGAAAAAATTGAAAAGAAATAATATATTTAGTAATCGATTCAATTGGAGATGCAAGGTATTGATCCCCGTACTTTTCACATGGGAAATGAACGGTCTACCATTTGAACTACATCCCTACGATTCTTACATCAGAAAACCCTAAACGTCCCTTCATCAATAATTGTGGAAATAAAAAAGTATCTCTGCATATTATGTCATAAATAAGGAAATATTGAATAGAAATAAAATATTAATAATAAATAGTTTCTTTTGGAGATGCAAGGTATCGATCCTCGTACCTCTTGTATGCTAAGTCGTACCTCTCGCATGCTAAGCGAAGCTACATCCCCACAATTGTTGCATCACAAAACCCTAAATTTTCCATCATCAATAATAGTGAAAATGATGAAATATCACTACTCAACCTGTCACGAATAAGGAAAAATTGAAAAGAAATAATTTTCAATAATATATTTAACAATAGATAGTTTTATTTTGGAGATGCGTGGTATCTATCCCCGTAACTCTCGCATGCAAAGCAAGCGGTCTACCATTTGAGCTACATCCCCATGATTCTTATGTCACAAAATTCTAAACGTCTCGTCATCAATAATAGTGACATGAAAAACTATCCATGCTCATTATGTCGTAAATAAGAAAAAATTGAAAAGAAATAATATATTTAGTGATTGATTCATTTGGAGATGCAAGGTATCAACCCCATACTTTCCACATCAGAAGTGAGCGCTCTACTGTCTGAACTACATCCCCACGATTCTTACATCAGAAAACCCTAAACCTCCCGTCACAATAATTGTAAAAATGAAAAAATATCTACGCTCATTATTTCGTAAATAAGGAAAGATGGAATAATATATTTAGTGATAATGAAAAAATATCTCTGCTCATTATTTCATAACTTTAGTGATCGATTCATTTTGAGATGCAAGGTATCGATCTCCGTACTTTCCACATCGGAAGCGAGCGCTCTACCATCTGAGCTACATCCCCACGATTCTTACATTAAAAAATCCTAAACCTCCCGTCATCAGTAATTGTGAAAATGAAAAATATCTCCGCTCATTATTTCATAAATAAGGAAAGATGTAATAGAGTGAAAATGAAAAATATCTCGGCTCATTATTTCATAAATAAGGAAAGATGTAATAGAAATAAAATATTAATAACATAGTTTACATATGTGTCACTTGTGTTATTTTAATATATTTATTTACTTGGTAAATGTCTTTCATACTACAAGACCAACGTATGTATGAAGCCTTAGGCCTAGGTATTAAGGTCGTATTGCAAGAAACACGTGAAGTCCTCGGATGTAGAATTTGTCTTGGAGAATAAAGCCTTGGGATGGGATGTTAAGAAAGACGGAGCATGATGGTAAGTCCTCGGATGTAGAATTTGTCTTGGAGAATAAAGCCGGAGCATGATGGTAAGTCCTCGGATGTAGAATTTGTCTTGGAGAATAAAGCCTTGGGATGGGATGTTAAGAAAGACGGAGCATGATGGTAAGTCCTCGGATGTAGAATTTGTCTTGGAGAATAAAGCCTTGGGATGGGATGTTAAGAAAGACGGAGCATGATGGTAAGTATAAAATGTCGAATATGAAGTTAGGTTGATTTCGAATATGAAGTCCTTAGATAAG